>NW_025999977.1:38519425-38638344 GCF_001458135.2 Marmota marmota marmota
CCTCAGCCCGGCGCACGCGCCTGCGCCCGCTCGCCTGCCGCCTGCGCCCCTGCGCCCCTCAACAGGCGGAAGATCAGCCGCATGCAGCGCGGCGGGTCCTCGACGCCGGCACAGTCTGATGGGCTTCGTGACTTTCCCGGACATGGGCTGCGGCAGCGGGGATCTGTCCAGCGCTGTAAAGCCAAGTTCTCCCAGGAACCCCGCCTGGCCGGACAGACATTTGGTACAGCAGCTCTTGGCGCTACTTACATCCTCCTCTTTAGAGCCCTTAGCAGTGCCAGCCTGGCCTGCTTTGCTCACTCGTATCCTGGGCTAGAGTCTCCACCACTGCTTTTAGGAGCAGGGACAGTGTCTCACCCTTTTCCAGTAGTGAGGGCATGCAGACCTGCACCGTCTAGATTAGATCCATCAGTTTGCAGGTCTTGCTGTGAAAACCCTAGTCAATGCTATACCCACATTGAGCAGTGTGGAGGCAGAGGGGAGAAGGGAGTAGTCACCGCAGGAGTTGATGTCCCCTACTCTGCTCCCTCCTCCCCTACCTTACTTACATCATCCTGATCTCCTTTTCTATCTCCTAAGAATTCGAAAGTGGTGAAACTGTGACACTTAACAGTTGTGGACACTCACCTCCTGGTTCTGCCTTTCAGTGAAAAGAAAGGTGTTGACGTTTTCCTGTGTCCCTTTCAGGTGGAGACCTAATGAGACTACAATGAAGTTTTTAAGCCTGAGTCAACAGCATCACACCATAACAACTCTCTGAGGCACACACTGTTTTGCTGTCCTCCCATGTTCACCAAGCCCAATGCCTGGCAGTAATATGTTGAATAAATCAATGACTGAAGGAATGTCACCAGTATCTCTGGAAGAGCTGAAGTGAGTGCACACCACACACCAGAACATCTTTTCCTGTTAGCACCATTGATGGGGGAGGGGGGCAAAAAAACTTTCTGGTTACTTCAGTCCTTCTTACAACATCTCCCACAGTGGCTATAGTTGAACACCTCCAGTAACAAAGAACTCACTATCTCCTAAAGTAGCCGACTTGTCTCGGACCAGCTTTTTGGAAATGTTTTTCCTTCCTTGGGAGCTAACATCTGGCTCCCTGCCAGTCCCCCTCCTTTGGTTGTTTCTACCCTGGAAACTCAGATCAAGTCTGACTCCAATTTAAGCACTGTCTGTCTCTTAGGCTGTGATTTATATAACATTGTTACAAACCTACTCACCAGCATGCTGAAGGAGTCCTCAGGATGTACCACAGATTGTCTTGAGCCCTCTTAAATGTGATGCTCGGGAATGAATGGGTGGCCTGTTGAATGCAGAGAGGAGTGAGCCTGCCACCTCTTTCTACGCCTATGCTTCTGTGAACATAGCTCAAAATATCAAAATGGTTGTTTGTAGTAGTCACATCACATTGTTGAATTGGGTGGAGCACACTGCCAACTAAAACCCACGGTGCTTATGCAATATTAAATACCATCACCATCCCACATCCCTGGTCAGCTGCCAGCTTCTCTGTCCCTGCAGGCTCTGTATCTTCATGCACTCTCCGAGATAATGTGACACAGATGCTTCCTCCTCCCTATGAGGACTCCACCTCCCTTTCCCTGTTTTTCTAATACTTTTTTCTTGTCTAACCTACCCACCTCCCTCTTCAACTGGTTACAAGAGGGAAGGCAGTCTGCCTTTGGTGAACTTTAAACAACTGTAAATGAGGACTATTGTCACAGAAACTCATAAAGATCTATTGTAACAGAAGGAGCTGTTAGTGAAATTTCCACAAGTTCAATTTGCTAATTTAAATCATCCCTCTAAGTTAACAATATTAGTAGATTCCAGGGTGTGGCTAGCTGAGCCATTATTAG
This sequence comes from Marmota marmota marmota, assembly GCF_001458135.2. Lineage (NCBI taxonomy): Eukaryota > Metazoa > Chordata > Mammalia > Rodentia > Sciuridae > Marmota > Marmota marmota. The sequence continues at coordinate 38,521,288 of NW_025999977.1, forward strand.
CTCTAACAAAGGTCTCTGTTAGAACCAGCCAGGTCACTGGCTTTTTCTGCTACACCCAACACCATACAATACATAGACTAATTCCCAGGACACCATGTCACCAGAAAGAGTCCCTAACTCACCTGGTTCTTTATTTCAAAAACTGAAGTTACTTCCCTGCCCATCATCATGAATACAAGTACCCACTGGACTCATGTTCCACGGAACCACCCCCATCAACCCCTCACAAAGTCTTAGAACTAGGTATTGTCCAGTTATCAAGAATGATATTGGACAATGATACAGAGCCAGAACTTGGAGCTGGAACTATCAGTTGGAAAGGCACATGGAATATGATCCAATAGCAGCTGCTGAAGTTGCAATATAGCAGCAAACCAAGGAAGGGGTCTACAGTGGTGGTCAATATCAGTGTAGAGAAAAGGCAACTTCTGAATGTCCACTGTGTATCACTTTACCTACCAGATCTTATTAGTCTTCATTTTTCAAATGGAGAAATGGACTCTGGGAAGCTGTATAACTTTCTTCATGTATTCTGGGACAAAAATAAGATTCAAACTTAAGCCTGTCTGATCTGAAAGCATATGTTGAGTCACTGTTTGCTTCACCTATATGAGGTGTCCTTCTAGGCCGTAAGAACCCAAAATGGCTGCATAGAGCAATAGGGATCACTCAGAAATTCAGTTAGCTTCAGGAAGTTCTCAGCAGCTGTCAGAACCCCACACTTTGAGAAAGGAGTTAGAGGAAATAGGCAAAAGAGGGCAGCATCCTGCTCTTCTGTGGGCGGGTACTAGGCAGGATTTCATTCACAGGAAGAAGAAAAGAACTCATTTCCATAATTTGAGTGTAGGGGGACCAAGACCTTAGAACCAAACAGACACCTTGCTGACAAAATCCAGAGTACCGATGAGAGCACAACTAGAACTAGTTAAATGCAAAAGAGCAGAGCACTTGACTCAACCCCTAAAATCTTCCTATCACGTTTGCAAATAATATAATTATCAGCATATAAAATCCAAAAGAATCAATGCACACTACAAGTAATAGGTTAGTTTAGCAAAGTTGTCAAGTACTAGATCAATTTATAAAAATCAATAGTTTACACCAGGAGCAAGCCATAGGAAATACAATAGACAATCAGAGACCATTCACCATAGCAATAAAACTTTAAAGCACAATATCCAGGAATTAACCCAAAACTTGCAAAAAAAAAAGGTATGAAGAATATTTTTAAACTATTTAAGGACATAAGACTGGATAAATGAAGACTGAAAGCATGAAGATGTAAAAATGCCCATTTCATCTCTAAATTCAATGTTTTGGTATAGCCAAAATTCTAGCAGGAACTAAAATTTTAAATAACTCAATAACCTTGTAAAAAGTATAAGGAAATATAATTTAAAGTATTTGGGGATATTAGTTCAGTTGATAAAGTGCTTGGCTTGCATGCACAAGGCCCTGGTTCAATCCCCAGCACCACCAAAAAAAAAAAATTAAAATGGTTATGTCAATTTGGAAAAGTAGAAATGCAGAAATAAAAACAAATTGGTATGGCTCCAGGGAAAAGAGGAGCAATGAGACAGGATGCAGAACTCAGAAGTAAACCCGTGGATAGACCAACCGCACCTTGATATATGAAAGGTGATACCATAAGCCAATGAGAAAAAAATATAGAGTATTTAGAGATCATGTTGAGGAAACTGGCTTAGTTAATGAAGAAAAGGTAAAGCCATATACATACAAAGAAAACTCCAGATAAACCTAAGACCTGCATATGAGAGAGAGGAACTGTGGAAGACCAAGTCTGTTAATGTGGGATACAAGTTCAGTTCAGAAAAATAAGATTGCATAACTGGAGATGTACCTCAGTAGTAGACCACTTGTCCAGCACATGTGAGGCCCCAGGTTTGATATTCAGAACAGAAAAAAAAAAATGGAGGATTTAAATGTATCACAATAAGCCTTCTCTTCAATTAAAAAAAGCCATAGAAAAAAGTTGAAAGAGCTGACAAATTGGGAAATGACATGGGCTATATACAAAAACAATTAGAGATTAGAATCTAACATATATAAGAAACTTTGGAGAAGTCAATAAAAAGCAATCAGAAAATCTAAGATAAAAATAAGGAAAGGAGGTGGGGCTGGGGTTGTGGCTCAGTGATAAAGTGCTCGCCTAGCATGCATGAGGCACTGGGTTTCATCCTCAGCACCACATAAATGTAAAATAAAGATATTGTGTCCATCTAAAACTTAAAAATAAATATTTTTTAAAAAATAGAATAAGGAAAGGATAAGAGCAGGCAGCTCATGGCAGGGAAGGCTAGGATAGCGAGCAAGCTCAGAAGAGGTGCTCATACACAAATACAGTGCAACCACTGTCTGGAACAGACTTTAAAACCAGCTCCCTGGGAGGAGGTGAGTACTCATTTGTAGTATTTGCTAATTTCCATGACGCACATATTCTTACCATCACTGACTTCAAACCACCAGTGTCAGGTCACTGGACAAGAAGTTGGGAAGAAATGTGCTCATTCAGCTCTTGTGAGCTGCTCCTTCAACATACGGCTGCTTTACCCATGCACGTGGCAAAATGTCAGAAAGATAAGCCCACAGACTGCCAAGGATATGGGGAAATGGTAATCTTGTGCACTGCTGATAGGAATTTAAGCTGGCAACCACATTCTATACAACAATCTGTCTGTGTTTAGTGAAAAAAATAAAAGTAAAAACAGTATGCTTTAGGACTCTGCAGGCACTTTCCTCAGTACACCTCAGAAAAACTTTTACAACTGTCCGAAGCACCTTCTTCACATGGCTTCCAGGCAGCCAATCTCTCATTCACCAGGTGATCTTACACAGTTGGTGGCTTTAAATACCATCTGTAGATTTATAATTCCCAAGTTTATATTCCTATCTCTGAACTTTGGACATATAGCCAACTGCCTACTCAACATCTACTCTCTGGTATATATACTACACAGCTCAAATATAACATGTTCAAAATGGAAACTTTCCCCATGTGAGCAAATGGCAAATCTCATCTGTGTGTGCTCACTAGTGTCATTCCTTCTGGATTCTCCAAATGAAAACCACTGATCTCATTCTTTTAAAAGTTCATGATATCATATTTATTGAGGAAATTCATCAATGCCATAGAAATCCTTACAGATGGATAGCAACTAGAGAATCCAGGAACCTCCTCCTACTGCTCCTACTTGGGCTTGTCTTCCTCTGACCCATCTCCTCTTTATTCTCAAGGTTACAATTAGGGACCTCTTGCTGAAGTACATCACAAACTGAAGAGAACTTAGCCAAATTGTGCAAGTCTTACTATCTGAATCAGTGCTACTCACTTCTGGTTGCACATTTTAATCATTTAGGTATCTTTTGCAAAATAAGCCCTAAAGACCTGATCAAATAGTCTGATTCACTGGTCTAATTTAGATTCATGCTATCTTATAAGTTAATTCTCTCTTCAGTTCTCCGCAGAAGATACTAACATGAAATTTTCAAACCCAGCTTATTACTGTGTGGAGCGCTGCTCTCCAGGCCCTCCAAACATCACATAAGACAACCACTTTTAAAATTCTTCCTTATAAGCCTGGTCTGGTGGGACATACCTATAATCTCAGCTACTCAAGAAGCTGAGGAAAGAAAATCACAAGTTCATAGACCAGCCTGGGCAACTTAGCAAGACCCTGTTTTTAAATAAAAGTTCATAAAAGGGCTTGGAATGTAGCTCAGTGCTAGAGTGTTTGCCAAGCAGTGACACAAATGCTAAGTTTTGGCTGGGCATGGTGCTGTGCACTACATAATCCCAGCCATTTGGGAGGCTGAGACAGGAGGATCACGGGTTCAAAGCCAGCCTCAGCAACAGTGAGGCGCTAGGCAACTCAGTGAGACCCTGTCTCTAAATAAAACACAGAATAGGGCTGTGGGTGTGGCTCAGTGATGAGTACCCCTGAGTTCAATCCCCAGTCCCCCCCCAAAAAAGAACTATTTTGCAAATCAGCCACCCATATCGTTAGCTTCCAAGACAGCAGTGGCACACAAAAACAGCATTGTGCCAATTTCTGTGAGTATATGAATTTCAAAGACCACCACCCTCCACCGCCATTGCCTCCCACCATTGAAACTAATTCTAACCAAGCCTCTAGATAGAACTATCATGGTATAGAAAAGTTAAAGCATGAAGGAATATCATTAAAAACACCATTAAGATGCAGTCAGTCAAATTCAAAATGTGGAAGCTTCCACAAGGCCAATAATCCATGCCTACAGCCAAAGAAGTAGCCGAGAAAGTCTGATATAGATCAAAAGTGGGTTAAGAGCCCTATCTAGAGTGATATTGGCCAAAGTATATTGTTATATTGTTGTGTGCATGTACAAATAAGTAACAACAAATCCCATCATTATGTACAATTCTAATGCACCAATAAAAAATGTGGAAGGAGCCAGACTCAGCGAGATCCTGTATCTAAATAAAATACCCAATAGGGCTGGGGATGTGGCCCAGTGGTCGAGTGCCCCTGAGTTCAATCCCTAGTACCAAAAAAAAAAAGAAAAAAATTGTGGAAGGAGAAGAATAGAGCCCTAATCACACTCTTCAATGCACAGATCTTGCTTGGATCTGGATTCAAATAAACAAAAAATAATTTCTTGAGACAATTGGGAGAAATTTAACCCAGGCTGGATGATAAATGATTCCAAGAAATTTTTGTGCATTTTGTTAGATATGACAATGACATTGTAAGTTACATGAGAAATTCATATTGAAGAATATATAATAAAAAGCTTCATGTCTGGGATTTGCTTTAAAGTGTTCTTTAGCAATAAGGGTGCAGTGGGAACAGATGGATGAAAAAGAATGATACAATAGTAATTATTGTTAAATTATTAAATATAAATAATTATTAAAAGTGAATGATGGCTATATTCTTCTTTCTTCTTTTATATTAATTTGAAATTTTTCCATACCAAAAAATGTTTAAAAAGGAGTTCCAAGGGAGCAGAAATTTTAGTCCATTGCTGTCACTGCTAGATCCCAAGTAGCTAGAACAGTTATCGGGCACATAGCACAAATTCATGAAATGTGTTGACTAAATGGGCCAATAATTAAGATTTCAGTCTCAGTCAAGATAGACTACCACATCCAAGGCATTTAGAAATCGCAGAGTTTGCCTGTGGATCACATGCATGCACACACTTGAAAATGCAAAGCATTCATGTATCACCAAAGCTCCATCAAATTGTCTTCTCAACAGCTGTTTACAAAACCAATCCAGTTTCATCCCAGTTCAGTATAAACCATCCATGACTTTAATGACATCTTGATTAGGGGTTAGGAGAATGTCACACCTACAGAAGAGTGCCATTGAGTTTGCACCTTGTCTACAATGGATCGAATGACTCACCTAACCAAAGAAAGCCATTGACAGACCAATTAGCTGTTCCTGAGTCATGAGAAAGTCTCCTTTGTGGCAAATAACACTGATAATAAGATTGTTTCTGACATTCCTCATATAACCATATTCAAAACAGCAGGGAACAGTCAAGGTTAAAAGAAGCGAGAATTAGATTCATATGGAGTTCAGCACAATAATAATAAATTATAGTCTATTCTTTTTAAGGTCAAAGATATATTGTGCAATATTTTTATCAGCATCAAGATCAACAGCCCTGTTGGGGACATATGTCAGTGGTAGAGTACTTGCCTAGCATGCATGAGGCCCTAAGTTCAATTTCCAGTACAGAAAGGAAAAAAGGAAGGAAAAAAAAAAAAAAACATAATCACAGTCCTAAGACTAGAAAGCATTTAGAAAGGCAAGCAGATTGCATATGGCCCATTAAATCACCAGAAACACATTGAGTGCCTCTTCCTCCAAGGTCAGAGTGGAGGCTCTAAACAGGGGTAAGCTTTATTCTGGCTTTCTGCTAAAGGAGGGAAAATGTCATGGCTGCAATCATGGGCAGCCTAAACTGGAAGCCCAGGATCATCTCTCTCTATCTGTGCAACACTACAGCATCTCTGAACTCTCCCCTGAGCTTTGGTTTGCTCTTTTGCAAAATGAGATAAAGAATTCCTGCCTCCAAGTGCTATCCACCAAATACGTTGAGTGACACTCTATAAATATGACTCACAGAGATACTCGATAAATAGCTGTGGTGCTGAGACATGGCATGAGAACAGGACACCAACCATCTGCCAAAGAAACAGTGCCAGCTCTTAGGATTTCCAAAAAAGGGATCACATGGCAGGATGGGGTGGGGGTCAGGAAAGGCTTCAAGGAAGAGACACATTTTGAGCTAGGGAGGGAGGAAATGAGATCAAGTTATGTAAATAAGGAGCTAGCATTTATTGAGTGCTTCATATATGCTGTACATATATGGTTATAAATACTTCTATTCTTTCACACCTAAAAAAATAAATACGATTTAATTTTCATTTTTCCAGTTGGAGAAATCAAGGCATAGAGAAGTTAGGCAGCTTGCTCAAGAGCACATAGCAGCAGAACCAGGATGTGAACTCAAAGAGCCTAGATCCAAAGATTAAACTCTTAACCAGAATGCTTTTCAAGAGAAAAGACTTGGAGGAAGAAAAGCTCAGTGTGTGTTTAGATGATGATGGTGGGAGAGTCTATGTGTTAGTCCCCTCAGGCTGCTACACCTACACACCAGAGGTTTATTTGTCCTGGAGGCGGGGAGGCCCAAGATCAAGGTACCAGCAGATTCAGTGTCTGATGAGCATTCTCTTTCTGGTTCACAGACAGCCAACTTCTCATCATGACCTCATGTGGTAGAAGGGGGAGGGACCTTTCTGGGGTCTCTTTTAAAAAGGGCATAAAATCCCAAAGGCCCCATATCCAAAATCCTTCACCTTGGAGACATAAACATTCAGTCCATAATCATCTAGCTAGAGCAGAGCCTACAGTAAGAAACTAGTAGAAGAGCTAAAGAGATAGATTCGTGTTAGAATGGCCTTGAATGTCACACATTAGCCTGAAAGACTGTCCCATAGGGTCAAGGAAAAGCCACCTTGAGTTTCTAAGGAAGAAAAGACTACAGAATCTGTTAGCACAGTTCAAAATGGAAACCCCTGCCCACCCTCAATGCCCCCCTACCTGTTACACCCTTTTAATAACGAGAAACCTGAACATCAAAAGCATATGAAAGAATTCAAGCATTCTGAAGTGAAAATTAGAAGCTGAAAGTAAAATTGCCTTGATCCTTAATCTCTATCAATTAAACTTAGATTTTTAAAAACAGCAAATCATTTTTACATGATTTCTCCATAAACAGCTTGTTTTTTTTTAATATTTAATGTGTGCTCAATAGCAACCTGCATTCAACATGAACTGGAGACAACCGATACAGATGCCCTTGGGAGATAGAAATCTATCATTCCTGCCTTTCCCATAACACCCCATTAACCACCTTGCTGCATAACAATAACACCCACATATCGTCATCTTATCCACTTGGTTATATAATAATGTAATAAAATAATCTTTGGGAAATATACCTATTGGATCAAAGCAGAGTCCCAGCAAAGGAGCAGCAGCTACCCCACTTGCTAGGGTCCTGTCCCATCCAGCAAGTCACCAATAGGCTGCCTGCCCACTCTATGTACCCTTTCCACATGGCACAATGACTTTAATTTCTCCAGCTTCACTCAGTGCCCTAACCCAGACTTCTCAGCAGGGAGCTTCTCAAGTTCAGCTTGCAGAATGAGACACCACACACCTGCTAGGGAGCTGCATTTCACCAATTTAGAGGCATCTTTGCTGGTAGCAATAGCCGAGCATTTTTGCAAGCAATATCCAGTGACTTTATGAAAATATGTGTAATGCAAAGACCACCAGCCATGCTCAAGAAAAGAAGGTGTGGTCTGTAAGGAAAGCTCCTCCTTCCATTTGTTAAGCACCTGCCAAGTAATCCTTAGTATCAGTGAATACCACTAGATGTGCCCCTGGCCCTTAGGGGCTTTATAACATAACATAGAACAAAATTAAAACTCACAAAGCCTTGGAAATAGGATAGAATCCAAGGCTTTGAAGTCAGATATACAGGCTTTGCCTAGAAATGAGGGGGCTCGCAGGATGTGCAACTCTGAATTTTAAAAAGACAACAGTGCCAAGGAAACCGGAACAAGTTATTTGATCTACAAACAAATCGAAACCAAGTTCTTAATTGTCTTTGAGAATGTGAACAAAATAAAATTAAAACCTCTCAAAGACTCAGTTTCCTTATGTATCATACGAGCATCATAGTAGTTCCCACTTTATCCCATGTTTCTTCCTAGAATTCAATGAACTATTCTTGTATTTTTTAAAAAAAGTCTTAGTACAGTATCCAACAATGAGTATTCTCTCCATATGTGTCAATACTGTGAATATAATTAAAGATTGAATTAGGTGTTTCAGGAACTAAAAATGGAGATCAGAGAAAACTGGACCATTAAGAAAAGATCCCATAAAAGTAAGGTTGACAAATAAAATCTCAATTGCCCAAACGAGTTCAAATTTTATACAAATAAGTGATATTTTATATCATATTTTTTAAAAATTATTTTTGTTTATCTGAGATCTAAATGTAACTGGTATTTTTATTTGCTTAAAATGGCAACCCCACACAGAAAGGGAGAACATAAATTCTTATTTGGAGAAGGAAAGGATAGGCAGAGGGATAAGCACAGGCTACCGCGGACTAAAGAGGGAAGTGAATGGGACAGTCTTGTTAAGTTTCAAAAGGGAACACCTGGAGATCCTGGCCAAAGAGTCTAGATTTGATGCATGGGAGAGTTAAAAGTAAGGTGTGGTAGGGGTCCTGTAATAAGGCAGAAATAAGAAAAAAAATAAGAAGAGATGCTTTCAAGGAAGAAAGAGTGAGACTTCATGAAGGAAAAGACTGGATCGATCCAAGATGCCGCTAATGTTTTAAACCCAGTCACAGTAAGACAGAAGATATATCTGTGTCTGCCATTGAAGTCAGAGGGGTTGCCTGAACTCAGGTGTTGGTAGTGGAAGTAGAGGAAAGAAAAACAGAAGGAGAGGATGCACAGATATATTATGAAAGAAGGTAATGTTTGTGGAGAAGTGTGACCAAAGCTGTGAATATGAATGTGTTCTGCCACTTTCAGAACTTTCTTAAGTAGTGTAGCTTCATTACTGGTGACCCAAGTAAGCAATTACATGTAAATCTAGAGAGGCCTCTGGAAGTGAGTTAACTAAAGGCTGGCAGGCAGGGTGGGGTGGGGTGGGGACAGGACACTTAATGCTCTCCTTGCTCTTTCCCCCTCTTAGTGACAAGAGATAAAAGATTAAAGCAATGGGATTTTTTTTTACGTCCTCTCATTCCTCCCCACCCCCCAAGAGATCCCACAGAGTTCTCCTGCCTGAACTTCTCCAAAGAGTGTGATTGCAATGCAGGGGAGGGGGATCTGGAGAACTCAGGGAACTTTCACATGGGGTCTGTGTCACTATTTTTTATCTGGTTGCTTTCTTATGAATACACATAAAATTCTACTCTTGTGGCAAATGAAAAAGACATGGTCCCATTTGGTAACATTTTTTCCCCAGAAAGACATTGCTTCTCTTTATAAATGCTCCTTGACATGAGCCTTTCAGTTTGGTTCAAAGAAGGCAAATTGTGCTGAATATCTACTTAAAGATAAATGTGAACCACAAACCAAAGATCCCAAAAGAACCAAACCCAAAGGATCTGCTTAGAAAATCAATTCTAAGCCTTTATCTAGTTCTGATTACTCACACCATCATTCAGGCCCCCTGTCCTGTTTGCTCTTCAAAACTTCAGAGCCTTCCTACCTCTCATTTCTTCTTAACTACTACAAACTACACTAATTTCTCCCCTTTGCTAAGGGAAGATACATATGAAAACCCAATTGTACACTACTTTGCATTAATTGCTTACATGGAAGCATTTTGCCCTGCCTTCTCAGTGTAATTGTAAATTCCGTGAGGGCAAAGAATAAAGAATGTATTCAATACCTCCTTGTTGTAGTAGACTTAAAATTGAATGCAAGATGATGCAAGATATTAAAAGGAGGAGAAAATGTGAGTGGGTGAAGGATATGTAGAAATTCTCTGCACTATCTGCTTAACTTGGTATAATCGTAAAAACAAAGTTTATTAATTTTAAAGACTAATTTAATATCTTTCTACAAAATCTGAGTTTCCTTCTTTTAACAGAAAATAGGGGAAAAAAGAAAGAAAAAAATCAAAGGAAAAAAAGGCATTTAATACATGAGTTGGTGTACAAAACTTAGTTTCTTTCCTCTATACCAGCAATGGACAATAAGAATTTGAAATTTCATTTAAAAAAAAAATACTTATGTATAAATCTAATTGTTTTATTTGTTCTTTTTAGTTATACATGACAGTAGAATGTATTTTGTCATATACCTACATGGAGTATAACTTCCCATTTTGTGGTTGATGTGGAATTACACTGGTTGCACATTTATATATGAACATAGGAAAGTTATGACTGATTCATTCTACTGTCTAACTTGTATATAAAGCTAACTATGTACAAGATCTACATGAGAAAAACTACAGTATTCTGATGAAAGAAAAATCAAAGAAGGTCTAAATTAATATTCCATGTTCATGAATAGGAAGACTCAATATCATTAAGATGTCAGTTCTTTCCAACTTTATCTACAGATTCAATGCAATCCTACTCAAAATCCTAACAAATTGTTTTGCAGATCTTGAGAAATTCTGAAGTGTATGTGGAGAACTAAAAGACCCAAATAGCCACCACAATATTGAAGAAGAACAAAGTCAGAGAATTGGCACTACCAGCATGAAGATTTATTTCAAAGCTATAATCAAGATAATTTGAAACTGGAAAAAGAATAGACAAACCAAAGGCAAGCTTAGAAATATACCTCCCCCAATATAGACAATGGATCATTGACAAATCAAACATGATAAAGGAGCAAAGGCAATTCAATGGGAAAAAAGGACAGTTGTCTGTTTAATAAATGCAGAAGAACATAATGGTTCTTTATCTCTGGCTGCCGGTATGAAGTCATTAAAGCCAAAACATAGGGGATCTTATGTTGCTTATTCTACCTCTTGCAGAATAGATATAGCTGAAAATAGTGTCATAGTTCATTAACCCTGTATGGGCCGTGCTTCTTAGTTCTCCAGTTCATATTGGAGAAACTATGAACAGGATATCTGTTGAGAGCCACAGCGGAAGGGGCCCCAGCAAACTTTCAGACTGCCAGCTGATGATTGGTTCACAGGGACCCCAGCAACTTCTAGCTGATTGGCTCCTCTGCGGTGATGCTCATTGGGCTGTTTCCCCGCCCTTTCAGACTACGAAGCTGCTCATTGGGGGACTTTTTGGCTCCACCCACGCGACCCAGCCAATCGGCCTCAAGAGTAGGAGGAGTGGGGGAGGTTGAGAGGCTTGTGGGAAGCCAGTGGTGGCAGTTGGGCTCTGAGGGTTTTTCCTGAGGAGCTGTTTTGTTTGGCGTGTGTGGTTCTAAAAATAAAGTTAGTTTCTTTTGACAAGTGGCTCCTGAATTGTGCCCAGCCAGACTGCAGCAGATATCCAAGAGTTCTGGGACAATATTAAAAGATCAAATATAAGACTCAGGTCTTGAGGAGGAGTGAGATACAGGCTAATGGCAAAGAAACTTATTCTGTAAAATAATAGTAGAAAATATTCCTAATCTTGGGAATGAGAACATGCAGATACTAGAGGAATGTAGACTTTCAAATAGACGTGACGAGAAAAGAACTTCTTCCTGATATATTAAACTAAAAGTGCCAAAAATTCAGAACAAAGAGAAATTTTTAAAAGCTTCAAGGGAAAAGCATCAAGTCACCGATAAAGGTAAATCCATCAGAATAACTATAGATTTCTCAGCAGAATCTCCAAAGGCCAAGAGAGCATGAAATGATGTATTTCAAGCTCTGAGGGGAAATAGCTGCCAACCTATATCACTATACTCTACAAAGCTATCCTTCAAAGTTGAATAAGAAATAAAAACCTTCCAAGAAAAGGATAAACTAAAAGAACTCATGACCACTATGTCAGCACAGCAGAAGATACTTAAAAGATTCATACACACAGGGGCTGAGGTTGTGGCTCAGTGGTGGAGTGCACGCCTGGCATGCTTGAGGCACTGAGTTTGATCCTCAGCACCTCATAAATGTAAAATAAAGATATGTGTCCACTTAAAACTAAAAAATAAATATTTTTTTAAAAAGAATCCTACACACAGAAGAAGATAAAAATATCCAAGATAGCATGGGAAAAAATAAATCTCATTAGAATAGTAGATAAGTAAATGAGAATTAGGAACAAATCAAACATTAGAAATAAACAAAATGACAGGAAGTAGTACATACCTCTCTATAATAACATAGAATGTGAATGGTCATAATTCTCCAATTAAGACATAGACTGACAGATTAAATTTTCAAATAAGACCTAACTCTGTTTTATGCAAGAAACACACCTTGCCAGCAAATATATTCATAAGCTGAAAATAAAATGATAAAAAATGATATTTTATGCAAGTGGAATCTGAAAACAAATAGGAATCACTATTCTCCTGTCCAACAAAACAGACTTGAAGCCAAAATTCATCAGAAAAGTCAAAGGTCATTACATATTGGTAAAGGGAAAAGTCCAATAAGAAGAAATAATGATTGCAAATATTTATGCCCCAAATGTTGGTGCATCCAATTTCATAAAACAAACACTAGTTAACCTAAAAGAACAGATAAGTCCCAATACAACAGTAGTGGGTAACTTTAATGCATGCCTCTTACTAGTGCATAAGTCATCCAGAAAAAGCAAAATTGACCAAGATACTATACTATAGATCAAATGGACTTAACACACATCTATAAAACATTTCATTGAACAGCTAAATATACCTGCTTTTCAGCTATGCATGGAATTTTGTCTGGAATAGATCATGAAATTAGGCCATAAAGCAAATCTTAGCAAATAAAAAAATGAAATAATTTTTGCATCTTATCAGATCATAATGAAATGAAATTAGAAATCAATAGCAAGTAAAACTACAAAACTTACTCAAACACACAGATTGAACAATATACTTTTGAATGATGAGTGGGTCATTGAAGAAATTGAGGGGGACTTAAAAATTCTTAGAATCAAACAAAAATTAGAAATACAATGTACCAACATCTGTGGGATACAGGAAAGGCAATTCTAAGAGTGATGTTTATAGATATAAAATGTCTACATTAAAAAAATCAGAGAAATCTCAAATAAATAAACTAATGATGTATCTCAAGGTCTTAAATAAAACAATCCTAAAACCAGTAGAAGAAAAGAAATTATAAAGATCAGAGCTGAAATTAGTGAAATAGAGACTAAAAGAAGCAATAAAATAGAGTTAATTCTTTGAAACATAAACAAGACTGATAAACCCTTAGACACACTAGAATTCTGATAGAATTCACAGCTGAATTCTATCAGATCTTTAAAGAAGAACTAATGCCAATGGTCCTCAAATTATTTCATGAAATAGAAAGTAATAGAACACTTCCAAACTCATGCTACAAAGTCAGCAGCACCCTGATACCAAAACCAGATAAAGACAATTCAAGGAGAGAAAACTACGGATCAATATTCTTGTTGAACATAGATGCAAAAAATCCTTAATAAAATATTAGAAATTCTGAGCAAAAAAGAGCAATGCTAGAGACAACACAATAACCAACCTCAAACTATACTACATAGCCATCAAAACAAAACTAGCATGGTACTAGTATTAAAAGCCAGGTAGACCAAAGGAAAGGTATAGAAGACATAGAGACAGACCCACACAACTATAGTCATCCCAAACCATACCATGGAGAATTAAAAGCCTCTTTAACGAACAGTCCTGGGGAAACTGAATATCCATATATAGAGGAATAAAACTAGATCCCTATCTCTCATTCTGTATACCATTGAAAATGGATCAAAGACCTAACTATAAGACCTGAAACTTTGCAACTGCTAAAAGAAAGCATAAGGGAGACACTTTGACAAGTAGGCACCATACACAATTCCTGAATGGAATTCCTATAGCCCAGGAAATAACAGCGAGAATTCATAAATAGGATTTTCAAGATAAAACAAATAAAAAAAGCTTCTGCACAGCAATGAAAACAATTAACAGAGTGAAGAGATAGTCTATTGAATGGGAGAGAAATCATTGCTGGCTACAATTCTGAGAGAATTAATATCCAGAATACATAAAGAACTCAAAAACCTCAATACCCCCCAAAAAAAATCCATTTAATAATTTGGCAAATAAAATGAATAGATACTTCTCAAAGTACAAGTGGTCAAAAATTATATGAAAAATTTTTCAATGTCTTTAGCCATCAGGGAAATGCAAATCCATCTCTCCCCAGATAGAATGACAATCATCAAGAATATAAATAATAATAAATGCATGGAGTGGGGAAAAAAGGAATAGACACTGTTGGAAGGAATGTAAGTATGGTGGGCACTATGGAAATCAGTATTTAGATTCTTCAAAAAACTAAAAACGGAATGACCACAGGAAACAGCCAAACCATTCCTTGGTACTTACCTGAAAGATTTAACATCATCACACTACAGAGATATGAGCATACCCGTGTTTATCGTGGCACAATTCACAATAGCCAAGTTAAGGAATCAGCTGAGGCACCCATCAACAGATAAAGAAAATGTAGTATATAATGGAGCCCTAAAAAGTGAACCAAGCTATGTCATCTGCAGGAAAATGAATGGAAGAGATTTAGAAAAATTAGTGCTATATGGTTTCTATATATGTGGAAGGTATGGCAGGAAAAACAAAGAAGATGTCAGGAATGTAGAAAGGAGACCATTAGTGAAGAGGAAGGAAATCAGGGGAATGGGGAAGGGAGTATAATGGGAGGTATTGGGAAATTAAATTCATCATATTATGTTTGATGTCACAATGAAACCCATTGTTCTATAAAATTAATATATACCAATAAAAAATGAATCTAGACACAGATCACATATCTTTCACAAAAATTAACTCTAATTGGAAGATAGACATAAATGTAAAATTCAAAACCATAAAACTTCAGAAGATAACAGGAGAAAATGCAGGTGACCTTGAATTTGGTGGCCTTTAGATACAACATCACAGGTACAATCATGAAAGAAAGAATTGGCAAGGTGGACCTCGTTGGAATTACAAACTTCTGCTCTATGAAAAACCCTGATATGACAATAAAGATGAACGAAAGATTGGAAAAAAAATTTGCAAAACGTGTCTGGTAAAGAACTGCCTTGCAAAATTTACAAAGAACTCTTAAAATTCAACAATAAAATGGGCAAAATATCTGAACAGATACTTCACCAAAGAAGATATAAGGATAGTAAATAAGGTTATGAAAAGATGCTCATGTCATATATCATTAGGAAAATGCAAATTAAAACAAAAATGAGATACCACTGCACACCTTCTAAAATGTCTAATATTAGAAACACTAACAACAAGTGCTGATGAAGAGGATTGGGGTACAAAATTGTATAGTTGCTCTGGAACACAATTTGTCAGCTTTTTACATAGCTGAAGTACAGTCTTACCATATGACACCTCTATCACACTTCCAGGCATTTGCTCAAGTGATTTGAAAACTTATGACTTGTGTTCTCCCTCCCTCCCCGCTCCCCCATCACACACACACCTGCACATGAATAATTTCCAGAAGCTGGAAACAACCAGGATGTCCTTTAATAGGTGAATGGACAAACTGGTAAAATGGAATATTATACAGTGACAAAAAGTAATGTTATTGAGCCACAAGAAGACATGGAAGAAACTTAAATGCATATTGTTAAATGAGAAAAGCCAGTGTGAAAGGCTATGTATTATAAGATTCCAACTATATGGCATTCTGGAAAATCAAAACTATGGAGACAGTAATGAACAGTGGCTGCCAGGGGCTGGAGAAGAATGAGAAAGGATGAAGAGGTGGCACAAAAGAGACTTTTAAGACAAGGAAACTCTTCTGTATGACACTGTAATGGTGGGTACATGACATTATGCACTGGTCAAAAAAACATAGACTGTACAACACAAAAAAAGCAAGTCCTAAATCAGACTGTGGATTTTAGTTAAAAATAATGTATCAAAAACAATTCGATTATAAAAGGGGGGAAAAAGTAGATTATGAAGTATCTTTAATACTTTGGTTTCATAGCAGTGAGCTGACATTTTTGTACCTCTGTAAGATATGTCTAAGTTGCCTGACAGTATACATAACCAGTTACTGAAACCCATATTAATTTGTCTAAAATAATACTATGCTTCATTCAGGTTATTGAGCTCTTATGCATTTTCACCTGCATTTTCTCCTGTTATATGAGACTTATTAATAAGTCTCATCAGAGGTCTGAATGGACAGGAGATTTATTATACAATGAGACTTACCCTGGTCATGCGACTGTCTTCTCAAATGTCACCTGGGAAAAACCTTTTCAGTAACTTATGGGTCTTCCTCAGCAAGTGTACAAATTGTTTAGCGTGGTGGTTGGGAGTATATGGAAATGAGTGTTTTCATAATGGGCTCCCTTTAGCTCCTCCACAGATTCCAATTGCAGAAAGCCACGGTGGTGATGGCAGGCACTGGCTCGCCTCTCTTTGGTGGAGTCCTCTTTTGAGTGCCCAGCCAGTGTTCCTATAGGCCACAAATGCATAATAATGGCATGACCTGTGGTGCTATGGATACCAGATTTAAAGGGCCAGAGACTATTAATTATGACCCTTAACTTTCCTCCTAGACTTCTAGCAGTAATGGCAGAGAAAGAAGAACCACTAATGGGGCCTTGCCCATCATTTCACGTGGAAGAAGCCCAGGAAGTTTTAAGAGACTCTTTCAAAGTCAGTGTCAAATTATTTAGGAGCTCAGTCCCCTTGAACTCTAACCAAGCCTCCTCTAATATTAACTCTCCTGAAGTGTCGTCTACCTTCTTCTGGGGAGCTAGGAAGAGACTGTTTTCAGAACTAGGTATTAAATTACATCTATAAGACATAAGCTTTGCTCATGTGGAATCCTGGGTAGTGAGAAGGTGGCACTCTATTTGAGGTAAAGAAGCCTTGTTGGTATCAGTGGTCACTGCTGTCAGAGGCTTAGCTTTGGAGGGCAGAAAAAGTCCCGTTTCTGTCCAAATTCCCTCATCACCTAGGATAGGCTTCAGGGGTTTCTTTCACTAATGAGGGGCGCAGGACCCCCAGTGTGTTTTGGAGCTGCACTTTCCCATCTGCTCTTAAGAGTAGAGCAAGGCGAGAGCTAGGGCTGTGGCTCAGAGGTAGAGCGCTTGCCTAGCACGTGTGAGGCACTGGGTTCAATCCTCAATTATTTAAAAATAAATAAATAAATGTATTTTTTTTAAGGAAAAAAAAAAAGAATAGAGCAGAGCAAGAAAATTTGCTGGGTCTTTGGTAGGTTTCTCCTCTGCAAACAGATCAGCCATCACATCATGTTCAAAGCAAGAAATGCCCCCCAGTGGCAAGCCCAGAGCTTCGTGGGTTGTGGCAAGTCTTTGAAAAGACAAAGTCTACTATTCCACTGAAAACCACCTGCAGTGACAATTTTCTAGTCACCATACTACAGAGATAAATCCGACACACATGACACCGTGAGGACTCTAGCTCTTAATAAAGTGCAAGTCTTTTTAATCCAGCTGTTACTGAACCACATCTAAGAGGAAGCTGCTCCCCCTAAAAAAAGAAAAATTCCAGTTATCAGAATGATAAATCTATTTAAAAATAAAAAGTGTTTAGTTAGTGGCAGAGGAACATTTAATTGAGGAAGTATCCCTCCCTCTTATAAATGTGAGGGAGGCCTTAGAGCTTCTCGAACTTTCTTTAACCAGAAAATGGTTGGCTAGGAGTTGGAGAGATCATGGTTTCTATTGAAATAACACTGCCAGGTTCAACAGAACAGAGAGCAAACATGCCAAGTGACTCCTCCCTTCCCTCTTTCAATCCAAATATGAATTCTCAGCCGTTGTCTACCTAATAAAAATCCTTAGCCAAGAATTGCTTAATGCAATCATTCTAAAAAGAACATCTATCCCTTTGGTATCCAGAATTTTCTATTGTTTATCTTTTTTTTTCACAGCTATGCAATAATCAACTATTTTTAATGAACAATCTAAGAGTTGGAAGATTTTGAAGTACAACCACAATTAGGCACTAAAGACTCTGGAATTTATTAGTACCTACTAAAATAGGTATTAATATCATTAGTCCTGCTCATTCAGGGTTTCTGAGTCAGCTGCACAAGGAAAACATGCTCCTTATACTACAGGTGTCAGCATGATCCAGTTCCTCAACTCCATGCAAATAGCACTTAACTTTCCATAACTGTCCCCAAAGGATTAGCCAAGATACCACAGTAGATTCAGTGGGGAAGTTAGAGAAGAGTTTAATAAAGGCACAAATTTTCAAGGGATGGATGAACTTTTAGAAGACTCCCAAGGGAAAGAGCAGTACTCTTAGGCAATATTAATAGCACGTTACTACCCCAGCCTAAAAGCAAGGAGAGAGCCAAGGTTGGAGCTCAGAAGAGAGCTCTGTGGAGAAGGCTGTCTTCCAGAGAGGGCACCAGCCAAGCCATGGTGATCAGCATGGAAAGATGGGGGAATCAATATTCCCCAAGCATTCATTCTTCTCCTTCCTCGGAGCTCCTTCCTGCCAACGTGCCTCCAGGCAGGAGCCCTAGTGATGCATCCACAGATCTCTGCCTCCCAGGACTCAGTGAGAGGTGAGGACAGGTATGAAGAGCAAACCTGCAGGGCAAACAGGAGCTATCTGTCACCTGAAATTTCATATTTTCCCCCTTTTGGTCATAGAGTTATAACTGGGCTGGGCATCCTCAGAACTCAGGAAAAAAAAATTTCTACCCTACAAGATTTGGCTCTGCTTTCTGATTTAAAGAGAACATTTTGAGCAGAAATTCTACTGGGTTTCACCACAATTTCTGATGATAAGGCACTGTGCTGATCTTTTGAGCTATAGTGGCAGATCAGATAATAACTTGGGAGAATAGCACATAAAGATTCTTTGGTCTATTCTTGAGATTTTACTGACACCTGGCTGCCTGTAATTATTGGAACCAGTACAAATTTCACAGTCACTGACTTGTGTGTGCAAAAATGTAATTTTCTCTATTCTCCTATAATTGAGTGTAATTTCTGTCTTGAGCCTCCATTCTGCCTCAAAGTGGAGAAAATTTAATCTAGTCACTTTCAGATAAACTCATTCAAATTCATCAATTCAAATTTATAACTCAGTCACAATTAAGTTTAAAATCTGTCTTTTCCCCCCTCCTTCTTCCTGGAATTAAGTCGAAGCTCCTTAAGGCTTAACCAAGGGGGTCCCCTTCTTGGTCCTAATTTGTCCTGTTTGGCTCTGGGCATCACAGATGTCAGGTGTGCTTTTGAAAAGTGACCTGTGCATTTCATGGTACATGAAGGTTCCCATTACTTCTCTGCGTTGAGAGTGCAACTATGTCCTCACCTGGTTCTCACTAATGCTCTCTGAGAAATTTTGTTTTACTTGGAATCCTTCAGGACACTGTGGGTGCCCTCCCATACCACTCTGATGGGAGGCTGCTGCCCAAGTCTCGCATCCTTTGGTACCAGACACCATTCCTACTCTGGCACATTAAGGTTACTTGAGGCAGGTGCCCCATGGCCTACTCACTCCCCAGCTTTAGACTTTACCAAGAAGAGAAGCACAAGCGCATTCTTCTTCTCTCAGGATCCTTCAGAGGAGGCCTGTGGTCAGAGGTGGGGCACAGGGAGCCCCACCCTCAGATCACCCTGCAACCTCTCTCTAAACTCCTCCCTTAGCCTCAGGTCTTCTGTCAGCTCTCATCCCCTTTCAGATCTTTTCCATCTTACAGCTGAAGTCTGCCAGTGCAGAAGTCGAAGATTCATGGACTTTAACCAGGTGTAGTGGCACATGCCCATAATCCCATCAGCTAAGGCAGGAGGACTGCAAGTTCAAAGCTAGTCTCAGCAACTTAGCAAGGCTACACAACTTAGCAAGAACCTGTCTTAATATTAAAAAGTTAAAAAGGGCTGTGGCTCAGTGGCTAAGCCCCCTGGGTTCAATCCCTGGTATCAAAAAAAAAAAAAAAAAGGTTCATGGACTCTGCTTCTGTGTGTCACCAAGCCTCAGGTGCCTGAGAAACAATGAGGAAATCTGATGAGCATAAGGAAAGAGCAAAGCGAATCAGAAACTAACTGTATTTAGAGATCAGGTCCTTAAAGGGGTAATTAAGGTTAAATGAGGCCATCAGGGTGGGCTATAATCCAATGTGACTAGTGTCCTTATGAGAGGAAGCACTGTAAGGTGACTCCGCTCTTCCTTCCAATCCTGGCATGTACTGATGCACCCAGAAGGTGACCAGGGGAAGTTGCAGGGTGGCCTCTGTGAGCCAACATTGGACCTCTGGCTTCCAGCACTGTGAGGAAATACATTCCTGTTGATTAAACTGCCCAGTCTGTGGTCCTTTGTAATGGGAGCCCAAGCAAACTAATACAGATGGTGAAAACACTAGTCTCTTGACTTCACAAGAACAGCTCTTATCCTGGGACCCTCTAAAGCTTATCTCTCGCTCAGGGGCTCACACGTACACGTTTCCAACTCACCCATTTGTTCTCTCTCTCTTTTTTTTTTTTTTGGCCTAAGAACTTATCATTGTATGGCAGCCAGTTCATTTCCATTTTGAGGTTCTTTGAAACATTAAACCTCTTGTGTAATGCCAGAGAGGCTGTAATTTACAGCTATCTATCTTGAAATGTGTCTGCTGTTTCCCATCATCATGACAAAGCTCAATCCACTCAAACCAAAGTTTCCCACACTATGTCTCTGCTTTAAAAAATAATGATTTTCTCAATACAAATTGATCAGGATATTTTACAAAATGTAAATTTAGCCTTATATATTTTACAAAATGTAAATATGACAATAAAGATAGAAATTACAAAGGAAAGTTACATGAAAACTATACCACAATATCATAAAAGTTAAAGGCAAAATAAAAACAAACAACAACAACAAAACTAAGAACACAAGTTACCAGCTAAGATATTAATATCCTGAAAATTAATAAGATAAAAATAAGCATATCAATTTTTTTAATGAACAAAGATATGTTACAGGTAATCCATTGTTTTAGCCAGCTTTTTCATTGCTGTAACCAAAAGACCTGAGAATAACAATTATAGAAGAAGAAAAGCTTATTTGGGGGGCTCCTGGTTTCAGAGGTCTCAGTCCATAGATGGCTGGCCCCATTGCTTTCCATCTGAGGTAAGGCAGAACACCATGGCAGAAGAGTGTGGTTAAGGAAAGTGACTTAGAACATCAATAAACAAATATATGAAAAAATGTTCAACATCTCCAGCAATTAGAGAAATGAAATTCAAAACTAAAATTTCTTCTCACTCCAATAAGAATGGCAATTATCAAGAACACAAGCAACAATAAATGTTGGCGAGGATGTGAGGAAAAAGGTTCACTTACACATTGGTGGTAGGACTGCAAATTGGTGCAAGCACTCTGGAAAGCAGTATGGAGATTCCTAAGACAACTTGGAATGGAACCACCATTTGACCCAGCTATCCCACTCCTCAGAATATACCCAAAGGACTTAAAATCAGCATACTATAGTGACACAGCCACATCAATGTTTATAGCAGCTCAATTCACAATAGCTAAACTATGGAACCAAACTGGGTGTCCTTCAACAGATGAATGGATAAAGAAACTGTGGTATATATGCACAATGGAATATTCCTCAGCCTTAAAGATGAATGAAATTATAGCATTTGTAGGTAAATAGATGGAGCTGGAGAAGATCGAGCTAAGCAAAATAAGCCCATCTCAAAAAACCAAAAGCCAAATGTTTTCTTTGATATGCGAATGCTAATTCACAAAAAGGAAGGGGGGCTAGGAAAGAATAGAGTTACTTTGGATTAGGTAGAGGAGAGTGAAGGTAGCAGAGGGGGGATGGGGTAGGAAAGCTAGTAGAATGAATCAGACATTATTACCCTTATGTACATATATGATTACACGACTGGTGTGATTCTACATCATGCACAACCCAGAAGAATGAGAAATTATACTCCATTTATGTATGATGTGTCAAAGTGCATTCTACTGTGTAACTAATTAGAACAAATAAAAATAAATAAGAAAGCAATTAAACCATCATATACTAAAAAATAAAATGTTTTACTTGAAAAAAAGATACTTTTTAAATACGCAAACTCTCTAACAAACCAGGAACTGCAAACGAAAATGAGATGCCATCTTTTCCTTCTTTCAAATCAGCAGAGACTCTTTAAAGGCTAATGCCCAGCGCTGGCAAGCCTGCAATAGAGTGGATTTTTACATCACTGCTGGGGATTAAACTAGTATAATCTTTCTGGAAAATTATGTATCTAAAGCCTTAAAAATGTTTATATTCAGGGGGAGCGTACCTCCCCACTTCTTAGGTGTGGCTACACACAGTGACTTTCATAGAGTTCAGGGTGCCCAGGGAAGGCGGAGTAAACTCACAATGGGGTACTGCGGCACGCACACACCGCTACATCCAGGTGATGGATCAAGTTCAACATCTACAGTCATAAATCATGTTGACAGTTTGTGCTTTTGAACTGATGTGATGAAAATGATAGAGAGCCTCTGTGATCTTCCTTCCAAAATCCCACAACCCCTGTTTAGCCTAAGAAAAACACAAGACAACTCTCAACTGACGGATATTCTACAATGTATTTGACTGGGACTCTTCAAAACTATCAAGGTCATCAAAAACAAGGAAAGTTTGAGAAACTGTCACTGCCAACAGGAGCCTAAGGAGAGTGCCTGTTAAATGTAATGTGATATCTTGACTCAGATCCTGAACAAAAGGAGGATACAGTTGAGGAAGTCTGAACAAAGTATGGGCTTTAGTTAATAACAGCATATCAAGACTGATTTCCTTAATTGTAACAAAAGTACCATAGTATTGTAAAATGTTAATAATAAGGAAAACTGTGTAGAGGAGGAGAGGTACCCAGGAATTCTCTGCTTCATTTTTTCAGTCAATCTAGAACTATTCTGAAAAAGAAAATTTATGACTTTTTTTTACATTATTTAGCAAAACAAGTTCACATCCCAGAATTTGTCCTGAAAAAGAAAATTATGTGAGTAAATTTACCTACAAGAATATTTTAGTAATACCTACCTTCGATCTAACCTAAATGTTCAATAATGAGTCTAACCAAAGCATCTTTCTTCAATCAGTAGAATATTATAGTCATTAAGAATGGTATAAAGCATACTAGATGATATGAATGTAAATCTACAATATACTAAAAGAAAACCTAGGTAACAAATTGTATGTAGAACAAGATTCTGTATTGAATAAGAAATAGATAGAAAGGCTAGGTAAATACATACATACAGACATACATATGATAGATTTCTATTTTCCTTCAAGCTCATTTATGTTTTCTAAATTTTTACAAAGCATATATTGTTTCTCCATAGCAGTGGATACATACCATAAAATTTACCATTTTAACCATTTTAAAGTGTACAGTTCAATGTCATTTAGTTTGGGTATGTACAACCATCACCATTATCTAGTTCCAGAACATTTCGTAACTATAGAAGGAAACCCTGTACCAATCAAGCTGTTTCTACCCTTCTCCAACCCCCAGTCCCTGTCAACAATTAATCTGCTTTCTATTTCTATGGTTTTGCCTGTTGCGGATACTTCATATGAATGAAATCATACAATATGTGACCTTTTATGTCTAACCTTTTTCACTTAGCATGATATCTTCAAGGTTCATCTATGTTGTAGTATGTATCAGTATTTCATTCCTTCTACAGCTAAATAATATATATATTATATCACATTTTATTTATCCATTCATCAACTAATGAACACTTGGGTTACTTCCATCTTTATTTTGCATAGTGCTGCTGGGAACATTTATATACAAATTTTTTAACATATTACATCTATAATAAAAATATGCATCTCTAAAAAGATAGTAGCTAAATAAGTTATACTACGTAAGTCCTCCAGTCTATATCAGTACTCAAAAGTTCCCTAAATTTGCTCACTCTTGTTAACGACCCAACCTTTCATTCACTACATATATGAAATTTCTATTTTCAAATAACCTAAAAATATGTTAAGTAACACTTTTATTAAGAAAAAGAAACATTTCATTCTGAGCAAGTCAGTTAATTTCCTGTGTTTATTTTCACATTTAAAAAAAAGATAGGGTTAGTATCCACCTCACAGAAATTGTGAGTTAGTAGAATCCTTGG
The DNA here is from genome assembly GCF_001458135.2 of Marmota marmota marmota. Lineage (NCBI taxonomy): Eukaryota > Metazoa > Chordata > Mammalia > Rodentia > Sciuridae > Marmota > Marmota marmota. The sequence goes on from NW_025999977.1 coordinate 38,545,658, forward strand.
TAATCATTTCAAAGTACATGTGATTCCCTTAATAAAGGTCTTACTGTTTAAAACAATGAAACAGAAACAAAAATTAAATGACTCATCTTTCCATCACAACACACAACTTGAATTAGATATGGTTTTGCAAGAATTTATACAATAATATTTGAGATTAGTTCATGTTTTACGTTTCCCTTTGGCTACTTTGGTGGGGAGGGAAGTGATGTTTTTAGCCTTACCCATTATTACTGGAGTTGTACACAATATTTTGCTTCATGTCAGCAATGAGGAAGACAGTAAAAAATTGCATTTAATGCTCATATTAACAGTAGGGTATTTTGAAGGTGATGATCAGTGCTAAAAGCACACTGGTTCAGTTTTATTTTAGATTACATTCGAGTTGGGCAAATTCTCTTAGGAGAAGGGTAAAGCTATTAATCAGAAGCCAATCATGTGAAAACACTACATGGCAACATAAAGGTATGAATTATTGATGCATCCAACTACACGAATTACTCCCAATATTAACTGTGTTGAGGGAAAAAGTTAACCAAAAAAAAAAAAAAAAGCTAAATGATTTCATCTATACATAATTCTAGACAGTGCTTAAATTGCATTTTATCTTAATTCAAAATTGGTGCCACATTGGAACCATCTTTTGTTGGTAAATCAGTTCAGAGCTATTTGGACTTTTAATGTCCCCTAAAAATCTTTTGAAAGCAAGGTCCCATTACAGCAAGGTTTAGAGATGGGACTTTTAGGCAATGATTATATCTTAGGGGATATAATCATCAGTGGATTAATTCATTTGGTGGTTTAATAATTTAAATGGTGGGGCATGGCTGGAGGAAATAGTTTACTTACTAGGACATACCCTTGGACTACGACTTGTTCCTTGCTCTCCCTCCCCCTCCCCCTCCCCCTCCCCCTCTCCCTCTCCCTCTCCCCTTCTCCTTCCCAGCTTCCATAAACCAAGGAGCTCTACTCTGCCATTCCACGCCTTTCTCCCATGATGTTCTGCCCTATCTCAAGTCCAAAGCAGAGTCGGCCAACCATGGACTGAACCTCTGAAACCATGAGCCCCAAATAAACTTTTCCTCTCTGGGTTGTTCTTATCAGGTGTTTTGACCATAGTAACCAAAAGCTGACCAAAATGAGGTGGAACTTATTTAACATGCAGAAGGACAAGAACTAGCACCACTATAAACTAATGTTTACTGTATATAATTATGTTTGGGATGCCATGATTTGACCTATGATATGCCTAGATCTATTATTGTTTCAGGGTTTGAATCCAGGGGTGCTTAACCACTGAGCAACACAGCCAGCACTTTTTATTTGAGACAGCGTCCCACTGAATTGCTTAGGGCATCACTAAATTGCTGAGGCTCACTTTGAACTTGTGATCCTCCTGCCTCAGCCTCCTGAGTTAGGATAACAGGTGTGTACCACCATGCCCAGTTAGATTTTTTTTTAAATGACCTTTGAAGGTGGAACATAATTTTCCTCTTCAGTGTGATTGTTTTTAGTGATTGGCTTCTAAAAGAGTATGGATAAAGTAAAGGTGACTTTCTTTTAATTTTTTTTTTAGTTGTTGCTAGACCTTTATTTTATTTATTTATATTTGGTGCTGAGAATTGAACCCAGTGCCTCACACATGCCAGGCAAGTGCACTACTGCTGAGTCCCAGCCCTAGCCCTGACTTCTGAGATTAGGACATAGAGACCTTCTCCTTGCTTTCTCTTGGACCATTGGCTTCAGGGAAGCCAATTACCATGTTGTAAGGACATTCAAGCAGCCTTGTGGAAAGGCCAATATACTCAGGAATTGAGGCTTTCCATCAACAGCTATGTGGATGAGCTCTCTTGGAACCAATAATCCAGCGCCAGGCAAGCCTTCAGATGTCTGTAACCCTGGATGGTATCTAGACTACAACCTCACAAAGACCCTTTGCCAAACCACCCAGCTGAGTTGCTCCCAAATTCCTAACCCACAAAAACTGTGAAATAATATGTGTTGTTTTAGCTGCAAAATTTTATGCTAATTTGTTATGCAACAATACACAACTAAGACATGGATCCTTATCCAAGACTAACAGCATCATAGCTAAGACTCTTTTAGGCATAAAACAAAACATAAAATACTACATTTTAATTCGGGGTAAATGTACGATATACATAAAGTGCACAACTTAACTGTACAACTCAGGGAATTTTTACACCTCTATACCCTCATTTAACCACCATCCAATTAAGATATAAACAATTTCAAGTACCCTAAGAAATTCCTTCATGTCCATAACAGTCAATAGTTCTTCCTGGACATAACCACTCTTTTGAATTCTATATAGATTACTTTGTCTGTTCTTAAACTTCATATAAATGGAGTACTTTTTTTTTTAAAGAGAGAGTGAGAGAGAGAGAGAATTTTTTAATTTTTTTTTTTTTTTAGTTATAGGCGGACACAACATCTCTGTTTGTATGTGGTGCTGAGGATTGAACCCGGGCCGCACGCATGCCAGGTGAGCGCACTACCGCTTGAGCCACATCCCCAGACCCAAAATGGAGTACTTCAATATGCACTTTTTTCTTTTTTTGTACTGGGGATTGAACCCCTGAGCACTTTACCACTGAGTCACATCCCCAGCCCTTTTTCTTTTTTATTTTGAGACAGGAACTCACTAAGTTGTTTAGGGCCTCTCTAAGTTGCTGAGGCTGGCCTCCAACTTGCTACCCACTTCATCATGCCTCCCGAGTTACTTGGGATTACAGGCATACACCATGACACCCAGATCAGCAGGTACTCTTATGTCTGGCTTCTTTCACTCATAATAATACTTTTAAAATTTATCCATGTTGTTATATGTTTCGGTAGTTTGTTTCTTTTGTTGCTGGGAAGTATTAGATTATATAATTATATAAAAATAATACTTTCCCTATTTATAGGCATTTAGATTGTTTGCAATTTCAGAATATTATGAATCAAATTACTATTACTATTCTTGTACCAGTCTCTGTCTTCATATGCATTTAACACTCTTGGGTAAATTCTTATAAGTGGAATTGATAGACCATAAGGAGAATGTTTAAATGTTTTCCAAAGTAATACCATTTTGCAAACACATCCCAAAAAAGCTTTTTGTTTTCATTTGAAACTATCTCAGTTTTAAAGAGAAAAAAAAAACAAAAGTTCGTCTTAATGAAAAATGAATGGCAATGTATAAACAGCTTCCTAAATTATTTGTAATAGTCAAGGAAAGCAGTCTAACATGAACAAAGCTATCTGACAGATGATCCTCCAGGCAAATACTTTGATTTTGATCATTGGTTTAGAAATAATTTTAGTCACTTAGATCAGAAGTTTTCACAAAGATAATTCAGGCCAGGGCCCAAATCCCAAGAGGAGAAGAATTTACATTAAGCATACTTCAGATGAGCTTTTCACTGTGTTCAATGCAAGACCCTAAGAAGAAAGAAGAGTCTCAGAACATAGCATCTCTGTCCACCAGCCAGCCGGGCGCTGTAACAAATGAAACAATATCTTGATGCCTGACACGGCTCACCCCAGGCACTCACACAGCTTGTGTTTCCCCTGAGTTCTGCTTCAAATAAACAGATCCAAGAATTTTATCAATGATGCACTCTAGGGCATCACCCTTGATCAGCATCAGCAGGGCTCCACACGCAGCCCCAGTAGCCAGTCTCCAGCTTCCTTGAAGCACGGGAAGTGGCTTTAAGTCCTTTCTGTTTCTAGAACATCCTGACACACACAGGATTACTATTACTGGTTGTGCAGGGCTCAGTAAGTGAAAATGACTGTAAAACCAGAATAACAACTCCGATCTATGCAACTCCAGGAGATGCTTGGAGATGCTCAGAGATGCTCAATGCCATATTTTTGCTACTCAAAATTGGCAATGACCTAGATGTTCAAAAATGGGAAATGGTTAATAAAAGCCTCCAGCAGGTACTAGCAATCATTGTGCTTAAGAACAGAGAAACTACTAAATGAGGCCTTGGAAAAATCCTGATGAAGCCATGCACGAAGCCCAGGGCCCCCCTGTACAGCATAGAATAGCCAACCAAACAGATTTAGAGGGCTCCAAGCCCAGCAGTAATTGTTTCCAGACAATTCAGGAAAGGACCTAAGTTTGGTTCTTGACAAACAATTAATTTTCTTATGACTTATTATTATAAGTGGCCCAGCTTCCAGAGGGAAAGGAATAAGGAGCACCTTTTTTTTTTTTTCTCATCTTTGTCTTCTTTTTTTTGAGTACCTAGCATGTGCCAGGCACTGGACCAAGCATTTACCAAACACTGATTGACTTAATACCCACAAGAGCTCAGTGAAGTAGATGCTATCGTCCTCCTCTTAAAGATGATCTCTGCCTCACAAAGTTAAATAGCTTTCAGAAGTTCCCTCAACTCAAAGGCAGAGTCAAGATCTAAACTCATGTCTCCCTATGCCAAGTCCATGCTCTAGATTTTGCTGACAACAAATAAGGTTTAAAAGTCACTTTTAAGTGGGCAGCTGCCACTGTTGTCCAAAGGCAAGATGCCATTGAGAAGAAAAACCTTTTCCCTTTGAGTTCTACTCCTAGAGACTAAATAACTCTCTGGTGCCCAGGTTTAGCTTGTTTTCCTATGAGAAAGGTTTAATAAAAAGGCTCTTCCCAGTAGTCCATAGTGACTGGCTTTGAGCTTCATCTGGTGGTGAGTTTTCCTGCTTTCCTCCTCCAAAGCAGGAAGGATAGCTCTCTTGCTATCTGACTAGATTTTCTAACATACAGGAAAGCAACTCTGTCTTCTTTATTCACTGTCTTATTATTTAAGAACACTGTCTGTCACTAGAGTCGTGGGGATTTGTAAGCCACACAGACAACAAAGTACAGCTTTGGGGTCCCTGTCTGTTCTGGGATCTTCTTGACTGCAGCAGGTTGGAGCACACTCGGCTGGTTTGCCCTTATTAAACCGTGAAGGTCACTTCTCTTCCAGCGTCTATAATTGGCGAGCCCTCACTTTCCTTCCACAAATGTGTCTCTTCCGGAGCCTTTTGCAATTAAAGCTTATTTCTCTAGGTTTCATATGGCAGGCGTCTGAACGGAATTAAAAGCATAAGCACGTGCAAAAATAATCCGCTTCCCAAGATAGTAAGTGCTGAGAAGTTCTATATTAGAACACACAGTGAGTGCTGACTGGCTAGGGCATGATTAACCTAATAGGCTTAAAGCTCCACTTGCATTTACATCTGTCAGGACACGAGCAAAACACAGGCCCATAATCCGGGAGACTGAGGTCCTTTAGAATTGTCCCGCTGCTCACTAAACAACAGAAGTTTCAAAACTTAGAAGGATAACAGGACGATAAGCACCACTCCCTCTTTTCGGTGCAACCAAGGAAGTAAAGAAAGCTGCCTCCAAGTTCAAGACTTCCTGCCATGAACTTCAAAGGAATCTGGTCTGGAATTGCCTGGAAGGACTAGTTTTGGTCCTATCTTCAAGATGATTCTCTGAAAATTTGGAAGGCTGTGGGTGCAAGGCCAGCTGCAGTCATGGGATGTACACCTTCACACAGCGACATTGTGAACAACCTGACAAAAAGTGGTGTTCAGTTTTTGAAAAAGCCCACAGCTATTTTGCCAGGATGTCATGGGCGCAGTGGAAGAGGTTCCATCCCTTTGCTGGTTCAGTGTTCTACCTGCTATGACCCTTGGGGGGGCCTGCCCCAGGGACAGAGGCCAGCAGAGGAGCAGCTGAGTTCCAGGAAGTCCCAAACCACAGCTGAAGGTCTTGGTCAGCCCATGGGAGATATGGAAGGACTGATCTCAGAAACCAGAACCTCTCCAACCTGGCTGAACAAACCACAAAGCCACACTTCCGTTCCAGACAAAAGGTACCCATGGGACACAAGGGGCAGCCTTTCCCAGGGAAGAGAGTATGGAAAGTACTACACAGGAGACCTCCAGGTGGGAAAGGAAGCCGACATGCTATTGCTCAAGCAAACAGGGCCATTGCAGCCAAACTATCCTCCCTACTCCTGAATCAGAAGGCAAAGTGGACTTTCCTGAACCCCTGGTCAAGGCCCACCAGCATGCTTACACCTACCTGCACGCCAGCCTCTCCAAGTATGAAGCAATCCTGCACCTGGTCCAGCAGGCCAGCCAGACCCAAGGGCTGCTGCAGCCCATGCTCAGTTTCCTGCTGCTGTGCTTTGAGGAGGTGGGCCAGCTCCTTGGGGAGATCTCCAAGGATGGAGAAGTGCTCCTCCAGGAAGTTAGGGAGGATCTGGCATGGCCATTGAAGAAAGGAGAGCCCCAGGAGCAGCCAGATCTCTTGCAACAGCTGCTGCAGTACACAGTCAGCAAGCTACAGGTGCTCCACGGCATGGTGGCTGCCCTCACCGGGAGCTTCCTAGAGAGTTCCAGCAGCTATTTCCACTCCACGGCAAGCCACTTGGAAAATCAGCTGAGCACAAAGAGGAGTGTGGATGAACGCCTCCTAAGGGCTCTGAGGCAACTGGAGAGCCTGGCAAGTGGCCATGGAGACCCTGGGCTGCAGGATCTACCCTTGTGCTCCGAGGACAGTGGCATTGGTGCCGACAATGAGTCCGTGAAATCTATGGACAAGCTGGGTAAGCAGGCCAGCTGGAACTTTGTCCCGGAGGCTGTAGAGTTGAAGCCAGGGATCTCACCCCAGATGGAGGCCCGGCTATCAGGACGTGCCTGGCAGCAAAGTGCATTCTGGATGGGTTCGGACCGACCCCAGGACTGTCCAAGGCCTCCCATTGCAAAAGTGCATCCAACCTCACAGGGCAAAGTAAGGGGCCCAGGCCCCCACAGCACTGGCCCAGAAACTCTGACCTCCAGGCCTTCAGAGGCAAGCAAGAGTGCTTGGTGTGACTCCCTGGGGACTGGGATCCCTGTGGAAGTACAGCTTCCTAAAAGTTCCAGGTCTGGGGAGGTTCCACCCCTTAGTGAAAGTGAGAACAGCAGCCCAGACGAGGAGGAAGATGAAGTTAGCAACATGAGTCCATGTGCAGGGCAGGAAAACGTGTCACCTTCAAGGCCACGATCTTCACCTGCAGACTGGGAAAGCCCGTTTCAGTCACACTCCAGGAAGCTTAGGAGCCCCCAGGCCCAGGAAATGATTCTGAAGATGAAGGAAGCCATCAGTGAAAGGATCAAGTTTGTCCCTGCACCTTTGGCGCACCAGGACTGGTCTGAGGAGGAGGAGGGGAGGATTGTGGTCCCACGGAGACCTAGCACGGTCAGTGGCAGCAGGAGGACCCCCGAGAGGCAGCAGAGGTCCCAGTCCGAGACGTGCCTTAAGAGCCATGTGGAGGACCCCACCCTCCAGGAGCTGCGAAGGGTCCAAAAAGACCTCAGTCAGAGACTGGAGGCATTTTATGCCCAGGGCGCCAAAAGGCAGGGACAGAGAAAGGAGCAGATTGTGCAGTCCAGAGGAGCAGCGATATGGCCCAACAGCAACTGCAGGGTGAGCCCCAGCAACACCATCAGCAAACTCAAGGCATCCCTTACCAAGAATTTCAGCATCTTGCCTAGTCAGGACAAGAGCATTTTGCAGAAATGCAGTCCCCACTCTGAGGGCGAACAGCCCTGGCAGAAGAGAGCCGAGCTGCTGCCAAATGCCATTCCACCTGGTGAGAAGGACGAGACTCCTAGGGCCAAGGACTGCTTCGTCAGGGGCTCTCCCACCAGAACATCAGTCAAGAAACTCATTGAAACTTTCAGTCCCACTGAGAGTGTGAAGACACTGGGGGACTCCAGGAACTCAGGGTCAAGCCCCTGCCTCAGGAAGTGGGGAGTCCCCATCATGCCTCCCAGACTTCCCATTTATAGGGGCCTTGCTCCTATGTATACTAAGCCCCAAATTTCTCCGACAGGAAGCAGAGAATGTCTCAAGGTGGACACAGGCTGGAGACCTGTAGCACCGATATTTCCCCCTCTGCCTACAGCAGAAGCATCCAAGAATGAGGATATCTACTGTGAAATAGAGGGGGACCCAGAGCACCTCCCTCCACCACCTCTGGAAGTCCTGATGGATAAATCATTCACTTCTCTGGAGAATCCAGAAAGCAGAAAGTCAACAGGCAGCTCCCCTGAAGAGTCCTCAGTACCAGGGCTGGGACGGGCTGGCCCTACCAGAAGAACGTGGGCTTCCCCAAAGCTGAGAGCTTCCATGAGCCCCATTGACTTGCTGCCCAGCAAGAGCACTGCCAGCCCCACCAGGCTGTGCAGCGCAGGGCCAGGAAGCAGCAAGAGTGGCAGCAATCTCAGGAAGCCTGTCCAGGATCCGAACCTCTCTTCTGCAGCCAGCCCCAACCCAGAGGCGGAGGGCAGGGCTCACAGTCAAGCCCAGGCAGAGAAGGCCACAAGCTTCTCCAAGCACCACCGGAAGGCAGTTCCCTGGCACCACACCAGCCCCACATCTGGGCAAAACAGGACTTCAGAACCGAGCCTGGCCAGACTCACACGTGGGCCGCACTCTCCTGAGGCCTCCAGGCAGAGCCGAGAGAGAAGCCCCCCAGTAGTCAGGAAGAGCTCTCCCACCAGGGCACACTGGGCACCCCAAGTAGACAGGAAGCAGCGGGGTCTACCATCATCTCCTGGACCTGCTCAGCCAAGCACTGTGCTCAGCTCCTCCAGTCCACCACTTAGCCCTGGAGCTCACAGCCCAACAGCAAGCCTTGGGATCCTAAGCCCACCAAACACAAAGAAGCGAACTTCCCCGCCACCCCAGCACAAGCTGCCCAGCCTACCCCTGGGGAGCCCGCCTGCGCAGCCCAAGGTCTCCAGTCCTGCCCAGCACACGGAAGCAAGCCCCCCTTCCTCTGTGCCCTCCCCATCCCCCCCAGGGTCCCCCTCTCAGGGATGCAAAGAGACCAGAGACTCGGAAGGCAGTCAAGCCCCTACAGCCAAAGCATCCCGGAACACATGTTCCATATTCTGCCCTGCCTCCTCCTCTCTGTTTGAAGCTAAATCACCATCCTTGACAGCCCACCTGCAGACCTCCACATCACTGCCACCAGAACCCGGGGGCGCTCTTAGGACCCCAGCAGGATGCTGGAGAAGCAGCTTGGAGCCTCGACTGAAGGCAGATTCACAGAGGAGAATGGCTCTATGTGCCCTCAACCCTCTGCCTTTCGTCAAAAGGACAGCTCCTGCCTGCCACCCTGGTGTCTGGATTCAGCTGCCTGGCTCCAGCTCCACTGGCTCCTCTTGGGAACCCCAGCTTGACCAGAGCAGGTAAGGAGTGAGCTCGGTCACTGCCCTTCCCTGGAGAAAAAGCAGAGGCAGTGGGCCCAACGGATTGTCTGGGTCAATAGTTTTCAAATTTAGCTTCAAGAGTCAGATGGGAAAAAGAGGTATAGGGGTCCGAGTTCAGTCTCCTCGCCACCATGAGTGACTGTGCTTTTTTTCTTTTTAGACTTTATACATTGTCCATTTTGTTTTTTATTATTTATTTATTCTAATTTGTTATACATGATGGCAGAATGCAATTCATTTCATATTACCCATATAAAACACAATTTTTCAAGTCACTGATTGTACAAAAAGTATTTTCAATCCATTCGTGTCTTCATACATGAACTTAGGGTAATGTCCATTTTATTAAACACTGGCTTTAGTACAACAAACTTACTTCTGATAGATGTTTCATTTTTGAAAAATGTAGCTGTATTCAGATTCTTACCTGACCCTGGCTTCTAGCTAACCATTCATTTTTACTGGTTCTGCACTTAATTATGGACACAAAATTAATTTTCTATAAAAGAACAAAGGAATTTCTTATGACTCAAGACTCAATATGTTTAAGAGGAATACTCTCAAAGAGTGGATATGACCACAACAGACTGTGGACTGTGCTTTTATCTACTACATTACATATTTTTGATTCCTGAGAAAGATTTTAATTGAAAAGAGCCTCTGCTGTATTAAAATTTTTAAAAAAATAAAGAAGAGAAAATCTTAAAACAACCAAGTTAGCCTACACCTCACAGCCCTTATTTTACAGGTGGGGAAACTGTTTTTTTTTTTTTTTTTTTTTGGGGGGGGGTGGGGAACTGTTTTTTTACAGATGAAATGACTTGCCATCATGGCCTGCAACTTTGTCTGGACCCAGCAGTTGGATTCTGGGAGGTTCTATAACTATCTGGTCCCAGGACCCCTTTAAACTCTGAAAAAATATTGAGAACCCCAAAGAGCCTTCATATATGTGGGTTATGTCTACCCATTTTTACTATATTAAAAGTTAAAACTGAGAAATTGATAAAATATTATTTTTAAAAAGAATAAACATATTCTCTGTTAACACAGATGATACATTCCCATGAAACACTTTTTTGTTCAACCACAAAAAAAAATTTAATGAGAAGAATGGCAGCACTGTCTTCCATTTTTGCAAACCCTTTTGGTGTCTGGCTCAACAGGAAGACAACCAAATACTCAAAGATTTTAATTGAAAAGAGCCTCTGCTGTAGCCTCTGCTTCTGTAGCCAATCTGCAGTGATATATCATCGTGTGTGACATGTGTGACATGATGTGTGACAGCATCACACACCCAAGAGAATGGGTGAAAAGGGAAGGTAGCATCTTTGTGTGAAGATAAAGATAGGTTTAACCCACGAGTTCCCTTGAAAGTGTCTGGTGGGTCCCCAGGGATCCCCAGTGCACAACTCCAGAATGGCCTGTCCTAGAGGTATGGAATATAAATTTCTGGTTTCCCAGGCCCTTGATCACCTGACTCCACTTCTCCACCAACTTCAGAGCCTTGTAGATTAAGAACAAAATCCTACATAAGCACCAGAATCCAGGTGAAGGGCTGCTGTTCCTGTCCTTGGCGGACTGAGTTCTAAGTGTGCCTTTCTCAGCATGGAGAAGTGAGTTGCATGTCACTGGCCCAGCCTGCAGACAGGCCTGGGCACACAGCTGCAAGGGGACATGAATCAGTATAGCTTTTGCATAAAAAAAATCACAGAACATGTGGGGAAAATGTCAGTCTGAGGACTGTTAAAAAGGAACTCCCTCCGTGTATCTTAATATCAGATCAGACAAAGTTCGACCAACACCAGTCCTTGCTATCGCTGCATTGCCCACAATTGTGTAAATCAGCAGTTAATTTCTGCCTGAGTGACGCATGTTTCCAGCTTCACAGTCTGTCCAGCATAATGGTGATTTTTTTTCAAAGTATTCGGCAGTCAATTTTAAATAAAGATATTATCTCAAGAAAGTTGCACATTATAACAGTTATATAAACTCCCCCAGCCACTTGAAAGAAATGAAATATTGATTATTTTTGCAAGAATCTTAATGTAACATTGCTCTTTTCTTAAATCTAAAATGAGCTTCCTACAGCAGAGTGGCTTTCATCTAAGAACCTCTATAAATGTTAATGCATTATTCCTCACACTAGCTCCTTGTTCAGTTATTAGATTTTTAAAACTGTGCCCTTCAGGGGAAGATTTGAGAGAACAGGGACAATAAAATGGCATTAATTAAAAACACTAACATTTTAAAACAGCAGGAGCTATAAAATTGTTGAAGAACATAAAATTGTTCAAGAAGAAAATAATGCCTTTCTCTCAGGTTTCTCCCCAGAACAGGGTGGCCTAAAAGTTGTTTTATGTCTTGAATCAATACTTGGTGTGTGCGTAGCCTGAAGAAGTAACCTGTTCAAGGTCACATGGAGAGTCACTTGGTATGACCACACCTCTAAGCCATTCCAAATTGTGCATATGAAAATATGCTCATTCCCCTATCTCATCCTGTCCCAAGGTATGAATTTGGTGTCTGTTAGCAGAAACAGGCCAGCCTTTGCCTCTCTGTTGAAGACAAGCTTATTTTCTGCCATTCTGCGTGTGAGAAAACAAGAGCAGGGACCAAGGCGTGGTTTCCCAAGATTGAGCAACAAGTGGATGCCAAGAGCCAGAGACTGCTCAGAGCAGGCTCTTTCTCAAGCAGAGGCTTGCAGGGACCTGTCACGCCCACTGCGTCTGGCTGTCTGGGCAGGCTTACAGGATCAACTGGCCTGTACTTGGATTTGATTCTCTTCCTGTCACCTCATGCTATATCCTCTTGACCTTTGGGCCCGGGGGAACAGGAACAGTTCTCAGAGGTTTCAATGGCTGAGCTTTAATTGTTAGGCCTGAGCTGAATCTCCTAGTGAGATACCAGTCTCTAGGTCTCAGAATGATGGGGTACTGTGTGCACCTCAAGAAAGGTCCAGACTTTCCCCCCTAAATGCAATACTTTTCATCTTTTTCTGCCTGAACTGATGAGACAGGAGCTCTCTGCAGCCCCCTCCCAGTCCTCTGTCTCAGGTGGCCCCATGGTTAGCGGGGCAGCAGTTGGGCAACCTGCCTTCCTAGCGGTGCCAAGAAGAGGTAGAATCCCAGCCACTGGGTAACAACCAGGGAAATGAGTTTCCTGAACTGAATTTCATAAACACAGAACCTGGATGGGGCTAAAAAAGAGTTCTAGACCAAATTGTTTGTCAGGCTCCATGTCAGCCTCCAGAGTGGTATGGCCTGGACTTTCCTCTGTGCATGTATTTCCTCTTCCTGCCAGACCCCCGGGGACAGGGGTAGGGGGTGGGGGGCAGCAAAGGCTCATCAGGGATGAAGTGCACCCTGCTTATGGCTTCCCATTCCCCAAGCAGCCCCAGAGAAAAGAAGTAAGTAAGGTGGCAAAATCACGCCGGGCCCTGAACACCTGAAAAGACCGTGATGGAGCCAGATGCAGACTGCTTTGAGGCACACAGTGGGTTTCTCACTGCCTGAAACCAAGGATGCGGGTCCATCGCATCCATGCCCTTCCTACTCCTTCTCTCTTGATCTTGTTCAGATCCAGTTGCAAACTTGTCCTCCACTGGTTTGGTGTCAGATGCAGAGCTGAGAACACTTCCTTATAAAGCTCACAGAAAAATCAAGAAGATGCTATCAGTGGCAGAGAGAAGGGCCCTTGGGTCTGTAGGTGGGGACCAGAAGTCTTGTGCAGGTCTTGAAGTAACTAGTTGAGAGCTCTGACCTAGGCCCCACCTCTCTGAGCCTCAGGTGCCCACGAGTAGCATGATAAGGTGGTCCCTGGAGTTCTTTCCAGATGTGACTTCCTATTAATTTTACAAAGTAGCACCATAGACAGCTACCCATTTATTACACACGTATGTGCCATTTCTATGCTGAGAGTTTTACATCCAACATTGATACCCATGAGCGCCTGATGAGATTATTACAATTTCTCTCAGAGGGATTCATTAACCAGCTGCAGGACACATGGTCAGTAAGTGGAAAAGCCAGGACTTGAACCTAGGCAGCCACACTCCAACCTCCACCAGGACTCCTTGGGCCAGCCTACCTCAGATAGATAGCCAGTATGACTTTTGGAGCTGGTCCCTTCGACCTAGGCTTGCTCCATGCTTTGAGACATCCTCCATTCTGCTCTCCAGAAGTATGCACAGACTGGAGACCATGTGGGGTTCTTTTCCCATGCATAGCCCCCCTTGGCCATGTCACTCAGCAGCTGGGAAGCTCTGCTCTAGCCAAATGCTGGGCAAGGCGGGCCAAGGAGTTTCCATTTTATTCCATTCAGGAAAAGGGTGGCAGCTGCGCAAAGCAGGCTTTTTCTTTGCTGTTATTGTTGTTGTTTTTAATTCCACTAGCTGAGCCCAGGCCTTTATTAACAAGGAGTGCTCAAGACTCAAAAACAAAACAAAGGCACAGCTCCAGAGCCCCTGAGGGAGTTGCTGTGTTCCTAGCAGCAGGATCCTGGGCATCAGGGGAAGGAACAGGACTCAACCTGTCAGCTGAGGCCCTGGGAGCTGCTTCCCCAATTCCAGACCAGGCAGGCAGGCCCACAAGCCCAACCGAGAGGTAGAGGCCTGGCATCAAGGGTGGGCCCACTGGTGTGAGGATGGGAAGGGACAGAGCAGTGCCGGGGAGGGAGCCAGAAGGAACAGCGGAGGAATCTGATCTGCTCTTGTCCTTCTCTCCGCAGCAGCAGTGAGGACAGCCCCAAGCTGAATGCAGCGACTTGGAGCAGCCCCTGTGCCCCAGAACCGCAGGGTGGCGGCAGCAGGTGTGCATCACCCCCAGAGCTCTGTGTGCTGGGCCATGGGCTGCAGCCAGAAGCCCGCACCAGCCACGTCCAGGACAAACCCCAGCCAGAGACCCAGCCCCAGCAGAAGGACGTGGCCTGACTATCACGCTGACAACAGTCACCCCAGAGACACAGTGTGACAGCCATGCATCCACACTGCCCCACAGATGGTGGGCAGACTCTCCAAATGAGGTATCTTGGAAAGGCTTTGAAGATGGTGTATACAATGGCCATTGTCAATCACAGATCCTGCTTTGCCTTGGGGGTTCAAAGATTAACCAAAACTTTAAACCCCACAATGACATTTTTAACCCTTCAAGTGCTGGCCTTAATTTAGGGAGGAAATAGATTAATTACATGCTTAGCAGGCCAGGTGTTTTACCTGGTAACCTATGACAATGTTGAAATCATTTAATGCCCACAAGAGCAAACAAAATAAATAGCATTCTCCAGTTAAACAGATAAGAGAACCAAAGTGTGGGGAGGAGTTCCCCCAAGTGTCTTGCCAGGAAAAAAGCAACAGTTGGTACAGACATAGATGTCCCTAGAACCTATGCTTTTTCCCTTGAAGTTTGTTGCCCTAATTTATTCCATCACCCCAGCTGCCTACAGCATTAGTAGTTGTATAATTGGTGGGAAAGATTTGGTTTTGGTTTTTGTTTTTTGTAAGGTTGAGTGCTGGCAAAGCATTGAAGTCTCCATTAAGAGCTTTGTTTAGAAGCTAATTGCCCCTGACATGAGAAGGCTGGTGCATTAGAACACACAGCCCCACCCATCCTCCCTCCTGCCAGAGCTCAGCTTCAATGCTATCAATTCAAAGCTTCCAGCTCCCAGCCAGGGCCATGCTGTCCTTGGCCTCAATGTGTATCAAACATGCGTGCGGCCCTACACAAGCTGGTGGGATGATTCTTGGACCAAGTGGACACAACCAAGCTTCCCACACAAGGCAGCCTAGTCTCCACATCCGGTGGGCACTGGAGCTGACGAGATGGTGTGGGTCACCTCATGCCCATCTCCCCCTGAACCTTCTTGGCCAAATTTATTCCCAGGTCATCTGTAGACCTTCCACTAGAGCTGAAATTAAAGCAAAGAATGGTCCTTCATGCCAAAAACTACTTCTGCCAATGAGCTAGATATTTGCTGCAGATCTTGGAATGTTTCCACCGGAGGCTGTGGAGTGCTTTCTATTTAGAAAAGAATTTGCAGTAATTGGGTGATTCAATGCCGGCTCAGTGGGTTGTCAAAAGACAAGAATTCTCACCCACGGGTACAGCTAAGGGGCAATCTTCCAGTTCTGCTGCAAAGCTGATTTTAAAGTTTGGGAAAATTATAGACCTCAAATCCTTTCTTGTTGAAATAGATCGTGGGCTCAAGAACATGTTACAGTGGGTGCCAGGGACTCCAGCTTCCTCCCCCAGGGGTCAGGATCTCACCTGACTTGTCCATTTATTAATGAACAAGGTGATGGAGCTTATCTCTTCAAAGACACCTAAAGAACACTTGATTAAATACCAAAAGGGCCACACCCACCCGTCTATTGGAACTGTCTGTACACATTTTTTCACATCTGCTTGTGTGGCTACGCTTATCTCAGAGCAATGCTCAAACCACAGCTGGACCAGTGGAGCCACATCTCCGGTTGGGTAGACACCTGGGAACTGCCTGGGCTGCAGGCAATGGGTGGAGTGGGGTAAGAGCCTGCAAATGAAACCAGCTAAGGAAATTTGCCTCCTCTGGATCAGGGCACTGTCCTCAAATGATTGGGCAGTCAAAGGAGGTCAAAACAAAGGCGGGTCCTGGGCAAGCTGGGCCCCCGGCCCGAGCAAGCAGGAGGCAGTGTGGGTGGCCCATGAGACCTCGCCCACAGGTAAGTGGCTTCTGAGAACACTGGTCAGAAAGTGTGCCCTGCCCTGTGCAAAGAGTTAGAACAGGATTCCTGGAGGTCTTAAGAAACAAGGCAGAAATCCAGCTGCAGGGACTGAACAGACACAGAGGATGAACAGGGGTACAGTGTAGGGTAAACCACAGGGACAATAAAAAGTGAAATTTCTGGAACTAGAATATGAAGTGGAGCCAGATCAGCCTAAGGGGAGGGGAGGGGAGGAGAGCCACCTGACCTCCAGGCCTCCTTCCTTAAAGGTCTGTGTGGTAGAAGTTCAGGCTGACTTGAGTGTCCCCCACCAAACTGGTAAGAGATGGAAGTGGACAGCCAGGAGCCAGGCATCATGTCAAATTATGGAGGGGTCAACATCAAAGAGAACTCCCTGCAGGGATCTAGAGTGAACTACCTGCCCTCCACACCTGTGCATGGCAGAAGGCTCCTGAGACCTGCTGTCACCCTCCCCCCTAGGCTGGTAAGCAGCAGCAAACACTCACCCCTGCCATGTTGCAGGTAGCAGACAAGGGGACAGCAGCTTCATTCCTGTTGTCATCCACGGAGCAGCCTGTGACACTTCCTTACCCCCCTGGAGGATTTCTTCATTTACTGAGAAACTTCATGTACCAGGACAGTGCTAGGTTCCTACCCTAGGTCCCTCTGTGTGATGTAATGAGAGGCTCCAGCCACTACCAGGTCCAGACAGCAGTGACAATGAGTTGGTGTTACCATTGTGTTGCTCAGTAGCACAAAGGCTATGGGCATTCCAAGGCAGCTGCTCCCAGGACAGACAGACAAGGTTGCCAAGGCCAAGGAGCTGGGGCTGGGGGAGAAAGTTCAAGGTAAAGCAGTGCTAAGCTGGCCCAGGAGCAGATGGGACAAAGATGTGGGGTTTGGGCCACCATGCTAACTTCACCTAGCTTGAGTTCCATGTGAAACAGAATTTGTACTAAAGAAATTAAGTCTGCCACAGCAAAATAGTCTTGTGTCAACAGCTCAGTTTGGAGGTGAGGCCTTTCCACAAATCCAGGTCTATGGTTCTGCCTCTGAGAGCAAAGTGCTGGTGGTTGTGAGGGATGATCTCAATACCACAGCCTCTCAGCTGGGCCACTCTTCCCTACCTCTCTCTCTCTCCACCTTATCCTTGCTAGACCAATCCACTTCCTTCACTCAAGAGAAAAGGGAAGGCAGTTTTTCTTTGCTTATGCACCCAACCCAGTCAATGCACCCAACCCATCAAGGATTCATGAGTCTATACTTTTTCTTCATAGAGTTAGAAACTAAGAAGAAACACTGGGTAAAAAGGAGGAACCTCCACAAACCAGTTTCCTTATTTGGGCCAACTCCTTTCTGGGGATTACAGCCTTCCTCCTTTATACCTCTGGGGACCCCAGAGCTGTAAGGAGGGAGGTGCTTAGCACAGCCTTTATCTAACGCATTAGTAACTTAGCAAACAGATCTGCCCCAGGAGAAAAACACAATTTTCTGATTCCATCAAAAGGATTCATGGGGGTGGCGGGGAGGCAAATATAATATTCTGGCAGAACAGTAATAGTTTTTTTGCAAGTATAAATACAATCCTCAAGATGAAATATAACCTCTCTCTGCGGCTTGGGTCTGCACCGTTGTTTACTATAAGCAGCATCTATTTTCTTTCCTCATGTCACATACCTATCCAGAACCTAAAATAATCCATGTAGATAAAAAATTCAGGGCAAACAGACCAAAGAGACTTTTCTTTCATTGTGAAGAGCTTATGTTTGACAAGACTTGCCTCATAAATTCTACAATGTGAATGAAAGGGATTTGGAGAAATATATTCTTTTTCTAAAATAAACCAGTGTTTTTGCATGTCTCAGGGGAGCCAGTATAGTGAATTGTAAGTGTTGACATGTTTGTCAATTGATCATCTGGTTGACTGCCTACAAGCTGCCAAGCACCCACTCTATCTTCCAAAGGAAATCTTTTGGAAGGTAATATATTTTTAAGTGGCCCCACATCAAAGATTCTGTTGAACTGCCATAAAGTAAATGTGTTCTGAACCTATATTAACAGAACATGTTATATTGCACTACCATTTACTCCCTGTGCCTACCTAAAGTTTAAATAAAGTTCCATCAATCCATCCAGACGTTTTTATGAAATGTAATTAAAGATGCATTGCTCACGAAGAGGAGCGAACAGTTAATTCACTCAGTCCTCTAATTCAATTTTATGGAGGGCCCTGGACTCTGCCAGCTTGTTTACACTCATGGATTTCAGAAAGTCCCTTCGCCAATGGTCTGTGGGCCCCTCGTCAAGTGACTGTGGCCACCTACTGATCAGGCCACCTGGGTGCTGAATGCTGTCTGTCATTCTGGATACCCTTGATGTCTGACACAGGAGGCGGCAACTGGTTTTGGTTGAAATGACAAAAAAATGACAGCATAAGCAGGGCCCAGTTAATGCTCCTAGACAAACCTCAATGGGAAGAAACACCCAGACAGGAGTGTTAGAGGAGGAAGAGGAAGAGATGAGGGTGTGGTCAAGGCAAGGCTCACTCTTGGGAGCTACAGCTAATCACTGGGACAGGACACAGGGGGCCGAGTCCTGACACCTCCAAGACCCTGCTCTCTGTCCTGGCTTCTCGGGGCCTGTCTCTTCATCTGTACAGCAGTGATAATAACACTTTCTCCTGCCACCTGCAAGACATGGAGCACACCAGTCTTTTTTAAAGCACCTTTTTGAGCCATTTTGAGAAACTGAGTTCAAAATCCATTAGCCCCTTTTGCTTTTGTTTTCTTCTTTCCCCCATCTCTGCCCATAGCAAACAGATCTGCCCCAGGGGAAGAAAAAAAAAAAACACAATTTTCTGATTCCATCAAAAGGATTCCTGGGGGTGGCGGGGAGGCAAATATAATATTCTGGCAGAACAGTAATAGTTTTTTTGCAAGTATAAATANGGGGGGGGGGGGGAGTTAGCTCCACCCATCTCTACCCTTTGAGATTCTGATTAAGAGCTCAGCATCATTTCCCCCTCATTCCAGACCAGCACATTGGTCCTTAGAGAAAGTTAAGAACAGCTGCCAAACTCAGTGAGAACTGACTTCCTTCTTTGAAGGTTTTCATGTCTTTCAAAATGAAAAGACTTTAAAACATTTTGCTTGTAATCACAAGTCCATGTGTCAAATATCCCAAATGGGGGAAAAAAAAAAAAACAAATTAAGCTTCTGAATCTCGTTCATCCCCACATGGAGTCTCAGAATCATCTGTCAGATAGATGGTTGGCAATTACTTTGGTTTCTGAACAGGTCTGCTAGAGAGTGCTGGGATAAGGCTAGAGTTAATAATAATGACACCTTTTTCTTTGTATGTAACACTCATTTTCAAAATAAAATTATTGACACTGTTTCCATGATTTTTTTGAAAAAAAAAATCCTTTGAGATTATGAACAAAATATTTTTCAATACCTTTGACAAGAACAAAAAAAAAAAAGTGAGGCAGACAGCTCATGCCATATTTCGCTCCAAAGACGTGTCACCAGGTGCAGAACAGGCCTCTCTGCTCTGGGTCAGCCAGTATCACCACACACGATGCAAGCAGCATCTACATGACTCTAGGAGGCAGAGGACAGCTCTGGAAAAAAATTATCAAAACCTTCCTGGTCAAGAGGGCGGGGGAGGGTCTCCATTTTTTTCCCAATGTTTACATGTTGGAAATTGTCCAGTTATAATTTCAGCTATCCATCTTAAACTAGCTTGGATGGAAAAGTGAAATTTCTAAGAGAATTGTAAACAAAAGTCCCCTCTACAAATCCCAACCATTCCACCCCACCCCAATACACACATACCAAATTGCTCCTAGCATTAAGAAAAAAAGGAAAAAAAAAAAAAAAACTTTTTCAAAAAACTGCTCCTCATTGCCATGAACCCACATAGTGGCTACCAGGTGACAATCCTCTGGCAAGAGCAGCTGCAGACCCCTTCTGGAGACAGCACCGACTTTATTGCCAGTGCCCCAAAGCCGTGAAAGCCAGCGGATGAGATAGAAAGGAAATATAGACCCTAGGAAACAAATTGCCTTCGTGAAAATTATTTATCTACCTTTTTTTTTTTTTCTCCTTTGGAAGGAGACAGGATTGGCTGTGTTTACAAAACCTGGTGACTTTTGAAAGCTATTGTTTAGTTAATGGCTTCTGACACCAGCCCCAGAGGTGCTGGTTCACTCTCTGGATGTAAAATTTCTCAAGGAGAACCCAAGGTGATGCTAATAGCAGCTGTCAACCCACGGAGAGGTAATTATAAAAGCCGTGATTAAAACAAAACAAACCCTTCAAATGCTGTAGCCTTCTTCACTAAAACACCAGCTGATAGAATACTGGAAACCAGTCCACCCCTTGAATAAGCCCCAGGAATGAAGACCTAGCACAGTCCCTGACTCAGAAACACCCACCCAGAGAGCCCTGGTGTGGTGTGCTGGTAATGCCACCCCATTCTGCAGGAGCCCAGCTGGGATCAGGCAATTAGGGCTCCTCCTGCAACCTCCTTCATCTTAGGACCCACCATGAGAGTGGTCCATCCTTTGCAGATTCCCAGGCCCTTCCCCCCAGGGACAGATCTATAGTGAGGCTAAGAATCTGAGTTTTTAACAAGCACCACCCTTGTCTTCTCCTTTCCCCTCCCCCAAGAAAGTCTTTACATAAACAATGTTTGGAAAAATCTGGCTGAGGGTGGCCAACTCCCAGGTGTGAGCTAGCCTGGGAACCTAACAGCCCCAGTATTAAGACTGTGGCAGGGGTCCTGAACCCTGAGAGTGTGTCGGAATGTCTGAGATTCTGGTCCAGCACATCTGGAGCACAGCCCAGGGCTCTGCACTTTACCAAGTACTACAGACAGTGCTGTGGCAGGCCATTGTCACCCTGTGTTTACCCTGTCCATGCCAACAGCCTCCTGCCAAGGCACACCTGAAGCTTCTCTTTTGCCCATTATAAGTCTTTAGCCCTCCCCTGCCTGCCTCTGAGTGTCTAGTAATCATGGATAACTCCCTTGCTATAGCAAATTCTGGAAATTCTGTGCTTTTAGCTTCTGGTTGGCCCTCATTTCTTTGCACAAATCCTATCCCAAGCAGTGCCATGGTTGGATAGCCAAACGCCATAGCATGTTCTTATGATCAGAGATGACTAAGCAAACCCTCTCTGCCTGGAAGTTATGGGAGTAAAACTCTGGAATTACCTAATTGCAGGAGTCCAGGGGATTTTAGTTGGTCTTCTCTAAGGGCTCTGACCGACCCAGGGGGAGGTGAATCTCTTGGAGCCATGGAGCATACTACAAGAGATGAGCACAGATAAATTTTTAGCTGCTTCTTAGGGCCTGACTCCTAAGGTGGGGTCCCTGCCAGACCTGCAGCTTTGCAGCATTGACATCAGCTGGGAGCTTGGGGGAAATGCAGACTCTTAAGTGCCACCCAAACCTGGTGAATCAGAGTTGGCCCTCTAACAAGATTCCCAGGTAGCCCTTGTGCCCTGGCTAAGGAGCTCACTAGGCCTCTCTGGAGCCCAGTGTCCTCATCAGGAAGTGAGAGAAATGATCTCTTCCTTCAAGGATGGAAGAAGAAGGACAGACCCCAAACACCACAGTCATTCAATGGGAGGCTGGTTCTTCCTCCACCTGCCCTTTAGGGGCCTCCATCTTCCTACCTCCGCCAAGAACAACACAAGCCATGCTCTTTACCCTCCCCATCCCCCTTTTCTCTCCTAGTGGTGGCACTGAGTTATAAAGGAAATGCTTTGGGCCAGAAAGCACTCTGCTGTCCTCTAAATCCTTCTGCCTGCAGCTGCAAGAGTCTAGAGGAGTGGAGGCAGGGAGCAGCCTGGTGGGAAGAAGGGCATCCAGGCTTCCTTCTTAGTGGGAGTGTTACTGAATGGGGGGGACTAAATAAACCCACTAGCTTCACTTGCTCTTAGTTGACTTAAAAATCACACAGCTGGGCACTACATTATAAGACTCCCACTAGCTTTGCTTCAAGGTCACACCTCTGACCAGTGGGTTATGATGATAATGGTTGCCTGGGATAGTTTCCTGGGGTCTGAAGTTTGCTTTTGCTGCAAACATTGACCCTTCTTTGTGCCTGCAGAAGTTTGCCGGGTGGCGGGAAGGGGATGAGAAGACTTGACATATCTGTCTCCCCATTGCATCTGTCTCCTTTGCTGCCTTAAGCTTTGTGTCAGACTCTACTCAGCTCACGTAGACACATGGATCGTCTGAGAAATGTTTTGCCCCAAACTATAACATAGGGTTAATTTAACCCCCACTCGCTTGTCCTCACTTCTCCCCGTTTACGGCTCAAGACATCTTTACCAGCCACCATGACCAGAAACACCAGACCAGGATCAGCGTGAAAAGAGGCGGCACCCAAGTTCCAGGATCTCTACATCTTCACAGAAAAGACATGTTTCTTCTTCCCCTTTATTAGCCTGTTTCTCACTCATGATTCTCATCCCATTTCTACGGGCCCTCAATCTCCTGGAGTCAAGAAGTTGATGTGCAAGCAGGGGCTCCCACCTCATTCTTTGACCACTAAATAAAGCTTTTCTTAATTCCCAACACTCACGGCATCTCTCAGACATGGGTTTAGCTGTGGGATGATCTTCCAAACTGAGTTTGGTAACAGAGTGAGAGTGGAAATGGCATCAGCAGCCATGAGAGCCTGTCAAGCAAGGACAAAAGGTTGGGCAACCAGGGAAATGACAAACCCCAAAACGTGAGATTGGCCCTAACTTCCTAGTGGAGAGGGCAGAACAGGCCCGGTCTTCTAGACCAGCCCCCGCAGGCTAACAGTGAGTCTCAGGAGTCTCCAGCAGATTGTCTCTTCTTCCAAAATCAAGGTCAGCAGAGCTCCCACAAGCCCCTGATCCCTCTGCTCCTAAAGCAGTGACCCCCAAAACATCACTACCAATGTTTATCAAGGGCTTCCTGTGCCCATGAGCTTGTCACAAGAATTGTCTCATTAATCTGCACAGCTGCTGGGTTAAGGAAGGTATTGTCATTAAGCCACCACCACTACCCAGCCACACACACACACATACACACACACACTCACACATCACGCTCTAGGTTGAAAAGGAAAGTGAAAATCAGACAGCTTGACAAAGGGTCCAAAGCCACACATCAGCAAGCCACCGAGCCTGGACTTAATTAAGCCCAGGCCTCTCTGACTCCAGTTTAGCCTTAGACTGTTCTCAACCCCAGGATATTCCAGGAATGTGAGGTGAGGTGAGCTGGTGGGCCTGGGGACCACAGGGCCAGGGCCATTGTGATTTCTGAGTATGGCCACAGATTAGAATCATCTGAGGAGAAGAAAGAACAAAAGGAGAAGGGGAAGGGAAGGGAAGGGAAGGGAGGGAGGGAGGGAGGGAGGGAGGGAGGAAGGAAGGAAGGAAGGAAGGAAGGAAGGAAGGAAGGAAGGAAGGAAGGAAGGAAGGAAGGATCTACCTGGCCCCAACACAGACCAACTGAGTCGAAGGCCCTAGGGAGGGATGGGATGTGGTTCAGTGGTAGAGCACTCACCTAGCAGGCACAAGGCCCTGAGTTCCACCCCAGGACAAAAACAAACAAACAAAAACCCCTGGGGAGCCCAGACAAGGTACTCTATCTTGTGAGGTGGTTCTCAAGCACAGCTCCAGAGGAGACACTTTAACTGCCCCTTAACTACCCCAGAAGGGAGGAGCTGAACAAGAGAAAACAAGAGGCACAGCCTGAAGGCAAGGGCCAAATTTTATAAAATCTCAAAACTTTCATTTGAAGGGGAGGAAGAAAAGGAGAGAGAGAGGTGGGGAGATTTGCCATAGCCAGAGGCTGTGTTCCCACCCCAGGAGCATCTTACCCAAGTAGAATTTCTGGCCCAAACATAGCCAATAGAGAATGGAACGGTCCAACCTACCTTGGCACACAGGACAATCTTCATTCCCCATGACTGGCCTTCCCCTTGGGTCTTGCAGGTATTGCCCACAGGTGGTTATTGCCCACAGGCTACTAATGTGCTGTCCTCTCTTTTCTTTTATTAGCACTGATGCGGGAAAATCTCTTGAGACTGAAATTTCCCAAGCCACACCAGAACCAACCAGCCCTTGCCTAAAAGCCTTGTGCCAGGGGTGTGACCAGCAGATTAAACCTGAAGTTACGTAGGGAAACAGACTAGCGCAAAGATTTATTCTTTCTTTTCTACTGTTTTTAATACCTCCAAACCTGAAGGTGGTTATAAAACCCAGAGATAGGGAGTTTTGTATCTGAGACAGGAAAATGTGGTTGAGCTGAATTTCTGCCTTCAAAATCGCTTCCAGACTCTATGTCCCTGCGTTCTTATAGTCTTAAAAATTCCTGAAATATTATGATCTATTCTCAGATCTTGACAAGCAGAAAACTCAGGTCTCCCAACCCAACCAAAAAAAGCTTGCTCAGACAACAAGCAAACACAATCATTTATATTGTTTAAGATTAAAAACATTTAAAATCAGTCTCTTGGGCACCTTTGGCTGGTTCCCTGTCCAATAGGCCTTGAATCTAACTTAGCCAGAATTGATCAAGAGGAAGGTGGTTATCAGGGAAGCCCCTGCTGGGTTACTGTCGGAGGAGAAGTAGTTCACACTGAGACTGGAATTATTCAAAGTCACGCTTTAGCAGTCTATTGAAAGCCAGAATCCAGGGTGACTTGCAAGTGTCCAACTTCACCCCAGGGTATAAGGAGGGCCCCTCTGAATTCTGCCCGGCAATAAGGCCTCTCAGGGTCACACACCCCAGGAAGGAGTTAGAAAGGTGGTATGGAATAGCTGGGCATGGTGGCACCCACTGTAATCCCAGTGACTCGGGAGGCTGAGGCAGGAGGATTGCAAGTTCAAGACCAACCTCAGCAATTTAGCAAAGCCTTGTCTCAAAATAAAAAAATAAAAAGTATGGGGATGTAGCTCAGTAGTAAAGGACCCTTAGGTTCCATCCCCAGTACCAAAAAAAAGAGAGAGAGAGAAGAAGAAGAAGAAGAAAAAAGGTGGTATGGAACTGATGTCACACCTGGGGGCAGGTGACAGTGGACAGGAGTTCCTCTGGTGGGGCTCGACAGAAAACTTGCTGAGCTGTCACCCCTTCAGCTTTCACCTTACCAGTGTGTCCCACCCTTGTGTTTGAATGACCTGAGCTCTACTTCTTTCTGGTCACACGTTGTTAACCTGCCACTGGCCCCGCCAAGTCAGAGCCACCCCTTCTGTGTCCAGAGCCTGAGTCCACAACAGACTATCCCCTCCCCCTGCTAGGATCTCAGTGACTGACACCTCTCTCTGCTTCCTCACGTCCTGGCCCATGCTGTGCCCTGCATACCTCTCCACCATTGTGATTCAGCCCAACTGCAGTCATCGGCCCAGTTTCAGAGACACTATGTCCCTGGGTTCTTATAGCACAATACAAAGCACTCCAAGCTCTACCAAGCGTTGCTACTTGCAAAGTTTCAAGACTGAAGTACCTTGTAGCTATGGTCCTTAACAGAGCAAGCCATGCTGCCAATGTCTATAGAAAGCTTTCTTGACACAAATGTCACATTCCCCTTGCCTTTTGACAAGATAAGCAGATCCTACCAGAAGGTTCCCATAGGATCAATAGATGCTGTGCTGAAGATTTTGCCAGAGAGAAGTGCAAGGTTCCTAGAGATTCTTGTTACATTTACCTCTAATTTGACCCATAACAAATGGACCAGATTAAACTGAAAAATTGTGGGGCTCTGGGTCTTAAGAGGTCTTCATGTCCAGTTGCTCACAGAGGTTCCACCCATGAATGACCTACAGCACGTAGGCCTGTGCTACTGTGTTAGCTGGCTTTTCATCACTGATCAAATACCTGACAAGAATAGCTTAGAGGAGGAAATGTTTACTTTGGCTCCGTTTCAAGAGATTCAGTCTGTGGTTGGTGGAACTCATCACTCCGAGCCCAAGATGAAGCCGAACGTCATGTCAGAGGGTTTAGAGAAGCTCATGACAGGTGGAAGCAGAAAGAAAGAGGGAGGTATGTCCACAGTGACCCGCCTCTTCCAGCCATACCCCACCTGCCCACACTTACCAGCCAGCACAACAGTCCTTTCAAATTATTAATCCATCAAATGGATTAATCCATCAAATGGATCAATCCCCTGATTAGTTTACAGCTTTCACAATCTTATTATGAGTTTTCAGGGGACACTGCACCGCGTACCCACACCATAATAGCTACCCTTTTTTTTCCCCTCGTTCTTTGTCTCAATTTCATCTGCAACAAATTTCGCTGTTTTCGTGTTTCATTTTGTTTGTTTCATAAACCCACCTATTGCAAAATTCTCTGAGGTTACAAAATGCAAGATAAGAAAACCTTAGAAAAATAACAAATTCTTTTATTTCTACTTCAAACTATACTGTGTACATCTGGGACTCTAAGGGGAAAGTAGACCAGGAGATTATTCCATCATAAAAATAAAATAAGGTAAAAAATGTCAAGGGCCCATTTCAGGCCCATCTTTAATCCAGCTGAAATCAGCATGAGCTGCCAGTCATCTTGCTGTCAGGTGGTGTCTCCCTGTTGGTGACCTTGTGGCCGCCTCCTGGGGATTCTGTGTCTAAGAGTTCCTGGAGCATTTTAAGGACTTGCTTTGGCTGCCCAATGGCAAAGTCCTGCAGGCGGGAGCCCATTTGCTCCTGGAGGCTCCAAGACAGTTGACACACCACCGTGCGGACATTCCCACCACGCCCAGGCAGGATGCCATTTCCGGTCAGGGTCATGCTGTTCAGGAAGTACCAGAGGACAGGAAGAACATGCCGCTCCACAGCCTGAGGCTTTTGGGGATAAACTGAGGCCACCAGCACTGTCAGGAAGAAAAGAGGGAGGGTCACATAAGCTGGGGAACCCTCTCCCCTCCCGCTGCCCTCTCTTGGGAGACCGACTCTGTCATTCAAAGGGCAAGCAGGCTAGAGGGGCTGAATTTCCCATGCACAATGTCCAAGGATCATGGCACATTTAGGGACCCAGGAAAATGTTTTAGTTTATTTTAGCATCAGAAAAAAACAAAGATGAATATATCCAAACTGGTTTATGTTCATATTTACATCAACCAGTTAGGAAATATGCTTTTTATTTTTTTTTGGAAAAAGGAATAGGCAAAGGCAAACATGCACAGAGTCCATGACCATGATAGGTCTCTGCAGTATGGGGGTGGGGGAGGCAGGCACTCTGGTTACAATCCTGCCTCTACTAGTCGTGTGAACCTGAGGAAGACACCCAACTTTTCTGAGCCTTTTATACACTTGTAAAGTCAGGATAACAATCCTGAATCCTTGATAACAATCTTGAACAACTTCAAAATTGTTAGAAATTTGATAAATATGTGTCAAGTGTCCAGCTTTAGGTAGACAGGTGACAAATAGAGCCTAATATTAAAATTGCATTAATCCACAATGCCACCTATGAAAGTCCCCACAAACAAAGAAAAGCTGTGCTAGGGACAGAAGTCAAGACTTATTCACAGTGAAAACATCTAGCAGGGGACGAGGCCAGCATGGCCCCCAGCATCTGGTCAAACTTCATGATAAGACCAGTAGAAGTCCATGACGTGTGAACATGTTTGTAAACCACCAGGCTCTGCACAGACCCTCCTTTCCAGTGATGAACGCCCTGAGTCCCCTCAACCTCTTGAGCCCAAGAATACCCAGAAGCCAGCTGATCCTGCACCCAGGCCTCCAACATCAGAGCAAGTCATGTCAAAGCACATTAAAGGGTATCCCTGGTCTCCAGGAGGGGTGTCTCTGCCTTTGGGCTATGGCCAAGTTACCCTAAGTGCATTACTGCCATATCCCTCCTCTCCCAGAACCCCTCCCTCAGAGCAATAAGGTGCATTGACACCCAGACCCCAAAAGAGCAGCAGCCCTCCTGCCTCAGGCCCATGCACCTCCTCTGTTCACACTCTGCTAACAACACAAAGCTGCCTCGGAGCTACATTCCCCAGGTACAGGGATGCAGAGTCACCTGGCTGCCCGGGTCTGTCTCTCCAACTGCAAAGGCCCAGGAGCCCTTCTGTGAGCCATGGTGAGGGAGCAAACCCCATTACACTCAAGCTTAAAAGGCAGCTGAAGTCATTAGCAGAAGATTTACTCCTGTTAAGCTGTGCTATTCTTAGTCTATGCTTTGTGTCAAAGGAAATTTTCTTCTCTGTTCCTAGACAACACCAAGTTAGCAGAAGAGCTCTGGAGAAACTTGTGCCTTTGAGGTCTCTTGGAAATAGATGAGAAAAAATTATGGTCAGTGGAGAAAGTGAGGCTACTCACCCACCCCTGTGCCCCCTAAGTAACCTACACAGGACTGGTAAGGGTTTCCCTCAGATAACACTGATTTTGAGCAACAGAAAAGGGTCTGGTCTCCTGGGTGGTCTTAGTTCCATGCCCCTACTCTTGCCTCAGGGCACCCACAGCGTTGCTCTGTGGCTGCCATTGCGGCCAACCCTGCCTCACTTGTCGCACCTGTTTGGGGAAGGTCTGACACCTGGATATATGGTAGGAAGCCACTCCAGCAACACAGGGTGAACTGAACCAAAGAGCAGAGGCAAGACCAGGGAACAGAGGATAAACCAGATGAGTAACTGGCACCAGGATCCTTATTGAGGCCACCTGTGCCAAGTACCCCTGAGTGCCCAAGGCCACAAGGCCCTGGAGGAGGAGCAGATTTATGATACTACACGGATGCACTCCTGAGAAGTACACAGAGAAAAGAAACAGAGGGCACGAGGCTAGGACAAAGTGGGTGTCACTCGGGGAGAAAGAAGTTGGTTTTCCACACAGAGGGGCATCAAGTGGGCAGGCAAGGGCCTGAGGAGACAAGGGTGGCAAGCTGGCACCCAGGAGACAAAGGCGGGGCCTCCTGGGGACAAATCCTGGATGACTCACCAAAGGACCTTGGGTGTTTAACCTCTGTGAGCTTGATTTTTCTTGTCTCTACCCAAAGGAGACTTTTGGGAACTGTCTTCTTGAGGGCTTGTTGTGCAGATTAAATGACCCAGGGCATGTGACTGGGGATGGGCCCAAGGTGACCCAGGGAAGAAAACAGGGCCAGGATACCCCAGGGGGTGCTGAAGGGTCTCCTAAGGCAGTTTGGGAGCCTCTGGAGGATATAATGGGGGCATAGCATGATATGTCTCCGTGATCCTGGAGCCAAGGTACAGACAGTCCTCCTGCCTCCTCCAAAGAAGGAACCCTCCCATGGTTGAGAGGAGGACTGGCAAACAAAAGAGATGATAAACTAAGCTGAGTACTAGTGGGAGGCAAATGGGTCCACAGACCCCCACAGACTCTGCCCTTTCTGTGCTGCACCTCAAGGCCACAGAGGCAGGAACCAGGCCTGGAATGAAATCACCTGGGACTTCATCCTGCAGAATCCAAGCCCAGGTAGGATTGGTTGGAGCAATCTTTCCTCAGTTGCAGTTGGAACCGGTAGAGAAATTCAGTCTGAGGCCCTACTCTCCTGTGATATGGGTCCAGCACCCAGCCAGGGGCTGAGCAGGCTTAGATCCAGCCCACGCCCTGTTCACCAGGCCTCAGAAGCAGCAGATTTTTTAACTCTCGCGATAATACTGTTTGATGGAGGCATCAAACCATGCCTCCAGCAGGCAGGGTCTAGCTGGGCCCTTTTTCTGATTCACACAAAGACACTCAATGGCCCAGAGGAATCCTGGTTTGCAAAGAGGAAGAACTGCATAGTAGTTTCTTAAAAAACTATGTGGTTATGCACATACCTGCATCATTTTGACCCCAAACAAAAGATTATCTTCTGACAATGTGGAGACTGTCACAAAATATTCAATTAAATAATCTGTGGTTACCTCATGCCCAAAAAGCATCCAGAGATGAACAGATGGCTGGGTGGCCTAGGGCAGTCTCACCTGATAGGCGTTCTGTGATATCCAGGACTGAGCGGCCACTCAGGAAGCGCACCCTCCCGGCAAACGCTGGTAAGAGGCAAAGGTGGTCTGAAAGAGACGGAGAGCTCAGTGGGCCGTGATGCCGTGGGCTGAGACAGCACCAGGCATTCACAGTGCCAGGCGCCCACAAGCCAGCAAGGGGAAAAGGCATTTTGGAAAGCCCAGTGAATGTTTCCAGGTCACAGTAAAAAGTAAATGCATGCTGGGTGTTTGGGGAAGAGGCATACCTTGGAAGAGTTATGCAGGCTCCCAAATGTCTGCATTTACTCCCATGGAGCTAGTTTATATTGTTCATGATTCTCAAAATTGCTGTGAATTTGGGGGCAAAAGAGGATAGATGGACTATTGATAAACAGATGATGCATACATGGATAGAAGGATATATAAATATAGAGTTATAGGAGAAACTGAGGCACTGAGCCATGATCACACAAAGGTCAGTAAAGGGTTGGGGTTAGAATTTAGAAGTCATGGCTCTCCTCGAAACTTGAACTTGTGGTCCGATCAATAGGGCATACCCACACCAGATGCTCATTTATTTCCACACTGAACACTTGCTGAAATCCTTTATGTAATAAGCACAGAGCTAGGAACGAAGTAAAATGCGGTCCACCCTGACCCCCTGAGGAGGCTCCTTTGACAAGGAGAGACCTTACCTTGAACCTGACCCAGCTTAGAAGGCTCTGTGCTCTTGTAACCACAGTCTGGGGTCTGGAGCCAGGGTGACCCGCTGGATTTGGTCTGCCCAACATTCTCCCTGCTCTAGCAGTGACAGTATGGATCCAAGGACCCAGGTTGACTGATCATGCTATCAGGAGCAGATTCACCTAGCCAGCTCTGGTGAGGCCACAGGAGGTGGTTTTACAGATTGAGGAAACATGAGCTTATATCTAATCTCACTGTTTTCTTCCTTGCTTTTTAAACTCAAGTAGTCTGAGGCCCAGGCCCTACAAGAACATATAATCCAACAACAAAGTGAGTGTAACTCAGGTGGAGAAAGAAGTTTACCTTCCATATATCCTAATCCATCTTTCAGGAGGTTTGGGGAAAAGAGGGATTTTGAACCTCTTTTCTTTAATTGTCCAGCCGCCACACTCAGCCCAGGGGCACAGCTCACCCAACTACCCCCTGCAGCCACACCCAGGGGTGAAGTACTAGCACTGAGCACCTCCCTGCTTGTATCTTGAAAGACATTAAAATAGTGCAAGTATTTATGGCAGAGATGAACCACTAATTGTGAAATCACATACAAACATGGTGGGGTGTCTCTGGGACACAAAGGCTCTTGGCCTCTTGGATTGTATTTCTAAAGCCAACTGCGGCTGGAGCTCATGTGTACTGAATTTAGAAGCACCTCATTCCTCCCCACATCTAACTGATGTTCCTTGGCTTCTCAAATGATTAGTTTGAAGTCCCTTGTTCCTCACAGATACACCAAGGTGAGGAAAGTGGCCCCTTACTGAGAAAGTGTGCTCACAGAGAAATGTGGGAAATTGGACCATTCTGCTTTATTGCCACATGGCCTCTACTGTGAGCCATGGTGGCCCCAGCATGCCAAGCTCCTGGCATTTTGCAATCACAGCAGTCCCGGCATAATTGAACAGGAGCTTAGGCAAGTAATGAGATGCCTTTTTCTGGGATGTGGCTATGGATGCGGCTTGCCTGCACCTGTCAGGAGAGTGGGTGGGAGGCTGGTGTCCCAGTGTCCCAGCAAGTACACCCTGGTGTCTTAGTCAATTTTATGCAGCTGTAACAGAAAACTAAGGACTGGGTAATTTATAAGCAACAAAAGTTTTATTTGGCTCTGGGACCTAGAGGCTGGGAAGTCCAGGAGCCTGGTTCCAGCCTCTAGCAAGGGGCTGGGTGCTGCATCATCCCATGACAGAAGGCAGAAGAGCAAATAAGTGTGTGTGACAGAGATAGAAATGGGACCGACGCATCCTTTCTATCAGGAACCTACCCCCATAATAACCCACCCTTGTAATTACAGCATTAATCCATTCATGAGGACAGAGCCCTCTGACCTAGTCACCTCTCGAAGGGCCCACCTTTTAATACCTTCACAATGGCCATTCAATGTCAACATGAGCTTTGGAGGAGGCCTTCAAACCATAGCACCTGGGGGCCAGGAACCCATATCTCAAAGCCGAACTTCTCTTGGGGTGGGGCGCTGAGTCTAGAGACCTGCTTGAGGCCCCTTTACAGACAATCCCACCTTCTCCCAGTTCCTCCAGGGCTGAGCAGGGAGCCCCAGCGTCCTCACAGATGTGTTCTCATAGTTCTGCTTCTCCTGTGGGACCACAATCTAGCTAAGAGCTAATTCCCACTTCCCTGGCTCCCATCCTAAGGTCTGTGAGGGGTGCAAAAAAGGAGGTGTTCACAGGTGCTTCTCTGCTGTTTGCCAAAGCTCCATCCATAAGGCAACAAAGAGTCTTTAAAATGATTTGTCCTAGGAGAGAAAAAGATGCCAATTTCTAGAATATTTCAGTTAGTAAGAAGTGGTCGCGGGGTGTCTTGGTAAAGTCGTGATTGTGTAATAGGCTTTATGTCATCACCAACTGTACTATTGCCTCCAGGTGCTTCCATTTGTTCCACCTGCCCTCATCATTGACCAAGTTCACATTTGAAGAGGCAGGACTTCTCCCTGTGCATCCACCTCCTACAATGCTCGGTCTAGCCCCTGGCCTCTGACATGGCCTCCCAGGTCTAGAAAGACATGCACTTAGAGGGTGCTTGAATGTGCACAGCCAGCAGACATCTGTACCAGACCATGCTCCCAGGTACCTAGCATACAATAGGTGCTTGATAAATGCTTGCAGAGTACAGGGCAATGCTGAAACAGTAGAGCACCATGCCACAGCAGTTGCTCTATCTTTCTCTGGTCACTTTCATAACAAAGGCTCACCTTTTGGATCATGCCCAGGTTTAATAAGAGGCCATAAAGCACGGTGGGAAAAAGGTATGGGCTCTGGGTACTGATCGCCCAAGTTTAAATCCTGGGTTTTCCACATTTTGCTGTGTAACATTGGACAAGCCACTTATTCTCTCTGTGCCTCAGTTTGCCCCTCTATAAAATAGGGATGATCCTAGTACCTTTCTGTTACAAGGATTAAATGAGACCTTGCCTAGAGCATATAGCTCTAACACTAACCCTAATCCTAACTACTACATAAGCTTCAGCGATTGTTCTTACTATTATGTTTATTACTCTAAAATCCTCTGAAAGCCAAGCAACCTTCAGGGTAGAGAAATCAATTAAGAGGCTAGAATCTAACTCTTGAAAGTTTAAAATTGATGCTACATTAGCCTAGCCCGAGTGTCCTTAGACTCTTCTGCCTCACAAGGAAGCCAACACTGACCCTGCAACAAAGAGAATATTTTAAAAGCTACAATGGGGAGAAAATAACCATTGGCTGAGAGGCTAAAGACCCTGTCCTCCCAGGGCTCAGGATCACTCCTTTACAATGTGGTAAAGGTCTAGAGGCCTCACATCTGTTCCATTCAGTCAAACTCTGAGGCCACCAGGCTACATCATCCTGAGGATGCTTGGAAGCCAGAGAAGATCTCGTAAGAAAATACAAGCTGAGCAAGTGGGCACATACCTGTAATCCCAGCAACTCAGGGGGCTGAGGCAGGAAGGTTGCAAGTTTGAGGCCAGTCTCAACTTAGCAAAACTCCACCTCAAAATAAAAATAAAAAGGAATGGGGATATAGCTCAGTGGCAAAGCTTCCCTGGATTCAGTCCCCAATACCAAAGGGAAAAAGAAAGAAAGGTGTTTTTTTAAAAATGGCAATGTATACACTGGCAGTGAAAAGAAGCTGGAATCAAACTGAAATAAACATGAAACTCAGTAAAGGAATGCCACAGTTCTCCAGAGCTGCCCAAACCAGGTGTGTTTATCTCAGGAAAAAAACTTGGAATGATCCACCCAAGCCAGCTATGGCACTGTCATAAGACGGAGCTGCTAAAAGGGACTCCAATGTGTAATCATATGCAAATTTTCATGCTCTTATTTGTTTAAAGCAGGATGCAAATTCAAATGGATATGCAAGTTTGCAAATATGCACAGAAAAACATCGAAAATGAAAAGCACCAAATACTAATAATGGTTTCTTTTAGGAATTGACACTAACTCCAAGTGAATTGCTTTCTTTTTTTTTTTTTTCCTTTCAAATGCTTTTTTTCCCCATTTTCTCTGTAATTACTAAGTAACACTCTTACCACGTGAAGGCAAGCTTTATATTTTCAAGTTAACTAGACAGACTATATATAAAGGCATGGGGAAACTGGGTAGTGCTAACCAAAAGCATTAACAATTATCTTTACATTATGATGTGTAATTAGGGAAACTTACACAGGTAGACAAGAAAGAGAGGATAGGTCTATTTTTTGGCAGTTGCTATGATGAAGAGGCATCATGGATGAATTTTTTAATTCCATTAATAATACAGTGCTGGTCATATGATTTATATAAGGTAATAAGCTTAAAATCGGGAGAGCGAAGTAGGGAAAGTAGGTCTGAAGCCTTCCCTATTCCAGCTTATCTGCTCTCTCCAGCCCTGGCCGGGAGTTGGGCTAATTTAAGAGAGCTCCTCTGGGCTCTGAGAAACCTGAATGCAAAGGTCATCTGCGAAAGGCTGAGCCACTGGCAGCCTGAGGTTTTGATTAGTGAAGTTTCTTCCGTAACTAACCCAGTAACTGAGTCCAAAGACAGGGCCAGTCTGCTCAAGAACATCCTTAATCCCCAGAAGAACTCCCCAGAAATCCAAAGATTTTGGTGCTGAGTAAGAAAGGTGCCGCAGAGCCTCAAGACCTGAGAGGCCCCAGGACAAAGACAAATGGCAGAGGTCAGGGTCAGGGAAAAGCTGTCCAATGTGTCTCCTCCCTCAGTGCCCCTCAGAAAGACAGGGGCAGAAATCCCCACCTGCTCTGTCCACCAACACATCCCTCAACCCCACCCACACTCAGGAAAACCAAGGAGCTATGAGAGACAACTTTGGCTCATGAGTCCTCTTCATCAGGAACTCCAGGATCCAGAGGGATCTTAAGAGGTCTGGAAAAAGGTCCACCTGCCCATCTGGTTATGCCATCTCTATTTTCTTAATGTCAGAAGATGGCCCAGAACCTCATGGCCCTGTAATTAGCAGAGCTGTTGCTTTGTGACTTTTCACACTTTAACATCATGGCATCTCATGGTCCGTCTCCAGTCTGGACCCTAGGATCCCTGGGAGGGCATGAAGAAGCAAGCTTGGAGAAAACGCCTCCATCAGAGGGCTCCAAGCTGCCTTCCGGAGGGGTCCCTAAGAACCCCTAGAACCCCCAGGCTCTGCTGGGGCGATTGAGGAAGACATCCGCCCCTTCTCTTCTGTCCCCACCTGCCTGGGTCTCTGCTGCTACCACCCAACCCCCTGGGTAATGGGAAGCTTAGGTCCTTGAATCCATCCTTCCCTCTTTGAGCCAGGCTCAGACCACTCCAGCAGATGAGAGCCATTCCTGGAGACGACAGTTTGATTCTACCCTGGGTCCTCGCTGGCAGTGATGAACTCTCCCTGTTGCTCACCTGAACCCCTCAGGCTCTGGCCCACGTGCACACAGAAATCAGCTCGACAGATGGTGAAGAACACTTCCAAAACCAACATTTCTGGTTGGACAGAAAGGATGCGGAGCCCAGCAGAGCCTTCTGACCCAGATAGCTCATTATCACTCCACCCCAAGTCGCCCAGAGCCAAGCAGGGGACTTCACTCCAGAGGATCCACAGGAGCCCTGGCCAGGAATTTATTAGCTCATTCAGCCCTTTGAGGCCAACACCATTCCATGCCAGCCGGAGCACTGATCTGAGGATTAGAGAGGAAGTCAGCCCCCTCACGCCTGCCTCCACCCTGCCCAGGCCGAAGCCTCTAGCTGATGGCCAGAAGGAGAACTGTCAGTCACATCCAAGGAGACCCTGTCCCAGAAGGAAGGGGAAACCGCAGGCATCTTCCTGGTAGTGGCAACTCTGCCTCAAGGTGTGGTCAGAACACAAAGCAGACTGCTCTGATTTGGATATAGTTTGTCCCCTCAAAGTTTATGTTTTGGAAACTTGGCTCTCAGTGTGGAAATGTTGGGAGGTTGCAGAACCTTTAAGAAGTGGGGCCGGGCTGGGGATGTGGCTCAAGCCGTAGCGCGCTCGCCTGGCATGCGTGCGGCCCGGGTTCGATCCTCAGCACCACATACAAAGATGTTGTGTCCGCCGAAAACTAAAAAATAAATATTAAAAAAAAAAAAGAAGTGGGGCCCAGTGGACAATAGTTTGGTCACTAAGGGCATTGCCCCTCAGAAGTTAGATCCCATGAGAGTGGGTTGTCACAAAAAGAACAGGATTGGTTCTCCCCAGTCCCCATCTCTGTTTTCTTGTCTCACCATATAATCTCTTTTGTATGCATTCTTACTACTGTGATGCCATCCACCCATCCTCCATGAGACCCTCACTAGAGATGAGTAGAAGCTGATACTATCCTCTTGAACTTCCAGAACTGTGAGCTAAACGAACCTCTTTTCTTTATAAAAGCCTCAGCTATTTTGTTATAGCAACAGAAAATGAACTGATACACATAGGCCATCTCCAGGCTCCCCACTTTCCAGGGTGCCCAATCCAGGTGGGTAGAAAACAGGACCCTGAGTAAAGGGGACCTGAGTCTTATCACCATAGGAGACCCCATATTCTACTAACTAAAGCTCCAGACTCCACTGTGCTCAAGGGGACTGACCCATGGGCAAACAGCTAACACTGAAACACATGAGGGAGGAAGAGTTAAAACTCCTCTCCCATGATTCAGGTGTCATATTCTTCAAATAGCTAAAGTGCATTCCGCTTGGTGCAGGTTATCCCAATAAATCCAGGGCCCATGGTGATTTACCAAGAGCTAGGCTGTTGGCAACGGCAATCTCACTTTCCCAGAGCAGTGCTGAGAACAAACCATAATTTAGAGCTGGATTTATATTGTTTGTTCTACAGCAACAAACTCAGCAAATCATAAATTCCCTCTGAGATGAAATGTGGAAATTGACAATATTTATGAACTCAAGAGATAGAGAAGGGCTTCGCTAGGCCTTTGATTTGTAACTGAAACTCCTCCTGGTGGTTCCAGTCAAGGACACAGCTGCTATCCCAGCCCCAGGAGCTGGGCTCCAGCCAGGGCACGGAGAGCAGGAAGGGACAAATGTGCCAGGCATTTCCAGCCTCCTGGTGGGCTGTTCAGTGAATGCCAAGGCGAAACATGGCCCTGTGCTGGTTAGGACGCAGAGCAACAAGGCCGACAAAGGCGATTTTCAGATCAGAAGCTTCCTCGCACCGAGGGAGACTTGTTTGTGAAAACTCACTACTCTCTGGCTTGGACATAAGTCTACTCGGGTCCTACTTCCTCGGCACACCTGAAGTTTTAAACTTGCACTTCCATCTATATACTGGATACACCAGATACCACCTTCTAATAACCCATGAGAGGGGAAAAAGACTTGGACCAAAAATTCCACCCAAATTCCAATCCCCTCAGCCTCCCTCTCTGCCCATCACCACACCCTCCCCAGCCGAGCCTTGTCCAGCCCTCAGCAGCCATGGTGCTATGTGGCCCTGGGGGAGCCATTTCCTTTGTGTGGCTATGAGGAGGCTAGACCAAGTCATCTCCACATCTCCTCCACCTCTAACCATCTGGCGCCTGGGTGGATAGGACATGGAGAAGGCTCCAGACAGAGCCTCAGCGCCCCTGCTGACACCTGGCCTGCAGAGCCTCTGGGGAGGCTCTTGGCCTGAGAACCAACCAGGGCCATTCACCACTATGATGATTCCCAAGCAAGAATGTGCATGTGGTGACTCGGGAGTCAGAGCCCCACAGCCCAAGCAGGACGCTCACCCAGGCTCTCCATCATTGCATCCAGCACAGCAGCCGAAGCGGTGCAGATCCCCGAGTTCTTTGAGTTGAGATTGTCTGCAGTCGCCGTGATGAGGGAGAGCAGCATGGGATGCACGCTGTGTTTGAGGAGGGGGATCATCTTGGCAAGGGACTCCAGGGCCCACTGGTTCACTTTCTTGTTGGAATCCTGAAGCCTTGGGGTGAACGCATCAAAGACCTATTGAGGGAACAAAAGCCAAGAGCCTGTGGGAGCTCAAGCTGAGAGGGAGTCCCATGGAGCCAGGGACCCTGGAGTTCACCTAGCCTGACCAACTGCCCTTGGCCAAGACTTCCCCAGCATCCTCGAAAGGGGTCTTCCAGCCTTTCCAGAGCATTCCCAATTGTGGAGAGCTCATCTCCTCAAGAGGAAGATGGGCAAGAAGGAGGAACTAACATGCTCTGGGCACTCCTTGCTTGCCAACTTTACATCATGGAGGTCCTCCGGGCTCTTCCTCTGAATGACCTTGACAACCACAGGTACGTGTTATCCCCCTTTCCCATAAACAACAACTGAGGCTCCAAGGGATTAAATGCTGTGCTTCAGATTACACAGCTAGTGAGTAACCTGGATGGACACCAAGTCTGCTGACCCCGCCTGCCCCTACTCTGCCTCAGGAGTGACTGCCAGCAATCCTGCTCCAGGAAGAAGCAGATATTCACCCTGGTGTTCCACCTGTGAAAGGCTATACCTACCCCTAATCCACCTCTCCATCCGTCATGGTCCAACCACAGGCTCTGCCTCCATACATTATGGAAATAATCAACCAAAAGCAATCCAAGACCTCCCCCAAGGTGCCCTCTACCTGTACTTCATACCTTCCTCATTATTAATCTGTCAGACAGATGAGACACCCAAGTTACCTCTGAGCATTTCAAAGGTGTGGTCAACCCCTCAGGTCCCCATTTGGCATTACAAGACCAACTGGAAAGCAGGCCCCTTCCACCCTGAGAGGTATGGCACAATGTCCAACCCTGGTTCAGAGTTTTCCAAATTGAAATTGCACCCACAAAAGAGAGAGAGGCCAGAGGGCAGGGTGGGCAGTGCTCACCTGGACCAGGTTGGCAATAATGAGCTCTGGCTTGGTCTTGCAGTGCTCAAGGAGCCGCCCCACACCATCCATCCGCGACTGGTACTCCTTGGCCTCCAGTAGCCTCACCAGCTCCCGCAGCTGCTCCTCTGCCTCCACACCTCCCCACGCCGAGGAACGCAACCCCACCCGCCGTGGGCCATTGGAGCCAAGCCTAGGCAGAAGGAGGGATGAACATACATCTTGTACCACATGCCATCCCACTGGATGAGCACCTGCAGCTTGGTCCACCCCAAGCTTCTCCTCTACCCACCGCTTGGGGACACTGGCATTGAGAACTCTGAAAGTCTCTTCCCCAGGGGACAATGATGTGGTTGCCTAGGACCCCATCCTCTTGCCAGAGGCAGAGCTCTCTCTTCCTGCCTTTTCCCCCTCCTTTCAGAAGACATGTGCAAAATTGGCGGGGAAGGCTGGAGTGACAGGTAAATGTTCACGAGAAGATGACTGGTACCCATTTCTTTTCTTCTTCTTTTTTTCTTTTGTGGTGCTGGACCCAGAGGCTCACACATTCTAGTGCTCAACTACTGAGCTCCAACTGATTCACATTTAACCCAAGACTGGAGAAAGGTCTTTAAGGTCATCAGGACCCACCTTCTACCTGGTGGCTGGATCCTGCACCTGCTGGCCAGGGTCTGCTCTCATTCCTCTAGTAACTGGGGAAATGTTATAAAGCTCTGTTCCCTGACATTTGGATCACATGCCCATCTGAGCCCCATGGCCTAATTGAATCAGCACAAGAGCAGCTCAGTAGAAAACTGCCACCTCACATTCAAAGTCAGGGTCACTGAGTCATGCCCTATACCCAGGTCCCAGCCAAAAGGACTCCGCATCATCCAATCTGTCATTCATTCCTACTCCTCACACTCTGGCCTACTTAGTGCTAAGAGCTGTGCTGAGCACTAGAACGACCAGAAGCACAGTGTTTGCCTTAGGGCGGTCATGGACCAATAGAAGACAGTCATAAAGGAGAGGGGCAGCTGTCCACCCTGAGGATGGGGTGAGGAGAGTACAGAGTGTCAGAGAGCATCTGAGAGAAGACAACAAGTGAGCTGAGCCTGTTAGGCCAATAGGCATGGTCCAGGTGAAGACTGCAAAACCTAAACAAAGGCACAGCAGGGAAGAAGGCTGGAATTGGAGCTCCTGGCTGAGTGTGAGAAAGCGGGAGGCTGCTACTGAAGAGGGGGTGAGCCTTCTTCTGAGGTCCTGCTGAGTTCAGATGGCATCCTCCCAAGACATGGCAGAATGGCTAAATTTTAGAGAATGACCATGGGATTCCTGCTTGGTTTCTAATTGCTCCCAGGATCCACCCTCCAACCCCTCAGCCCAGGCTTTCTGACCTGCTGTGTCCCAGCTCTGTCTCTGAACTAATCCAGGGCCCCCCACCCCAGGCCCTGGCCATGCCCTACTTGCGCATTCACATCTGGTGCCCAAAGGATTTGCTGATCTAAGTGAATGAAGAGAAGCTGACCTCACACAGGGCCGGACCAACAAGCCCCACCTGCACTTGCAGAAGGGCACTCCCTTGGCCAAGCCTGCAGAAACCAGCTTCCATTTGGTCTGCCCAAGATGTGGGTGGAGAAACACTTCTTTTGAAACTATCCATTTGTACTGCAGACCCAATTAGGTCTCAGCTGTACACCAGATCCACACCTCTACCCCAGAGCAACCCCGGACCATGGGCAAGCAAGATGCTTCTGTTGGCAGTTTTGAACATGAAACCCCAGAGAGACAAGAGCAGCCATACCTGTCCTCGGTGGGTAGGCCGTTCTCATATGCCACCAGACTCCTCAACACCTTGCGACCTTTGGCAGATGGAAGTTCATGATTATCTTCTGTCCCCTTGAAAAAAAGACACACCAAACATGAGCTAAAAGAAGCTGCCCTCTAGGGAACTGCCCACCAGTCTGGTATAGACTACAACATGAGGGATCACCCCTTCTGCCTGGGAGAGCTCCAGAGGCCACAGCTGAGCTTTCCAGAGCCCTGGAGGTTGCAGGACAGAGACAAGATCCCCCCTTAGCAGATGAAGATGTGTAGGCCCAGGGAGTTCAAGGAAGTTTTAGGCAGGGAGGGGCAGAACTAGGAATGAGCACAGGGGCAGAAGCCACATTTATCCCACCTGTCAGGGGCAACGAATGAAAGTGAAGCTCTGGAATCCACTCTCTGCTCCCCGGACCCACTGAGGGCCACCAGGCTCCGCTCTGCCCCCAAAGACTCGGAGTCACACTCCACCGACTCACCCGCTGCTTGATGGCCGCCATGACTTTCCGCAAGTCATGTGACGGGAGGGACTGCTTCAGAAATGCATCAAACTTAGCATTGGCCATCAAGATATTCACCATCTTCCGGCCATAAAACCTGCCATAGCAGAAAGAGCAAGCTAAGCGACAGCAACAGAAGGGCATAAGACCTGGGCTTCGCAATTTCCCAATTATGGGAGGAGAGTTCTTAATACTTCTCCTCATTAGGAAAGCAATTCCTACCCACTTAAAAATTAGATTCATAAAAGAACAAACATCATCCTTAATGCCATCACCAAGAGAAAAATCACTATGACATTTTTACATATTAATATTTTTTCTACACAAATACATTTGATACCAGAGTACAGGTACGCCTGGCATCTAGATTTTTCACTTTATCATCCATTATCTTTCTGTGTTATTTAAAACTCTTTATCAGCATCCTTTTAAATGGCTATCCAATATTCTGTTGAATTCTATACAAAAAATATACTTAATTTTTTTCTAGTCTGGTACATTTACGAGTCTGAAGGAAGACAGTATGGAAGGGAGTGGTCGGCTCTACCTGGTGAATGGTGGTGGTTGGGGGAGGAAATAAAGGAGGGCTTCAGAGAAGAGCTGACCCTGGGGTTGGGACTCAAAGGATGAGTGGGAGTTCACAAGTGGGGGTGGGACTAGGGAATAAGCAGGAGGAGAAGGGCCATCCAGGGTCCATAGCACATTTGACATATCAGCAGGAGATCAGATTGAGGAAGAGTGAGCAGGGACTGGACACGGGAAGAGACAGGTCGACAAGAAGACAGGGCCCTGTTTAAGGAGACATGAAGGAGTTTAGCTGCTGGCGACAAGAAGCTGAAGAATGACCAGCTTTGTGCATTAGTCACACTGTCTCCAGCAGCAATGTGAGGGGTGATTGGTAGAGACAAGCCTGGGGACCAGTAGACCATTAGGAGGCTATCATCAGGGCCCAGGCACGAGATGAAGACCTGAAATAAGGCAGCAGAGTGGGGATAAGAAGGGGCAGTCAGATTCAAGAGCTGCTAGGGGGTTGGAATAACAGGATTTGATAGCAGGAAGCATCTAGAATTATCATATTTCACCCAACCTAAGACTCCATTGATTGCAAAATGCACCATTACTTTATTTTCCACTAAGGAAAAACAGAAAAATAAAATGCTGGCAATTTCCACTATCTTCAGTGATGCTGTGCCACAAGTGAAGGCTGCCTCGGAAAAAGAAGGTAACATTACTGGTGAGCATTTTCCTTCCTTGGATCAGGTAAAGTCCTTGGTGGTTTCTCTGTAAGAAAATGTGAAATATTGGCCATTTCTTCAACAGTGAATGATTGCTTCGCCGATGTCTGATGGATGCCCCATTGCTTGTCTCCATGTCGTCTTGTACAGAATAATTTTTCAATTCAATGCCAAATACTAGTATAATATTTCTAAGACATTTTCAACAGTAATTAAACTCAACAATTTTCTGCAGAGCACCCAAAATGATTTCTGTAAATAAATCAAAAGACTGACAAGGAAAGGTTCCTACAATGCAAACTTGAATGCCAAAGTTTGCAAATGTGCAAATAATAAAAACCAAGTTGTAATCACTTGGTTTACAACAGCAACTGAGAGGTCTCTGATTGTAAGACGCAAGCCAATTTCAAAGATCTTACCAAGTGGGGGAAATGTGAGTCTTGGGTTCAATGAAGTATGGGAATCCCTATTTTGCATCCTGTGTGACTTGGCAAGTAATGGTCACTATGAACCGTGAAGAAAACACAGCCAAAGAATCAGGCTTCGGGAGATGGCAATGAGCTCCTTTGAGGACACTCTGCACTGAAGATGGTACTGGGACATCCAGTGGCAGGTTCCCTAGAGGTATCAGAGATATGAGACTGACACTCCAAAAAGGGTCTGGTCTGGAGGGAGACAGGGCAGCGCCAGATTCTGCTGGTGGCTGCAGTCATGAGAAGTGAGAACCAGAAGAGGAGGACAATGAAGGAGTAGACTCCACAGTCACCTCCATGCAGAGGGCAGGCAGGGTGGAGAAATGGCCCTGGGGGAAAGGAGAACCAGGAAGTCCAGTGACCAGAAACCAGGAGGCATGGGATTTCCAAAATGGAAAATGAAAGTCAGGGAGGGTCATCCAGTATAAAAGGGAGGTCAGAAGGGAAAGAATGTTAGACCCAGAGAGAGATTAGGCCTCCATTTCCATCACCTACCAACAAGGAGAAACAAACAAACAATCCCAGACCTTCCTTTTCACCAATATTCTTCTCATTCACCCAGTTGTTCTGTCCAAAAACCTGAGAGGCATCTTTGATTTATGTATCCCCGCAACCCTCACCACTCATCTATGTCCTGTTGGCTCTGCCTTCAAAATGTATCAAAGTCACCCACAATCCTAGCCCAGCCTCCAGTCCCCCTTGTCCAGACCATGTGTAGCCATCGTGTGTTGTCTACCCTGCATCTTGGCTCCTCTCCTTAACTGTCAGTCCTCCAGTGAGCAGCCAGAAAGAGATATTTCTAATCCAACAGATAACAAGTATGTTAAAAAAAAAAAAAGAAAGAAAGAAAAAAAGAAACACTCAAACTCACTAGTCACCAGGATAAAAATACTCAGAAACAACAATGAGCTGTCACCTTCATCCATGGGATTGATAAAAATTAGAAATCCAAATGTTGTCACTTGTTAGCTGGGCTACAAAGAGGCAGATACCTCGGCTGACAGAAGGGAGGCTCAGGGAGCAGCATGCCGGGAGCCCCAGCTGGGCAGGGCCGCTGGAGTGTACACGTGCCCTGGGTGCAAACTCATCCCATCACTGGCCTGCTTAAAACCCTCTAAGACGTCCTCACACTCCCACCAAAAAAATCCTCCTGTGACCTC
Organism: Marmota marmota marmota; assembly: GCF_001458135.2. Lineage (NCBI taxonomy): Eukaryota > Metazoa > Chordata > Mammalia > Rodentia > Sciuridae > Marmota > Marmota marmota. Next base: position 38,589,729 of record NW_025999977.1, read on the forward strand.
CCTTTATGCAACTCTAAATTCCAACCCTGACCTTGGCCTCTGAGGCCCTCCATGATCTGGGCACCGGTCCGCTACACCCCTGACTCCTGGTGCTCCACCCAGGCTGCCCATCCTGGTCCCTGAACACCAGGCAGTTCCAATCCGGAGGCCTTCGTACCATCTCTTCTGCCTGGATCACGTTCCCACATTCTCAAAAAGGCTGACTCCATCCAGCTGGTCCGTTCTCACATCTCCCCAAACCTCAGTCTAAACTCGCTCCCAGCCCATTCTCTGCTCTGTCTTCTTGTTTGTTTTTACCTTTGCATCCTTTACCTGTGTCTAAAGTGGTCTAATATTTATCCTTTTACTATCTGTCTCCCTTAACTAAGAGTAAGACAACAGGGGCTTGGTTTTTCCAATTCAATGCTGTGTCACAAGGATGAAGAGTGCTCCGCAGATAACGCTTGGCAAAATGACCGAACAGTCTTGCAGAGAACAGAGCCGGGGTGGGTGGAGATAGGAGCAACTTGGCAAGGAGTAGAGAGAGGAAGGAAGAGGACAGCGTGGAGGCAGGGGGCACTGAAGGCTCCTTGAACAGACTTGTCTGTGACATGGGAGGGAGGGGGAACAATAGGAAAATCAGCTTCAGTCTACCTGGTCCCCCTGAATGACCCCAGGGAAGCTGAACTCTGGCCAGGGCCCCTGGGGCTGGCTGGTGGCCTTGTCTGCCCCAGGCCCCAGCCCTGCTCTACCTGGTGTCCTGGTTGGAGTCCTGAGCCAGCCTCACCAGGTTGTGCACCAGCATGTCAGTGCTGTCCCTCGGGCCTGAGAGAAGTTTCTCTGCACCAATTTGCTCCAGGACGACTGAAAGGTGCTCAGCGGTGCATTTCCGGACTAATGGGTTCCGGTGGCTGAAAGGAAACAAGCACAGCCACGTTGTCAGTCCCAGGATGGGGACGTGGGGGTCCCAGCTGGAAAATATGGATCTACAAGCATAGACTGTAGACCCGTGTTCAGGCCAGCCCACTGCGGCTCCCACACACGGCTGGGGAATCCTGGAGGACAGAGCCATCAGTTCTGATGACAGGGCTACAATGACAACAACTGTGAGGAAGGGACAAGTGCCTGAAGCCACGATGCTCCCCAAACGCCCCGTGCTCGGTGTTCTCGGGCCCTGCCCAAGTGCATGCTCGTCCTTTGATCTACATTCGCCACCCCATTTTCCTCCACCTAGAAAAATCCCAGTCAGTGTCTCCTCTTCCTTCCCAGCCTCACAGGCACACTGACATGTTCCCTCTGAGGTGTGCCCTTGCCCCCAGCCTGGTGAGGCGTCCAGCTCCCTGGGAACAGAGAACAGGGCCCCCTCTCCGACGCAACCTCACAGGCCCCCAGCACACCCTGACACCGCAGAAGCCTAGTGCATATCTGTTGAACTGAACTGGGTGGTTTGGTCGCTGTGACAGGTGGAATCTGAACTGACAAGAGAAACACATCAGGAGGCCTGGAGAGGTGAGGAACAATCCAGAATGGAACCCAGGCGACGTGGCTCAGGAGCGCCTCACCCTTGGCGACATGCAAAGGTGTGCGGGCTGCGGCGGCAGGCCCTAATGTCCCCTGAGAGGCCCGTGCTGGTGGACTTATTGGGGTGGAGGGGCATTTCGCCCTGTGGGAGAGAGGGCCCGGGAAATGCCTTTGGTTTTGCTTTTTGTTCTTAAGGGAAAAGCAAATCTGGCTCCAACTGCAGCCCCTCCCTCCCCGGGAGACGGCCATTTGTGCCTTCCTCTCCTCACTGGCCCAGATTTCATCAGACAGAAGCAGAATGCCCCCGGGAGGGCAGGAGCCCCTGGGGCACAGCCCAGGCCGCTCTGTGACCGTGCCTCCTGAGGCGTTACCATGGCCACCGTGCTCCCCAGTCTTGGAGCAGAACAACAGCACCCCTCCTCTTCCAGAATCCCCAGCCTGGTCCAGAAAGGGTGGGGAAAAGCCCACTGAGAAGCCGGCTGACCCTCTGCAGCCCCACTTTTCTGCCTCCTTCCTTCTCGGTCCCGTTCTTCCTTCTCTCACATCTTAGAGCCTCTCCCCTGCCTCCCTGGCCCTTCTAGACAACAGGCAGCCACATACTAAATGCCTGCTGAGGTGAGGGCCACAAGGGCACGGGCAGGGGTCACGTTCTCCACCATGGCACCCAGGGCCCGGTTGGCTGCCCGCTGGATGAACTCGCTGGTGTTCCCCATCTTCTGGAGCAGGCAGCGGGTGATCTCCTCAGTCTCTTGGTCCATGTTCTTCTTTAAAGCCCGGAAAAGGTCACCCAGGGTGCTGATGGCCAGGCGGGACACCTTGGAGCGGAGGTTGGAGACCTGGGAGAGAGTGAGAGAAGGGGCCTCTAGGACTGCCAGACCCTGCCTAGGGCTCTGGAACACAGCGAGGATGGGAAGTGAACCAGCCCTCTCGCTAACCCTTCCCCCACCCCAAGCCCCCTTCTCACCCCTCACCACGCCCCCTCCTCACCCCTCACCACGCTAGAAATTAACACCCTGCAGCCGCTCTGGGCAAAACAGTCCCATTTTGTGATCATCATAATTGTTAATTCCACCATTATCATTATCATCTGAAATTTGCACAACACTTAGTCTTCAGGGCACATTTATAAAAAAAAAAAAATCCAATTTGATCTTCACAACTACTGTGAGAAGTAGGTATATGACACTCATTTTGTAGCGAAGAAACAGACCCTAGGTCACATACAGGAAAGCACAGAGCCACAACCCTGCCCAGCCTGCTTGTCAACATAACATCTTCTGTAGTCATATCCCTTCCCCCACTGAAGCAATCTATCTGCAAGGCCTCCACATGGATCAAGTGCCTCTGACTGCCTCTCTGGGCCCAACCTAGGCTGAGTCCCAGCCTCAGACAGGCCTTGGGAAATGCTACAGCTGTCCTGAAGTTGGGGATCTGCCCAGAGCATGCCATCCCTCCTCAGGCGGTTTGTGTGCAAATGGACACACTGGATTCCAAATGTGCCACTTGGGTCTCTGCTGTCTAATCTGAAGTATGCATGGCTAGCCAGGTGCAGTGGCCCATGCCTGTAATCTCAGAGATTCAGAAGGCTGAGGCAGGAGGATCACAAGTTCAAGGCCAGCCTCAGCCACTTAGCAAAGCCCTAAGCAATTCAGTGAGACCCTGTCCCAAAATAAAAAATAAAAGGACTGGGGATGTGGCTTAGTGGTTAAACACCCCTGGGGTTGATCACTGCTACCAAAAAAGAAAGAAAAGAATGGTGACTCCTCCTACCTCAGTGGCTGAAGGCTGAGACGTAGTAGAGATGCCCATGTTCCAGGGAGCCATGGGCCCCTCCGTGGCTGCTGGAAACTCACCTCAGCAGCTGCACCAGGGAAGGGGGAGCAGCTGCAGGGAGGGGGCAAAGCTCATGGTCTGTCGGGAGGCCTCACCTCCCCAGTCACCGCCAAGGACACATCGTGCAGCCTCCCAGCCAGGACCTCCGAGTGACAGGCCGCCAGGCGCTGGACGCTCACCAGGCCCTTCTCCTTCATCTGCCTGAGAAGCAAGGCCGGGACTGTCACAAGTAGATAAAGAGGAAGAAGCCCTGCTCCTTCTGCAGACCAGGGACCTCTGGGACACACACACACACACACACACACACACACAGCAGGGTGGGATTCCAGGGTCTCAGAGGCAGCACTTCCTGGAGTGTCACCCAGGCCTGAAATCCTAGGCATTCAGTGTGAGCCATTGTATGGGCCCTGGGTGGCCCTCGGCTCTGGCAGTGCTGGGATCCGTGCCCAGACCAAGACCTATTTGGGTCCTTGACACAAAGCAGACACCTAAAGGGATGTTCTTGGAGTGAGGACCGAAGACCCTGAGGGCTTTCCATAAATGTTCTGGACTCTGAGCCACCACTCTGCTCATGATTAAGAGACTGTGCCCCATCAGCACAGGGTGAGGAAGACTCAGAGCAAATTAAACTTGAGTTAGGGAAATGAAGGGCTGTGATCCTTCCCAGTCCCTACGTTCTGGAGTCAAAGTCACAGTTGTCAGGCCTAACCCTGGCGTGTTGCAGATCAGTGCACAGAGTCAACCGGGGGGATCCAGGCTCAGGAAGCTAGAGATACCACATACACATTCACACACACACTCACACACCCACATAGATTCAAGGTTGTGCACACACACACGGTGTCTCCTCACCAATCACTGCTGTTGAGGCACTGGAGGGCGTCCATCAAGCCCAGCTCTGGGTTCGAGAAAGGCCTCAACTCCTTGAAGGCTCTCAGACCCATCTCGTCCTCCTCATCCTCCCATTCAGGAGACCCCAGAGTGAGCACAGCAGGTAAGGAGTTAGCTGCACCCACAGAACAGAAAAGAAAGAAGAAGCTTCACCCAGGAGGACTGAAGGAGGGCAAATGTCCCCAGTGGCTGCTCCTCCTGACCCTCACCATGCCAATGGCCCTCAGCTCGGAGTCCACTGTGTATGCAGGAGGGACTGGTGATGGTCAGAACAAGCTCCAGGCCTCACGCCCCAGGGAGCCAAAGGGGACCATCTGACTGTGCCTTTTGTTGACTTTCTCCATTCCTCCATTGCCACTCTGACCATGGTGGACACACTGACTTGTGATGTGCTGCTTGATGTCACGTGACAATGCCCATGGAGCCAGGACTCGCCTCCAGTCCTGCCCTACCTGGGGTTGGTCTGAGGCCCAGGAAGTCTCTCAGTGAGCGCCTTTCATGGTTCTGACCTCACTTCCACCAGGAGCCTCTGCTCCTTCCCTCCTGCTATCATCCTCTGCCTGAGTAGGTAAGTGCTCCATGGACAGATGGCTGGAGGGAGGCAGAGAAAGGTAAGAAGACCTGGAGGAGACAAGGTCCAGATGCTGGGTCCAGATGTGGCCCACAACAGACAGGGATGTAAGTGATTTAGAAACCAGAGCATGTGCATGTGCTGATCGCGGTGCTGCACGCCTACAATCCCAGCTACTCAGGAGGCTGAGGCAGGAGGATTGCACATTCAAGTCCGGCCTCAGCAATTTATCAAGACCCTGTCTCAAAATGGCAGAAAGATCGATACAGGAGCAGGCACAGGGGAAGGAAGAGGAAGGAGAGGTACTAGGGACTGAATTAGAATAAGACATATTCCATGCTTGTATAATTATGTCAAAATGGATTCTACTAATACGAATAACTAAAAAAGAACCTATTAAAAAAAGTTTTAAAAAATTAAAGGAGTAGGGCTGTAGTTCAATGGTAGAGCATCCCAGTTTCAATCCCCAGTACCAAAACAAACAAAAATAGAGTGTGTTTTGTATGCGCTCCTTCTTTATGGACAGAATCACAAATTCTCACAAGAACAAGAAGAAATTTCAGAGGCGCTCTTTCTAGCCCAATGCCCTCATCACACAGTGGGAATATGGGAGGCCCTGAGAGACCATCACAGAGACAGGGAAGAAAGTCTCCAACCCAGAGCTCTGCTCTCAGGCCTCGCTCCCCGGCTAGCTCTCCTCACCCCCAGGGATGATCTTCTCTACAGCACATCCAGGGGGTCCCGGGCAAATCTGAGTGGAGAAGCAGCCCTTTACTTAAAACCAGACACAAAGATGTCCTTCCTGGATTCTCTGCCATTGGCACACGAAAGAGTGTGTCAGCCCTCAGATCACCCTCTAGGAGGTAGGAGGTGAGACACCCAACCTCCCTATCCTCCCCTGTCAACCTGGGCCTGAATTAAACACTGTCTGTGAAGCTTGCAAGTAGCACTGGTCCATTCAGGAGAAGACACAAGCTGGCCTCCTGCCAACCCCAACCTGCTGCCACCTCGTTCTCCAGTGGCATTTAGCATCCACCTAGATTTTAAGACACACAAAAGGCACCGGCAGAAGCCACTGCAGTCTCGAATCTCTTAGGGTCTGCGTCTACTTTAGTCCTGCCCAGTCCCTTACCCTGACGGCTTTTCAATAATGTCCACAGAGTGCCTTGTAGTTCAGGAGTTTCCATTTTTTTTGCACATATAAAATGGGAGGAATTGAGTAGACACAATCAAGCTCTCCTAAACCTACCTGGTATCCCGAGAAAAGCTAGAGTCTTACTGGATTTATTAGGAAAATCAGGAGGATAGCCAAGTTTACAGTCCTGAAATTCCATCATTTCCAGGCAAACCAAAAAACGGAGTAAAATGTAAGTGATTCTCTGTTGACTATCAAGAAAGAGAGAGAGGAAGAGGAAGGAGGAAGAGGAAGATTATATCCTAGGGAGGATATAAGAGGAGAATGTTGGTTTTTTCTTAACTCCAACAACCCAACCTACCTACTTAACGATCTTATTTCTACCGTACTCCTCCACACACACCCAGTTTAAATAATGAGAGGCGGTAACAGACCATACTGGGTCAAGAGTCACTAGCCAAAGTCTTAGTTCTATGGGCCACCGTCACCTTGAGGGACCTTTGGTGACCTTGTATCTCTGGTTCTCAGTTTCCCTATCTATAAAGTGAGTCAGTTGAGTTAGATAGATCAATATTTCCCAGTATCATGATCTTTTTGCCATATCATTTAATTACCTACACTTTTTCTTGCTTTGTATTTTTCTTCAAGTCAAGCCTCTTTCCAAATCTAAGTAAATTCATTTTAAAGGGAGTTTCATGTCACTACCATAATGGATAAACTGATATTATTTGTCATAGAATATGAATATTTATAATGAAAGTAGAATGACATTTTAAAACCCTCTCTATAAAATTAGAGCCAGCTTCAGACATCTCCGACTGAGCCTGGAGGATCTCTTCATCAAAAAAGAGAGATACCAAAGGTTAGCCCCAAATTAAACTTTCTACTTGACACAATCATAGAGGCTGGGATTGTCACATGACATCATCTGGGATCGGTGCCCAGATCATAAAGGCTGAATGGAAAATGGAAGTGAGTTCATATAATTTATTGCACTAAAATGTTGTTTTAGTCCACCAACCCTGTCCACCACATCCCACTGAAATAAACTGGACCCAATTGTTTATTTTGAAATACCTTTAAGTAATCTTTTCAAATGAAAGCTCATGTGAATGGCTTATGTGCAAAATGGAATGGAGACAGAGCCTCCCCTGGCCCCTTGGCACCTTTCCTGAGGTGTCCTGCTGGGACCTGTGGATCCTCTGACCCACCTGGCAGTGTGACACAGCAGGCAGGGATCTCTCCCCTCCTCCTCCTCCTCCTGGAGTTCCCTCTACTTCCTTGGCTGCTATTCGATAGCATCTTTGATCTGGTATGCTAATGACTCTGCTAGGACATGTCACACCAGGTGTGATCTCTGGGTCCCCTGCCTGGTCCACAGATGGTTATGAGTTCCAAACACTCTTCCTCTCTCTGGCAAGCTGACACCTCACACAAGGGCTACCTGCTAGTCCTACGGGTGGCAGGCAGAGCAGCTCATATCCCCTTTTCATGCCCCAGCGCATCCTGGGGCCTCGCGGCCAGAGGTCTGAGCCCCACCTGAAGCATGGCGGGCAAAGCTGGGCTCCTGCTTGCTGACGGGGATGCTGGGCAGAGAGGACCGGTTGGCCCGCTTCCTCAAGATGATGCCAACGTTGTTTCTGCGTGGGCTGTTCATCCTGGTGGGTACAGACAGGGTCCCACTGCCCCGTAGGGGAAGGAGGCCTGTGGAGACAAAGAAAGTCCTAGAACTGAGCTGGTCCTGCCTTCCCTGGGGCCCAAGATCCCTTGGAAATGGTCCCATTAACAGACTATGAGCTGGGTACGGTGACACACGCCTGTGATCCCAGCAGCTCCAGAGGCTGAGGCAGGAGGATGGCGAGTCCAAAGCCAGCCTCACCAAAAGCAAGATGCTAAGTAACTCAGAGAGACCCTGTCTCTAAATGAAATACAAAATGGGGCTAAGGATGTTGCTCAGTGGTCAGTGTCTCTGAGTTCAATCTCCAGTCCCTAAAAAAAGCAGACTATGAGAGTGGACATAGGCCCTGTCCAGTCTCAAGAGTTGAGAATCCAGGAATTGGCCAAGAAGTTTCCCCAGTCTGAAGGATTCCCATCCCATGCACCCAGTACCTTCCTTCACTAGGGTTCTCCTCGAGCCGGGGGCCTGGGAAGTGAGTTCCTTCTCCCTGTCAGGCTCCTTTGTCCTCCGGAACAACTCCATCTCTCTCATCTGCTTCAGCCGCATTTTTTCCTGTGCAGACTTGGAGATGGTGACTTGGATCTGGCACAAGATCAAGGCAAACTCTGTTAGCCTTGGGGACTCGGCTATGCTTTCTATACCCTCATTCATTCAGTCCTCAAAAGCATGAGCACCTCCTATGTGCCAATCACTGTTCCAAGAAGGAGCCAAAAAGATAAAGTCCTTGTCCCCTAAGAGTTTTGTGAAATGAGGAGATGGACAAGAAACACGAGTCTCTAATGTCAAGCGAAATGCTGGGGGGAAAGAAAACGGAAGGATACAGAAGTGATGGTGACTGTTGCTTTAGATAAGGAGGCCCAGAGGTACCCCCAGAGGTGAAATTCAAGCAGAGACATAATAAAGAAAAGGAAAGAAATTTCTAGGAAAGAAATGTTCTAAAATACAAAGGTCCTGAGGCTGGAGTGTGCCCAGTGTGGCTACAAGGGGTGGGGTGGGGGGACGCTGGCACAGCCCTCTGAGTCACAGCAGTGACAGGACACCAGGTCAGAAGGTGGCACACTAAACCACACTAGGCCTTGCAGTCCATAGTGAGGACTTGGGTTTTCCTCAGAGGGACACAGGAGGCCATTTAAGATTTGAAGCAGAGGAGTGGCATGACCTGACCTCCTTCGGGGGCACTGGCTTCTCCCTGGGTGATTTCTTTTAATTTTTTTTGTTTTGAGATAGTTTGAGACTCATAAGAAGTTGTAAAAGTAGGACCAAGAGTCTCTGTGTAGGCTTCCCCCGGCTTCCTCCAATGATGCCATCTTACACAACCCAGAACATTCTGTCTTTTATATCCCAGGGATGGGGCTACATGGGAAGAGTCCAGATTAGGTGGAGTGGGCACCAGCAGATCAGAGCAAGTGAATACTGAGCATGAGGTGGGGGCTTGGACCAGGGCTGGGGGGGCGGGGATGGTGGAACCGTCAGCCCCTGGGCATTTTTTAAACCAGACCTGATTTTGCTGACACTTGAGATGCGAGGTGAAAGAGACAGAGAGAGGAATCACGGATGGGCCTAAGACATTTGGCCTGAGGCCCTGGAAGGCTGGAGTAGCCTGTTACCACCATTCCCTGAGCAGGAACATTAGAGAAAGAGGAGATTTTGTGAGGTGAGGATTCAGGCGTTGAGCTTCAGGCATGGTAGGTTTAAAATATAATTAGACACCTAAGGGAAAACGTTGAGTAGCAGCTGAACATGTGAACGGAGGTGAGGGGAAGGTGGGGCTGGCGAGGGGCGTTTGGGAGTTCTTGACTTAGAGACGGTACTCAATGCCACGAACTGGAGGAGGTCCTGAGGGTGATGTAAATAAACCAGAGGTCCAAGCCCGGGAGGGCTCAGCCTCCAGAGGTTGGGAAGGTGACGAGCAGCCAGCAAGGAAGGGCCAAGAAGGAGCTGGCTCTCATGGAGGCACGGCACCCAGGAAGAGCCACCCCACCTCCATCCCTAAAGGGAGCGTTGACGAGGACCACACTGCCAGCTGAATCCAAAGCTGCTGCTGCTGGGTCAACATAGACAGGACTGAGATGTGGCTGCATTTGGGAAGGTGACAGTCACTGGTGACCCTTTTTGTGGGGAGGGGGGGACTAAAGTCGGACTGGAGTAAGCTCAGGAGAGAACCGGAAAAGAGAGGTGTAATAGCTTTGTTTTGGTTTTGTCGGTTTTCTGAAGATGGAAGAGAGGACAGAGAGTGAACGTGGGGCTGGGATGATCCAATTTCAGGGAGAATGTTGTTGATGCAAGAAGGTGAACCCATGCTGGGCTGGAGCGCTGGGTGAATGGAGCGAGAACAGAGACACAGTGGTGAGCCAATGGGACACTTGGGATCTGGAAGATGGGTGGCGAATTTGGTAATGCCGGGATCTGGGGTCTGACTGTGTAGTGGGAAGCCGAGGCCGAGTGGAGGACAAAGTCTTCTCTACATGGAATGATTAGGACCCTTCGTGTTCTGTCGCCCTCACTAGAGCAGGGCCTGGCCCTTGTCAGTATCAGCAGGGCATCCCCGCCTCCCACGTGGTGGGGATGGGATAGGCACCTGGATGTGTTTACTGAGCTGAACTATTTTACCTCTGAACACAGGCGCCCCCTACCAGCACCTCTTCAAGTTTTACTAAATCAGTCCTGTCCAGGGAAGATAAGCCACCTCCTCAAGGTCACCTCCAACGTACAAGGTTTTGTCAGACCGTGGCCCCACAGCCTCTGGTCAGCTGCCTCTCGGTTGCTGTCCAGCCTGGCAGGTCAGATTACCCAGCCTGGTTCACCTAAGCCCTCTGTCCTCTCCCCCACATCCTGCTTCCTTCCGACCATGTGTGACCTTCTTCTGTCCTTCCTCCTCCCCACCTGCCCCTTAGCAACCCTCTGTACTCTTCACTTCACCCAGTGCCCACCCCAGCCCTGTCCTAGTTTTTCTTTCTCTTCCTCCCTCACCCCCAGACCATCCGCAGTCCTGGCCTTAAGGGTTTGACACAGCTGCCTCGGCTCTGCCTGGCTCTCCTCCATGTCCCACGGGCCAGCTCTACGCTGTGCATTTCAGAAACATACTGGGATTTAGCTAGTGGTCCACTTTGATCCTGACTTCATCTTCCTCTGGCCTCCCAGATACCTTGGTGCTGGTCTCCTTCTGGTCCTCTTCTTTTAACAAGGGGTGGGCTTCTTTGGCGTGGTTGAAAGAGAAGGCTGTCAGCGTAGGGGCAGACTGTGATGAAGCCAGGACAGGCTTCTCGGAGGAGGTGGCAGACCTGTCTCTGATGGGTGGAGCCAAAGGTTTGGGCTCTGAGGAGTCAAGAATAGGGAGAGAGGTGAAGACAATCAGGTCCTGAGCTACTCTCCCCGACCCTGTGGCTGGGGTCACTTAACTGCCCAAGCCCTCCACCCTCAGTGCTTCTGTCCAACACTTCCCTAATGGAGGTTGGGTTTCCCCTGTTGAGCCACAGGGCCTAGGACCGCATCATCCCCCTTTATTCATTCACTCATTCATTCATTCGTTCAGCAAGAATTGCTTGCCCTATTCTTATATAGACATGGAAAGGGGGCTGGGCAGGAAACAGGATCGGGAAAAGAAAAAGTAAAACAGGCCTGCTGACCATTTATACCACCACAGCAGAGCTGGAAGGGCCAGAGAACTGCCACTAGTCCCATTCTCCTATTTCACAGATGGGCCGCCATCTTGGGCTGCCCAAGGCTGGAAAGGGAATCATGAACCTTGGACTCCTGAAGAGCTTTTTGGTCCCGTCCCATGGTCCTCTGCCCACCTCCTACCTTCTGATAAGGATCCCTCTCTTTGGGGCAGAGAGAAGGGGGAAGAGAGGCTTCAAAGCCTCCATCTGCCCAGAGGTAAGAGACAGGGCAGAGGACACGGGGGCGGGAGTGGTGACAGAGCTAACTGACCAGGGCAGAGTCTGCAGGAATGCTGCAAGATTTGAGGAAGCCCTCAGCTGCAGAAAATATCATGGGAGCCCCTACTATGTGCTAGGCATGTTATACACATCGGGCAGGGAGCCCTCTAAGGACTTTGCTCTTTGTATACCACTTCCCCACCTTCACCCTTAAGGGACACCTTAAGAAGCTTTGGGTAGCCAGGCCCTCATTGACAAGGTCTCCTGGCCCAAACCCCCATGCCAGCAATCTCAGAGGAGGCTCCTAAAGGACACTTGAGGTGCCATGAGTGTCACCCAGGCTGCCTGGGCTCACCCCACTGCAGCCCAGTCAGGGAGCAGGGGAGAAGCAGCTGCCACCAAGGCTTCAGTGCCAGGCCTACCTCTCAGGTCCAGCTCTGTGTCCTGACCTGGGGGCCTCTTGGGCAACAGCCTGCCCTCTGCCAACTGACCCACCTGCTGAGCTGATCAGCCAGGGACTTGCCAGGAAGTTGGCACCCTCCTGCCAGTCAGCACATCAGCTGGCACCAACTCCCACTACCTGCAGCCCCGGATCAGGGTGCCCCAACCACCCAGCTACCAGGCAGGAGGCTGTGGCCTCATTTCCCCTGCACCACAGCCAAGGCCTGCTTCTCCACGGAGTGAGATCATCAGGACCAGAAAGGATCCCTCCTCCCCTCTCTGCCCACTTGAGAGCCTCCTGTCCAGCCCCACTCCTGACTCCTATCCTGGGGTTGGCCCTGTTCCCCTGACGTTTAGACCTGCCAGGACCTGCCCCGACTGAGGGTTTGTGGAATGTGATTTCATGCTCTGTCCAGTGAGGTCACCTCTGCTTGCTTAAAACAGAGTAAGAGTCCCCAGTGCAAATCTGATGGGGCTGCTTTTCACTCTCCAAGGCCAGGGAGGACATCCAGGTCACTGAGCCTCATCTGTCAACTGGTAACAGAGCCATCCCTCTCATCTGGGCCATCATGAACTAGTGATGTACAACTATGATGTATATCAACATAGGCAGAGCAGGCACCAATGTGCACTGCTTCTCCAGCCCCTCGCCCAGGCCTACCGTCACCCTCCAGCAAGGGACCACAGGTGACTCAGCTTCCCCGTCTATGAAATGAGGGGCTTGGAAATGAGGGCCCTGAGGTCTCTTCTGGCCTAACTCCACTCCACGACTCAGCCCAGGAATACAAAGGGTTAAAAACCAGGGTGTGCTCATAGAGAATACATACCCAAAGATCTAGGGGTCTTCTCCCGAGGCCCACTCTCCCGAACCAATCTTAAAAGAATGGGGGAGAAAACAGAAGAGTGAGGAAAGCAAGACAGAGGTGGTGGGTAGGGGAGCCCAGGGTGGCTCCAGGATGAGGAACAGAGACTAGGGACACAGGGAGGGAGCTGGTTTCCCTGTCCAAGCTCCCATCCAGGAGAGAACAGGCCAGGAGATACAGCTCCTGTGTGCCCTAGGGGCTAAGGGACAGACATGCAGGCTGGGAGCCCAGACTCAGCACTCAGCCTGGCTTCCTGGCTGTGCCCTGGTCTGTCCCCAGGCAGCTGGCACCCACATGGAAATGAATCTTCAAGGACAGCCCCACCCGCTATTGTGGCTTCCTGGACCTGAGTGGCAGGACAGCAGCTGCTTCAGAGTGTAAACTGTCCCCCGGCTCAGAGAGCTTTGAGCGCAAGTTCTACAAACTGCTCCCACCTAGCTCAGTGACCCCTAAATATTCCTCCCCCCCTCCTGCACCTCCCCAGGGGAATCTAGAAGGTCCTCTTTGCTGTGATGGGAAATCACCACTGTTTTGTACTAGAAATTCAATTTGATGGCACATAGAAAGGATAAGACGGGGACATTCCTGGCACGGGTTGCACTGCAGTTTTTTTAACGGAAAGCACCATTCATTCATTCAAAAGATGTTTATTTACTGAGCACCTGCAATGTACCAAGCACTGTTCAGACCCTGGCATTAGAGCATCAGTGCAATGGACAGAGAACTGTGCCCCCATGGAGGCCAGCTGTGCCATCTCCCATGTGATTTCTCTTCTCAGCAAGGAAGTACATAGGCATCAGGACCCAGGAGCTGGCAGGGTGACAAGCCACCACAAAAGCACTGGGACACAGCATCCTGGGCTCTGGCCTCAGTGGAGCCACTCAGCAGAATGACCAGGTCAGGATGGGCCTGAGAACAGGCAGTAGGGGAGTCCACTTCAGTGCCTGCCTTGGCCCAGGGGACCCTAATCAATAAGGACCACAGAGGTCAGGGGGATCCCAAGTCTACTAGGGAAACAGAGCTCCACGCTGGGTGCAGTCCTGGACTCTCAGCTTCTGCCTGGAACAGGTCCAGCCCTTGGGTGTGCACCCACCCAGAGGACTTGTGTGGGCTGGAGACAGAGCTGGTTGGCCCCAGGCACCGCATCCCAGTTCCACTTCCCACTGCATGAACAAGATGGGGAAGGCAGGAGAAGTGAAGTGGAACGTCCTCGTGGTTGCCAGATGACTTCCAAGCACTCCTAGGGTATCTGACTGAATGCAGGTGCACAGCTCAGTGACCTCGTACCTCCCTTTGCCAACAGGGGGAGGGGTTGAAGCAGCTAAGCCCGACATGAGCCCCTCCCTGCCACATATCAAAACCAGCGTGTCCCAGGGGCCAAGGCAAGCTGAGGCCACCAGCAAGTCTCCCAGTCTCCCCTCCTCGCTCCCCTCTCCCGCATCCTCACCCCCCTCTCCCACATCCTCACCTCACCCCTGCTCTGCCCTGCTCCAGCACCTGGGCTCCGCCCCCCTCACCTGCCCCACCCGCCTTGGTCTGCACAGCTCCACAGCTGCCAAACTGGCCTCTTGAAATCAGAACCAATGTCACCTCTACGCCAAAAAGCCCTGGGTGACATCTCATTCCCCCAGGATAAAGCACACGCTCCTGGAGGACCACCTATGATTCCCAGCCCTGCTTTCCTGGCAGCCTGTCTCTCAAACACAGGTGAGCACCGCCCGCTCCCCCTCCCGCCTCCCTCCGCCAGTCCCTTAAAGTCCCAGGGGCTCCTCCTTCGAATCTCTCCTCCACCTCACGAATTCTCCTTCAGCCTTCAGAATTTCTCCAAGAAATCTTCCCAGCATGACGCAGATGATTCTCTACTGGGCTCCCAGTAGGACAGGCAGTCATGGGACATGGACTCAGTGATTTCCTCCTAAATCTCTCTGGTGGGTGCCTAGAGCACACAGTGTGGGTCTTATTTCACTTTGTTTCTGCAGCACCTGGCACTTAGCAGGTGCCTAATAGCTCTTAAGAGAATAAAAGTATGGACAGATGAATCAGTGAGATGGAGACCCATTGGCTGGACAGCCCCACAGAGTCAGAGAAGAGAAATCCAGTCACAACTAGGCTATGGCAGACACCAAGCTTGGCATCCTGGGAGCCACAGAGACTTTTGAGATATGGCCCCTGCCCTTGAATGCTGCAAGTTAAAGAATAAAATGAGAAGACAAAATAAATATAAGAAAAATAAATGTAAATAGGCTAAATGTGTTAATCAAATTTAAATGAATAGGGGCTGCAGTTTGTGGCTCAGTGGTAGAGCGCTTGTCTAGCACGTGTAAGGCACTGGGTTCGGTCCTCAGCACTACATAAAAAATAAATAAATAAAATAAAGGTATTGTGTCCAACTGCAACTAAAAATATTTTTAAAAATTTAAATAAAATAATGAAAGGCTGTGGTCAGGTAGTCCATGGGCTGGACGTCAAGTGGACAGTGCAGAGATGGCCACTTGCACGCAGCACCCTTTGCAGCCCATGAAAGCCAGTGTAGACGTGGAATGGTAGAGACAGAATGGGCTGGAGCAGTAGGGTTGGGGCGGAAACACCATCTGGGAAAGCAAGGCTCCCGCTCAGGAACCAGAGCACCCACAGAGGGGCAGGGGTGTTCCTACAGAGCAGCACAGGAAGAAATATGTGGAGTGGGGTGCAAAGGATGAGACCCAAAGTCAGACCAAGGAGACTCATCATAAAGGCCACCCAGGAGAGGAGAGAGCACCAGGAGGTCAATAAAGGTGAAGGTCACAGAAGAGTCACTGGGGGATGCAAGGTGAGGATGGAGAGCAGGTCAGGAGCTTTTGGGGGTGGTCAAGAAAGAGCTGGAACCCGCAAACCCCAGAGGAACCAATAGAGCAAGAGCCAGGTGGGAGGTTTTGTGTGTTTTTGTTGTTGTAAGAAAGACTTGAGGGCACGTGGCCATCTGTGGGGAAGGGGTTGGGGTACTGGGAGGAGAGTCAAAGATGATGCTGAGATTTGAAGACCAAGGCAAATACCTGCACCTTGATGGAAATAAGCCCGGGAAAGGTGGTTTGGGGAAGCGTAGGTACTCCATATTGCCTCCCCCCATGCTGATCTGCATCAGCTGTGAGAACTGGAGATGCCCAGCCAGAGAATGGACCTCTGGGGAGATGTAAGGTCAGAGTGGCAAGATCACCACCCATGTGATCCAGGAGAGCACGGCACAGAGGGCCGCAGGAGAAAACAAAGAGGGCCCTGGGATAAATTTCAGGAATGGCCAAATTTAAGAGACTGATGGATGAAGGAGGGCAGGCAAGAGACCACCTGGAAGGTCCAGAAGCAGGTAAGCAGGAGTCAGGAAATTGAGGAAAAGTCCAAGGACCATCAACAGCCCAAATGACACAAAAAAAATCAAGAGTAATGAGGTGAATAGGCCACTGGTCTGGGGCTAAGAGTCATTATAATAACTACTGACACTGCTAAGCAGAGGGGAGGAAGAGGCCGGAATTTGGGCAGGAGAGGAGGAAGGGGAGGAGGCTGGAGCAGGCGAGGTCTGAGGAGGCAGAGAGGGGAAATCAAGCAGAGGATGTGCATCCAGAAGCCAGTATGTGCACAGGTTCCCACACTCCAACACAGCTGGAGAAAGATGGGGACACAGACACTGGTAAGGATAGTTAGGGAAGAAAGTACAGGAGATGAGACAGTGAGGAGCTGGAGAGAAGTGGGAGAATTCAGAACATCAGGCCAAAGCAATGAGAAAGAAGTCACAACAGGAACTCGACAGTGACAATGCTAGGTGAGCCAGGCCCACAGGCTGTGAGTGAGTGCACACGCGTGCACGCACGCACACACTCACACACATGCTTATGCCCACAGATACATATTACACCCACTTGTATACACACATGAACACACTTTCACACACACTTGCTGCAACATCAGGCTTGACTGACCCTGGGATATTGTTGGCCATCTGGAGGGCACTGTCTCTCCTACCTACAAACCATAAACCCATATTCCTTACAGCACAGAGACCCTCTATCCCACGGATTCTCAAACTTTTATTGGGTATGAAGACTCCTTTTTAAATCCGAAATTTTGTGGATTATACCATGCACACATACACACATACAAACACACAAATTTTTAGTTTGCATCCATTAAAAAAATACATAAGCTGGGCATAGCAGCACATGCCTGTAATCCCAGTGGCTTGGGAGGCTGAGGCAGGAGGATCATGAGTTCAAAGTCAGCCTCAGCAAAAGCAAGGCACTAAGCAACTCAGCGAGACCCTGTCTAAATAAAATAGGGCTGAGGATGTGGCTCAGTGGTCCAGTGCTCCTGTGTTCAATCTCTGGTACAAAAAAAAAAAAAACATAAAAATAGGGAACCACCATGAACTTAACCATGCTCTAAAATAATTTGCATTTTTCTTCATCACTACAGCAATCATACACATTAAGAAATTATAGAAGAGACCAGAGACATGGTCCATTATGCCATTGCTCCCAGCCTGCTGTAGCCCAGGATCAGAGAAGGCCCAGCAACAATGCTGTGGCCCCCACAGGTCTGTGGCTTCCCATCCCTGTGCCCCAGAGCTCTGCCGTTACATGAAGGCTCAGTCTTGAGGAGCCCCTGTGGATCCTGGAGAGATAGAGGAAAGGAAGACACCTGGGGCTCTTACCGTGTAGGTGGGACCCTCAGTCCTGTGAGGACGTGCTGGCCTCCTGGAGGCAAGGGACTGGGAAGGGAGCCAGACCGACTAGAGGATGTCCCCGCAGGCATCCCAGCCTTTGGGATGGGTGGGATCACGATGCCTCCCAGCGACTTCAGCATCTTCTCGTCATTGCAATGCAGGTATTGCGGGGAAATCTGCACCTGGGAGCAGAGGGGTCCTGGTCCATGGAAGCGTCCTATGCTGGATACTCGGCTCCTTCTGCCAGGAGCCACCTGAGAGAAGAGTGCTGGGAAGTGCCCACAGATTTCCCTTCTCAGTCCCATGACCCTGGGACCAGACCCCCAGCCTCCAGAAAGCCCCTTACTTCCTTATCACTCCAGGTGAGAAGGCTGGCAAGCTCTTTGGTGGTTGTAATTATTATTATTGGGTTTTTGTTTTCTTTCTTGTTTCAGAAAACTCTGAGAACATCAGAGCTAGAAGGGACTTTCAAAACATCTGGTCCAAATCTCTATTTTTGTAGATGTACCTACTGGGGCCTACACAAGGGAGTGACCTGCCCACGGTGACACAGGCAGTGAGGAGCAGAACCCAAATCCGAGTCCGGGCCCAGCATTCTTTTCCCTCTGCCACACCCCCAGCTTTAAATGGAGAGGGCCAGAAAGCAGGGGGAATTCTGAACAGTAAGACCAAAGAGGACAGGTGGCCAGGCAGCCTCTGCACCTCCACAGCAGCCACCCAGAAGTCCCAAGGGTTGGGATGCTGCACCTCCCCAGGAGGTGAAACAGGGCCCAAGCCTCTCCTGATGCCACCCCCACCCTTGAGGGCAGCCCCTGAGACATCTGCAGAAACACAGGAGCAGGGGTGGGTAGAGGATGGGAAGATGGACAATTGCAGGCAAGACTCAGAGCAGCAGAACCACTTTATCTCCTGGGCCCTAGCTCTCACCTCCTGGGGACCCTTCCCAATCCCCGGCAGGTCCAGGCTCTTCTCTTTGGCTCCGCTGGCCTCTGGGGTGGTGGGGATGCTTTGGATGGGAGGCATCGGCCTGGGCACCTTCAGCAGCCTCTGAGAGGTGGTGCGCGGGATGGTGCTCCTCAGAAGAACACCTTTAGGGCCTCCCCCGGGATCCAGCAAGGCTGTTCAGAGGTGAGGATGGGAAATGAGTCAGTCCCGGGACAGTAGGAAGTGGGGGCAGACTTCAGAGCTGCACCAGGGCCTCGTGTCCCGGGGGACGCTAGGATGAGGAGGGGAGAAGGCAGGTCTCCCGCCGCCCCACACCTATCAGTAGACTAAGCCAGCAGATGGCACCGTCCTTTTCCATTCCCATAGAATGGTAGAAATGCCAATCCAAGTGACCCACTGCAGAGGCAGTGTGGGTAGGAAGGCAAGCAAACTCAGTGCTGGATTATAGGAGCGAGGACAGTGGGTTCTGGCCCTGGATAGCAGCGGTGTGACCTCAGGCAAGTCGCTGTCTCTTTGACCCCGTGTGCTCCTCTGTAAATGGGATACTCTCAAAGACTCAGTGACCTCCCTTACATAAAATGCCAAGCTAGTTCCTAGTATGTGACAGGGCCAATCAATCCTTTCTACTCCCCACCCCCCCACCCTTTCCCACGTCTAATGCAGTGAGGTGGCAGCCGTCTTCACATTTCCAACATCACCTAGAAGACAGACGGCCCCCTCCCAGCCCTTTGCTAATACTTTATGTGCCCAACAGATATCCTTGCCCCTCCTGCCCCATCCCACCCCGAATAGTGTCATCATCTAGGCAGGTGCCCACTAAACAGCCCCAGTGGAACCCAGAAGTCATCTGGATACCTACTGATCCTCACAGCCTGAACGGCCTGGTACCTGACCTCAGGATGGTGGTGGCAGGGGGCAGGGCTCACCTCTTGAAGATGCCGCCATGCCCTCTGAAAGCCTCCGTTTCTTGAGCTTGTCCTTGATCTGGATGGTGTCCCGGGCCACACTGTTGGCCTCTGACTCCAGAGAGGTAGCAGGTGCCAGGGGGCAAGGCCCTAAAGTCAGAGCTCCAAGATTCCTGGGGTGGCCATTCCTAGCCTTCCAGTCCTTTAGAGGGATGTCCAGTTTGAGGTTGCCTGCATCCCCATGGCCGCTCAAGATCTCTGGTGGCTTCTCATTGCTCACCAGGACACTTGGCACAGGCTGGAGGGAGGCTAAAGCAGAAAGGGAAGAGTGGCTTGGCATGCAGGGCCCAGTGGCACCAGACACCAGCAAACCCATTGGTATGGCTTCCTTGGAGTAGGCAAGAAACTTGTCTAATGAATCTGTCATTCAATGTTCCTGTCCTTCCTGGGGCAATCTAGCCATCCAATAGTGTCTAAGAAGCACCGAGCAAGACCCACATCATGAAGTCCTCAGGGAATAAAAAGGGATTCAACATCCAGCCTGTCACAGCATAGATGAGAGGCCATAAGTACTTAGCAAAGGCCAACTGCCCAAGGACCACTGTCCACTGATCTCCAACAAATCCATTCAGTACCATGGAGCGCTGGATAATGCCAACCCCACATGGGGAAGTTGGGTGATTTGGAGCAAGTCATGCTCATAGGGGGACACTTATTCAATTGTTCTTTCAATCAGCATTTAATAAGCACCTACAAGGTGCCAAGCACTATCCAGGCAGTGGAGGTCAAATATGACTATGTGAGGCACAGTCTGCCATTAAGGGACTTTGGATCTGTTAGAGGAAGAAGATGCATCATCCGTAAATAGGTTCAGTACAGGTCCCCAAGAGAGGTCCTGTAGTGAGGGAAGCAAAGGGCCCAGGAGGCCAAGCCCTACAATGCACTTAGTGGGGAGGGGTGATGGGGAAGACCCTGGTGAAGAGGTGGCCTTGTGGATCCCCCCAGGACAAGGGAAAGTGCTGACAGGGGACCTTTCAGACACTCTGCAGGTCTTCTTGGGATCTCTTAAGACAGGCCTTAAGAGAGGCACAGAGCCAAGAGTACCTGCCAATAACCATGGGTGTTTTCAGCAGGGACCACAATACTAATAACACCCACATAGCCAGACATGGTGGCAGGCACCTGTAGTCCCAGCTCCTAAGGACACGGAGGTAGGAGGATCACGTTAGCCCAATAGTTCAAGGCGAGGTGAGGCAGCAAAACAAAGAAAGCATTAAAGAAGCAAAAAGGACCCACGTAGCTTGAGAACAGCTGGGCGTCCAACACCCTCATCTCCCTCCCCAGTCTAGGGCCCGAGCTCTGCGCTGGGGTCTGTGGCCCTGACTGGGCTGTTGCCAGGGGAGCTCCCCATCACCTGCCAAAGTTCTCGGAGAGGCCACACAGGGCTCTCAAAGGCCATTTGGTGTGTCTGAGTCACCAGGCTGGGTCCTACCATCTTACCTTCTCCATAAGCTGGCAGATTGGAGTTGATGCCTCCAGGCGGGGTCCCTCGGGGCCCAGCACTGGTCCTAGGGACACTCCCACAATACACAGCCACTGGAGCCAAAACCTTGGCTAGGGACAGAATCACAGAATATGTGTATCTTAGAGGCCTCCAAGACCAGGGCGAGGCACAAATCCAAACACAAATGCAGACACCTAACACTCTGCCCCCAGGGTCTCTGCCTGAAAGACCAAGGGCATGTGGTTGCCCACACCTATCCCCCACCTGCAGATGGGGGGCCGGCCAGGTGGGGGGCCTGCAATCTCCATCAAACCCCACCAACCCTGCTCAAGCTAACTTCTCAGCCGGTACCATCTCCTGCTTCCCACTCTGATCTCCTCATCCTGACTTTGCTCCAAACCCCTGGCCATGGCTCTTCAGATTTCTCCATCATCCAAAAGTGCTGACCCCACTGTCTGCAGTACCATTCTCTATCAAGGTACATATCATACTTGCTGCTGCCGTTGGGCCACCTCCTCACTCCTACCTGCTTCAGACCACCTCCTAACCCACAAAGCCCTGACTAACACCCTAGCTGCAAGCATCCATTACCTAGCCACAGTTCCTCTCGGAAGTCATCTTCCCTCCTAAACGCACCCCGCCCCCAGCATCCTTCATCCAGCTGCAGACACTCATTAATGCTCATCACTGCTCTGTGCAGTGACTCTGGCATACAACAGGGGGATAGGGGTGGGGGCAAGGCTGACTCAGCCCTCGAGTGGGAGAAGTCTGGAGGGGGAACAAAAGGATCAACAAGCAATGACAGTGGGGCCCTGGACAGTGCCAGGGAAGGCTTTTCAAAGGGAGGCACCAACAGACTGAGATCAGAGAAGGAGCCAGGAAATGATGAGTGCATAGCTCAGTTAAGCCATCCCCTCTTTTAAAAAGCCTTCCCCCAGCTGGGCACAGTGACACATGCCTGTAATCCCAGTGGCCCAGGAGGCTGAGGCAGGAAGATGGAGAATGCAAAGCCAACCTTAGCAACTTAGCCAGGCCCTAAGCAACTCAGTGAGACCCTCTCTGTAAATAAAATACAAAGAAAAGAAGGTGCTGAGGATGTGGCTCAGTGGTTAAGCACCTCTGAGTTCATTCCGGTACCCAAAAATAGAGCCTTCCCCCTGCTGTGTCCTGCAGCCTCAGGCACACCTTGCCCTGACACTCTTCCCAATCTCTCTCGCCCTCAGGCCTGCCCTTGGCTTCCTTAGTACCTGCCATTCAGCAGGCACCTAATAAATGTCAATCTTTCATTCTCCTAGCTCAGTCCCTCCCTAACACACCTCAGAGGCCCTAACCCACTTCTCAGAGAAGCCCCCACTCAGATGGAAACACAGCCTGCCTGCCCTCAAGATGCACTGCCCCAAGACTGGACTCAGGAGTCGGGGTTCTCGTTTCTGTCACCGTGTGGCCTAGAGGAAAAAGCTAACCTCTCTGTGTCTCAGTTCACGCAAAGTTCAAGTAGCTGGAGGCACCAGGGCTTCATACCACAACATCTTCTCTCACTTCCCTGCTAGAATCTAATGTCAGGTGCTGATTTATTCCTAAACTATGCAGTTGCTTTCAGATTAATCTGTCAGAGCCTCAGGGTGTCCTGCCTGAGCACCAGGCCCAGTCTCCCAAGATGACGGGCTCTGGCCACCCTGATTCTCTACCTTCTGTCCAGAGGTCATCTGGCCCTTGGGGCTAACCAGCTTTGCAAGTTACAGGTACCCACTTCACCTGAGGCAGAACCAACCTCCTCTTTTCCCAGAGGAAACTAAAGCACACACAGCAGCTGCCCCAAAGGCAGAGCCAGGCCTGGACCCCTGTCTTCCTACCCTAAGAGGATTCTATTGCACAGTTATCGACATCCCAACCTTCAGCCCAGTGAGCTGGGAGACTCAAGGGGTTGGCGAGGCCCAGCAAGAATGTTCTGTGGCTGAATTACAGAGTTCTTGCTCCCCTACCTGGTCAGCTAAGGAAACAAGTCGTCCACAACCCCAAGGCCCCACGCCCCCGCCCATCCACACACTCTTGACCACAGAACAGCAGGGGCCCCTTGAGGAGCCAGCCCACTCTGCCTCAGAGAGTGGAGGCAAAGCCCAGGCCGGATCTCCAGAACCCTCAAAGCCCCTGCAGGCCAGGGAGCCACCAGACAGGTGACAGAGCAGGGAGGGCCAGTGCCAGCATGTGAAGAGCTGGGCAGGGCTGGAGAGGCACAGCCACCTCCCGACAGAGCATGATCCGAGGAAGGTCCCCCACCCTGGGAAAGGCCAGGAGCCGCCTCCCTGGGTGCTTCTCACCTGAGGTGACATCGTCTCGGGTGCCCATGCCCCCGGGGGAGAGGCTGTCCAGAGGCAGCAGCTAGGCCTGGGCCGTGAGTGCAGGCCTCGGGGGTCAGGATGGTTCTGACCTGTGACATCCAGGGACCTGTGGTGGGAAGGGCAGGGAGAAGTCAGTAAAAATGGGCAACAGCACAGGGGCCAAAACCTTGCTGAGGCGAGCAGATCTGCCACTGACCCAGGACACCCAGACGTCTTTTCGGACATTTGGGCTGATCTCAGACACCTCAGAGTTCCTAAGTCCCAAGTCAAGTCCAAGGCCACTCGACCCTGTGGAAAGCATTCGTGATGGAGAGTGTCAACAAAACCCAATGAACCCGCCATCGCTTTCATGGACACCTTTAGGATCCAGAGTGCAACTCTGACACTTTTTCCTTCAGTTTCTGTTTTCTCCTAAAGCCCTTCACGCTCCACCAGCTGCCCCCAAAGCCCATGTGAGCCTAGAGACTTTGCGCTCACCGCACCCAAGCAGCCAGCAGCAGGTTGGGGCTTGTCTGTCCCCATCTGCATGGAGTTCTGGGCCTTCATGCTCACCTCATTGAAAAAGCCACACCTCTGACCCTCTGCCATCTCGCTGTCCTGTGGCTGAGACTTGGCCACTCCAAGGCTCTTCCCAGCCTCAGGGGCCAGTCCTCAGCTTTTACCCTCCACCTAATGTCACCCTCCCTGTGCAAGGCTCTGTGATTTTACACAATTTTATGAATTCTTTGCTGAAATGAGGGGTCAGGAAGGTAGACAGCCGGAGCTGGTCAGTGGTACAATAACGTCCCAGTCTCTACCCAGAGAGCTGTTCCCTCGAGATGTTATCTGGGGACAGGGCGGGTACTGTGCCAACTCCCTTCTGTTGAGCAATAAATCCCAACTCAGGAACTGAGAAACCTGCCTTCTATCTGGAAGCCAGCCTGCCACGGAGGTCCCCACCCAGGTCCCAGAAGGCAGAGCAGCACCTAGCAACCCCCTGGCCAAACAGGAGGCAGCTCAGCCCGGCTGCCCCCGCCCAACTCCACCGGGCCCAGTCTCCTTGCTGAGCCCCCCAAGTCGCATGGGTTCTCTGTCCAAAGGGAGATTAGAACGCGGCCACATAGGGTGAATGCAGTCACGTTTGGGGGTGAGAGCACTTGTCACAGCAAGGTGAGAGGATTCCATTGCACAGTTATCAGCACCCCGACCTTCAGCCCAGTGAGCTGGTAGACTCAAGGGGTTGGCGAGGCCTAGCAGGAATGTTCTGTGGCTGAATTAAAGCCAAGAAGCTGGAGTTCAAGGCTTTGGGGGCAGTGAGAATTACAGGCCCCATCTGCTGTGCATCTCTCTAACCAGAGGAAACCCGTCATATGAAACTGTGGTAGGAAAGCAGCGCTCCCCATTGCTGCAGACCAGAATCTCCTGGGAACTGGTTGAAATGGCAGATTCCTAGACCCCACCTCAGACCCCTTACTGAAGTGGTTCTTCTAGGAAGGAGACTGTGAGGATCCATTTTTTGTTTGTTTTGTTTTGTTTTGATTAACTCCTAAGTGATTTTGATATTCAAACAGGATTGAAAACCACTGGGCTATAGTTCAGATTCATTTGGCAATAAGGACTCAGCCCTAGTTCTCCCCTTCAGTTGTCAAGGTGGTTAGTGCTGCCTCCGTTTCCCCCCAAGAGCTCCCTCTCTCCTGCAGAACAAGAATCCCCGCCTCCAGCCTCCCAGGCTGCCCAGGCTCCTCCACATCCTCAGGGACACCTGGAGCCACTCCACACCAGCCAAGTCACCCCACCAAGCAGAGCTCCTGTGAGTCCCTATCAGATCTGCACCTTCAATCCCTCAGGCACTACAGGTCTAGAGACCTAGGATCTCCTAGGTACCTGCCCAAGAGGAAGTGGCCACAGTTGCTTATGGACAACCACATCCTGCAGGACAGCAGTGAGGGGCTCCCCCAGGGAAATCACTCAGGCCCAGGATCTACTCAGCAATCCACACCCCAATTTTAAAAATGAGAATCAGATATTCCAACACATACGTGGACAGAGCCTTGGGTTTATCATAGACACCCCTTAGCACCTGGCCCCAGGACACAAGTCACAGACCCTGTTTGCCCCGTACTCCACCAGCACTAAAGTGTTTCTCTCGCCGTCAGAACAGCCAGCCCCTGACCTAAAGTGCTGAACGAGCCAGTGGACTGTGGTGACCAGGATTTTGTCCTCACTCCTTGAGGCCCTGCATTGCTACCCTTGGCCTCATTCACAGCTCAGGGAACAGATGATAAGTGACCAAGATAAGTGACCTTTGTCTACCCCTTCCATTAAAGCTATGACTACAGACGTTCCATGGTGACTGGCACCATAGGAATGAAGTAAGGTGACAGAAGGGACTCAGGTTTCAGGAGGAGAGGAAACAAAGCTAGGACTGGCCCAGTAAAGAGGGTCAGCCCCAAGGACAAAATCCACTGCCCCAGTGTCTCACACGGCCCCAGGAGCCAGAGCTCCGTGTCCACCTTGCTCCCCAGGGGCCTGGGCAGAGCACTGTCCCTGAGAGACGATGGAGACAGGAGGGCAAGGGAAGGGCCCTGTCGAGGACATGCACACGCACAGCCGTACAGTTGTGGCAGGCCAGCTCTCCATCTCTATGAGATAGCCCCAGGTGACACAGATGCCTGTCACAGGGAGGAGCCGTGTCTAGAGCAGGAGGCTCAAACTCGACAGGCCCTCCTCCAGCTGTCACCCACAAGCCCTGTTTCTAATGGTGCTCTCTGTCACACCATCAGGGCGGTGAGTGCTCCCTGTGAGGCAGGGCGAAGGGCTGGCTGGTCACTGTCCCTCCAGGCAGAATGATGAACATTCACCGTCACCCCAGGTGAAACCAGCACCCACTACAACATCAGGCAGGACTAATGAACATGGACTGTCACACCTGGTGGGGCGAGGGGACACGCACTGTCAACCAGGCTGGGCGAGCCACTCCGCTGGAGAGACGCCCAGTGAGCCCCTGCTGCTGTCTGATAAGGAAACCTGGAGATGCTGCAGTGACCAGCGACACCCTGCTGGGCCTGGAAGGAAACAGGGGTGGGGGGGGGGATGAGGTAGGACACCCTAGCCAAGGCTCAGCCTGGGCACACACGTGGAGGAACAAACACACCCGTGAGTCTCGGGGCTGGGAGGTGGGGGCTGCCTGAGGGCCCTGGAAGGCTCTGCAGAGTCCCGGCTTATTCTACAGCCCAAGAAGCTCTCGCAGAGAGGGAGGACACCATTGACCTGTGTTTCCTGCAGACGCTCAGTGAGACTCTGGAAGGACTGCCTAGGGGAGCAGAGGCTGGGACAGACTCTAAGGACTGAAACTTAGAGACCCTTGGGCCAGCCTCTGGCCTGGCTGGACCCAGAAAAGAAATAATCAGACCAAGATGTGCCACCAGATACAGGCAGGATAGAAAGGATAGAACACACTTGAGGATAAGGGGCGGCCACTGCCCTCCTCATCACGCACACGCACCCTTCCCCACCATCAGAGGATGCAGTCCAGCCATAAACCTCAGGGGAACCCCTGGGTGGCCTCGGGTGACCTCCTGGACTCTGACTTCCGAGGCTCAGACTATCACGGAGGGTCTGAGGTCCACGCACTCATATCACAGGTACTAGGACACAGAGGCATGAGGCTCAAATCCAGTACCTGTGTGACGAAAGGCTCATCACTGAACTTCTCTGAGCCCCAGTTTCTTTAACTGCAAAAATGTAGATAATTCCTATCTCATTTCAGTATTTAATAAATTAATATGACCACTTAATACTCTGGCCCCGTCAAGTAATCAATACACACTGGCATTAGCAAAATTGCAGTTAACAAAACCCAGGGCAGCAGCAGATGGACAGACTTGGGTGGACGAGGCAGGAGGGTGAAGAGAGGGGCTAAGTGTGATTCCGGGGCTTGGCAGTTCCGTGTGGAATACACCTGAGAAAGGTTTGGGAGGGAAGCCGGCAGGAATGACAGACTGACTGGATGAGGACAGCCGGAGATCTAGGCTGAGTCTGGGGTGCTGGGGCATCATTCCCTGCTGAGATGGTGAACATGGAGCAGGTGCCGGAGGCCAGGAGAGACACTGAGTCCTGGTTTGGGCAGTATGGTTTGTGTCTCCTCTGGGAGACCCGGATGGAACCATCCAGAGAGCAGCTGGTCTGAGGCTCCACAGAGGAGGGACTGGGTTGGAAATGTCCTCGACCCACAGCAATGGAGGCTGCAGGACAGAACCAGAGCCAGGAACGGCAGAGATGGGCACAGAGCAAGGACGTTGGGGAGGACAGGAGAGCAGAGAGGGGTTAGAGGGTCAGCTCAGCAGAGATGGAGGTGGGACAGGACCAGGGACGCTGGCTGGATGTGACCAGCAGGGACTCTGCCAGGAGGTCTGTGAGAGCATCTCTGTGCACTGGGGACAGAAAGCTGCTGCAACACGGAAGGTGGAGAAGCTGACACAGTGAATGTGACAACTCTTTGGAAGTTAGATGAGACCATCAGGAGAGGGACAGGGCAGTAGCCCGAGAGCCATGAGCCTGAATGAGACCAGTTGTGCTTTTGTTTGCACTTTTCTTTTCTTGCTCTACCAGGAATTGAACCCAGGAGTGCTCTACCACTGAGTTACATCCCCAGCCCTTTTTATTTTATTTTGAGGCGGAGTCTGGCTAAGTTGCTCAGGCTGGCCTTGAACTCGTGATCCTCTTGCCTCAGCCTTGAGGGTCTCTGGGATTGCAGGTGCGCTCTTCTCTGCTTCTTTAAAAGTGGGAAATACTCTAGCATATTAGGAGGAGGAGGAAGAGCCAGAGGGGAAGGGTGACTACAGGAGGGAGGGACCGGTGAGGGACAGAGCAGGATCCTAGCATTTGCTGCAGGGAGGAGGCCTCAGGAGCCAGGAGGTGGAGGGTGCCAGTGAGGGGAGTGGGGATGGGACAGCCAGGGGAAGGGTCATCAGGGAGCCACAAATGGCCAGTGGTGGAGGAGGAATTCTAGAGAGCAGTGAGGTTCTAGAAAGATCCTGGAGGCTGTGTTCTGACTTCAGAAAAAACAGATGGATTCTATTCTGTCCCTGACGTGCCTCCGTTTGGGGCAGCCTGGGTCAGGGCTGATTCCACCAAGAGTCCCATCTTCTTGATAATTCATCGCCCTTTCTAGAGCCAGGGTCCTGAAAGCCACCTCTGCCCCCACCCAGGAGACTGGTGGCCACACCCACCAGGCCCTGGCTCCAGCTGTGACTGGCTCCTGGGCCAGCAGGAAGGCCATTCACAGATGAGATACCCCCCTGCCAAACCCCAGCCCCCTTTGCCAGCTCTGGAGCACCCTCACTGGCTGCAGGTACCATCTCACTTGCCATCATGAGATAAGGTGGGGCCAGTACTCCTGGGACGCTCTGAGCCCCACCAAATATGAGGTGCGGGTCAGCTAGCAGCCACGGGAATACAAAGACAAGCAGGAAGAGTGCCAAACGCAGAGCCTGGCACATACTAGCAGCATGAATGAACAAATGGATCCCAAATGGGAGTGAGTCTTTATAGATTGTCTTACTGAGAAGACACTAAGCGAAGGAAATGAACATTTCTAGGTCCCATTTGTTACGTGTACGATATGCTTCCAAGTATTAGGCCACTGAACTTCAGAAACAGCAAGAAAGTGGAGATTACTGCCCTCATTTTATAGATAAGACGATTGAGGCTAATCGGGGTCACAGAACTGCTAAGTGGGAGAGTCCGGACCAGTGGTCTCAGCTCAGGGAGACGGTGGCACCCAGCATTTCAGAGTGTGTATCTGGGAGTCAACAGAGGTGGATTAAACGCCATCGCCTGCTAGCTGTGTGACCTGTGGCACATTTTTAAACTTCTCTGAGCCTCTGTTGAACTGCAAAATGGCAATAGTGTCAATTTCACAAGGTTATTGAGAGTGTTCCAAACGTACAAAAAGCATTTCATGTTGCATCTGGCCCCCAGCAAGTACTCCATAACACTGCCATTCATGTCACTGTTTGCTTGGTAACTTTTGCCATGTTCAGCTGTGAGGGAGAGGGGACTCTCTCTCTCTCTCTCTCTCTCTCTCTCTCTGGTACCAGGGATTGAACTCAGGGGCACTCGACCACTGAGCCACATCCCCAGCCCTATTTTGTATTTTATTTAGAGGGTCTCACCGAGTTGCTGAGGGCTTTGCCTTTGCTGAGGCTGTCTTTGAACTCGCAATCCTCCTGTCTCAGCCTCCCCAGCCACTGGGATTACAGGCGTGTGTCACGGCGCCCAGTGGACTATGTCTTTTGAAAGCCTTTAGGACAGGAAGCAGCAGAGGCCTGGCTGAGGTTGAGTGGCAAACGTAGGCCCTGCTTCTTGGAGCAGGATGGCCTTTCGTTTCCTAAGTTTCTGAGGTGAACAGGAGGCAGCAGGCAAGCTGGGACAGGACACTTTGCGCCACCTTGCCAGGAAATGCTTAAGAGATCCCTTCTCAAGAGGTCCGAGGTAAGAGAGAGTTAGCACCTTAATGACCTCCCAGACAGGGCAGAACAAAGCAGCCCTTCCCAACTGTTCTTATGCCCAACACAAATAAGGACGGGACCTTCCATTTGTAATAGCAGCTCAGTGCCTGTGTTAGGGGAGGGGACGAGAACTGGATGGAACAGAGAGAAGAGGAAGAGGGCCTCATACACATATGTCCAGGGCCACAACATTTGAACAGCCCCCTCGCCCCTACCCAGGGAATTCTGATAGGAGAATCATTGGTCTAAAAGATATGGGAAAGTCTATGAGTGAAATTTGTATTTAAGGTCTTTTTGAAAAGCAGTGAAGGTAAGGCTGCCATGTTTGATTATCCAGGTTGGGCACTGTACAAGGGTGTCATAATTAAGGGGACAACATTCATGCTGCAGATGCTACAGATTTCATATTTATTATGACCTTCTTCTGATGAATAGAAGTATCTTGGGACAGAGGCTCTTTTTTCTAATTCACAAAGAGAACTGTGTGAGCAGGCTGCAGCCCCAGGACAAAGGAAGGGTTCATAGTTTATACATCAAATTACAAAATTCAAACCTTCCCAACCTGCCCACACTTTTGTATATCATGTTGGTGCAAATATAAATTAGAGATGAGTCAAAACACATACTAGCCACTGAACACCATGGCCTGTACCTGCTTTTCCTGTCTCTCAATTTCAAATTGTGAGGGACCTGGCTATCAGCTGTCCCTCAGTTGTCAATGAATGATTATTGGAGGTTCAGAGAGACTGCGTCACATACTGGCTTAGTGTCCTTGGGCTGCTATAACAAATACCACAGACTGAACGGCTTAACCCACACAAGTTTCTCTCTCACACTTCTGGAGGCTAGATGCCCAAGACGGAGGGGCCAGGTGATTCAGTTCTTGGTGGGTACATGCTTCATGGGCAGAGGGCTGTCTTCTCTCTGTGTTCTCACAGGAGAGAGAGAGAGAGAGAGAGAGAGAGAGAGAGAGAGAGAGCTCTCTGTTCTCTTCTGAGGGCACTAACCCCATCATGGGGACTCCTCCCCGCTCCCAGGCCCATGACCTTTTCTAAACCTAATTACCTCCCAAAGGCCAGGCCTCCTAGTACCAATGCATTGGGGACTAGGGTTTCCATGTGTGAATTCTGAGGGACTCAGTATTGAGTCCAAAAAACATACCCAAGGCCATCAGGAGCCAAGGCCTCTCCCTGGCACAACCCTCCAGACGTCACACTGGCTGCCAGCTGTTAGGCCCTACGGGGCGAAGAGGAAATGTTCCTTCCACTTCCCACCAAGGCCTCCCCACAAGGTCCCGCTGGGCCGGCAGGGCCTGGAGTGCTTCGCGCACATTTCGGCTGTTCCAGGAGCAGCTAAGGCAGCTGCAGTTCACCTCTTCAAACTGTCAGAAGGACTAAGGAGAAATGAAACAGCTTTTCCAACCAAAGTCTCAGCAAAGTGGTTTCAGCCATGGCTTCAGAAGAAGGCTCTTGACAAAGTGCCCCATGAGCTCAGGAAACTTCAGCCCCCAGCTCTGTCCTTTTCCCAAAGGCCCATGAGAAAGTCGACTGTCTTTGAGTAAGAGCCAGGGTCACGTGTGTGCCTTCCCAGGGCATAGGCTGGCTTTTGTCTGGAAGGCCAAGAAGACTGCCACCGAGGGCCACTTTTTTTTTTTTAAATCCTAGTTTTACTGAAGGAAAATCTGAGACCAACGAAGAATGTAAGTACGTATGTGGAGCCAAGAACCAGAGACTTTGAGATGTGGACCAATTGCCAATCTCTGGCCTGCAGGTACCCACCCTGGAGCCTGCATCTGCAGCTCAAAGATCAATCACAGCAGAAGGACATTCATGGGTGATGGTTCCTCCGAGAAGGATGGTGGAGAGGGACAGGGCACCAGGAGGGCAGAGAGGAAGATGGAAGTCAGAAACCTGAGCACAGCGAGGAGGTGGCCAAAGAGATTGGAAGAAAAGCTGGGGCGGGCACCCAACCTCCCGAAACCGAGAGATGCAAACAATGAGATGCAACCCTGCCCTGCAAACACTGGCATGAGATGAGAAGCGAGAGCGGGTGTCAATGACAATGCCAAGAAAGGACTCCTGGCCGTGACTGGCAGGCAAGGTGCAACTGTGAAGCTCAAGATGCACCAACCCTGTGCAACCTGGGCAACCACCCTCAGGGCAATCTTGCCCCCGTGATCCAGGAAAGAAGCACAAGGATGTTCGTGGCAGCTCTATGGTCAGCAGCCAAAATATGGAGACAATCCCAATGTCCACCAGGGATGCAGGGTGACTGAGAGGTGCCCACACTGTGGGATGAAGACACGGTGGACGTCTGCAGCATGTTACGGAGTGCGACTCTACTGTCATGAAGACCCAGGGAGGGCAAAACTAAGCCAAGGGCTCAGATATGCAGGTACAGAGAGCAGAACTTCAGAGCAAAGCAAAGAGAAATTAAAGAGTGTTAACCCCACCCCCAGGCGGTGGGGGGAGGAGACGACCATGTCAAGGACAAGGAGGAGCCCGTGGAACGCGGCTATGTGTCTGAAGGAGACCTGGGTGGTTTCCACCCAGATGTTCACCGTATAACCCTTCCGTAAGCTGCTCCTGCACCAGACGGTACCTTCTGCTGTCTGCAGCGTTGCTGCCCCAGGAAAGACGCGGCTGCCTTCAGAAGCACATTTCTCCAGAACTCAGCTTAGCATCTCCCTGTCTCTTATCCTCTCCTACGTTTCCCTTTGTTCAAATCTGCCACCAGGCTCTATGGGCTCAACCAGAGCCAGTGCCGGAAGCCAGCCAGACTGTGGCGAGAAAGGCTGCAGGCCCTCCAGGGTGGGAGAGCAGAGCCCTTCACATCCCACCCGGCCAGGTGCCTCTGCGCCCAGCCACCGCACTGACGCCCTGGCAAGTGCAACCCCCCTCTGCCCGCAGCACTCCCAAGCAAGCATCGGCTCTTCCAGGTCCCCAGCCTACATGGGCCTTGTCCTGGCAGAGGAAGGAGGCAGGCAGATACTGCAGTAGCAGGAGAACAAAATCTGCTCCAGAAAAGAACAGGATGCCCTCCCCCTGTGATGATAATGGCACCAAAGTCAGCAGCTGCCCCTGGCTACCACGAGACGGCCCTCCTGCCAGGAGGCACGACTGAACCCCACTTTCCAGAAAGGAAAGAGGCTCAGAGAGACAAAGAGCCCAAGTCCACATACCGAGTAAGAGTGTCACAGGCTGGTGTCAGAATTCAAACCCAGACCAGTTTGTGCTTGAGGCACCCCAGCCCAAGCAGCATGCCCCCCCCCCCAATCTTTCCTTGTGCCATGGTCCCTGGCAGTCCCAGGAAGCCATGGTGCATGTTTGGAATTTACCCCAAACAGAGCACTCCACAGGCCAGCACCCAGGGAAGGGGACAGCCCAGGGCAGCCCTCTTGCCTCGGCCCACAGCACTCAGAGAGCAGCAAGTTCAACCTTTTCCTTTAGAGATGACACATGAAGGCCCAGAGAGGGGCAGGGGCCTCCAGCAGACACACAGCCTCCACAGCACAGCATGATGCCTTTCCTTTTAACATGGTCTTGTGCCAGGTCAGGTCCTCATCCTCCCTCCAAGGACTTCAGAGGTCCTGACCTGCCCTCCCATTTCTCCCTCCTTCCCACCCAAAACTGTAGACACACTGCCTCTCACCTCTGTCCAGAGGCCAAAGCCCTGCCACCAGAGGAATCCGGGGTTCTTAGTCTCTTCAGAGCCAATACTGTCCCTAGGTCCTGGGAGGCCCCATGCCTGGCCTTCCCTGGCACTGGCCCAGCCTCACAGCCCTGGGCCAGCTTCCTGTCTGGACAGGTGCTGGGTAGCCACGGTCTGCTGCTGGTGGTGGCTTCTGCTCTCCGCCAGGCTAGGCTCGCCTTGAATAAACACGGCTGCATAGCAACCAGGCTCTGAAGGAGCCACAGCTCCCTGCTGGGGGAGAGACGGAGCCCAGAGACTTCTCCTGGGCCTCATCTCCCCTGTGGCTCACCCAGGCTCTGCCTCCCTCAAGTGGCTGAGACCAGAGAGAGGGAGCTGGGCCCCACTGCGTGGCGGCCACTGCCAGGAAGTGCATGGCAGCCTGGGGGCAGGGGTGGTGGGCAGTGGAGACTCTGTTTTCCTCAGCTGGCCTCGGGGCCCCATCTGGTTCTGTCCACCTGCTGCTCCTAGAGGCAGAGGCCAGCCGTGGTCCGAAGCCAGGCCTCGTGCACTCACTGGGCAGTTCCAGTCCTGACTCTGGTGCTCCAGCTGTGTGCCCCTGGACGGTGCTTAACCTTCGAAGCCTGTTTCCTCATCTGGAAAATGGGTATAATAAGGTACTGACTCAACAGAAGCCTGAAACAGGCCTGTGGTTCATCTAGCTCACGGGGGGCCCTCCACTACTTCCCCAGAGGTACTTGCATAGCAGAAATCCTACGGCCTCCTCCCCAACCAGATTTTTCATCCCTGTTCTGGGAAAATGTGGAACCCAACAACCCCATGTGCTTCCTCATTCAGCCCTAGCCCTGATGCAGAAAGCCCAGGCCGGCTTGGATCCCCTCAGATGAGAACTGTTCCTTACAGAGGAATCAGCAGCCAGGCAGGATGCGGAGTAGGGAAGGTGGGGTGTAGCTGGTCACACCTCCAGGAGGCCTGGCCACTAGATAATTTCCTGGACTCTCTCCTCTTGCCCTGGAAAAAGCGGCTTAATTTGGCAGCTCCAAAAGGGCCAGAGATACAGACAATAAAGATGGAGAATAAGATTCGCCTGCAGAGGGCGCTGGCCAGCCAGAAGGCAGAGGGGCTGCTCGAGCGGAGCAGACTGGCAGGTGATCTGGACTCCAGGGCTCCCTCCAGCAGAGCCCAGGAAGGAGGTGCCTCCTCCAAAGCTGAACCAATGGCCACGTGTCTGTGTTAAGCATTGAATAACCCCTGGGACACAGGTCTGAAGGAGCCTAAGGTTACAGATGGGGAGACTGAGGCTCAGCAAGTTGCACAGCTCATGAGAACCAGTCACCAGTGAGAGCCAGAAAGGATGGGCACTGCCAGGGAGAGGAGGTGTGAACTCTTCCCCCAGAATCAGAGCTGCTAAACCGTAGATCTGAAGGTCACGCCCCCCACTGGTTCCCTCCTGTCTCCCTGACCTTGGCACTGAGACCAAGGAGCCTCTCAACCTGGCCCAGCTTGGCCCTCTTTCCCCACCACCTCTCTGCCCACCTCACTCATTCACAGCACTCTGCCTCTGGGGACCATCAAGCGCCAGGTTTTCCTGATGGCCACCTGGGCCACAAGGGAGAGCACAACTGCCCTCCAAGCCAAGCTACAGAGACAGGCCCCAAGAGGTAACCATCGGCTCATGCCTGAATTAGCTGTAATAACAGGTAGGATTTGCAAAGCTCTTAAGAACTGGAGCTCTCAAGATGGACTCAATGTTGCAGCACCAGCAATCCCAGCTACTCAGAAGGCTGAGGCAGGAGGATCTCAAGTTCAAGACCAGCCTCTGAAGTTTAGCAAGACTTTCAGCAACTCAGTGACACTCTGTTCTGTCAAAATAAACTTTTAAAAGGGTTGGGGATGTAGTTCAGTGGTAGAGTGCTTGCCCAGCATGCACAAGACCCTGGGTTCAACACCCAGCCCCACACCCCCTACACACACACACACAGAATTGATTCTCACCCTAACAATCCTGTGGCCTGAGTCAAGAAATGGGCTTCTGTGCCCAGCAGGGAGGCCATGGAGCCTCCCTTCCCCAGGAGGTGGGTATGAATGACTCTCAGGAATCACTGGGGGTACCCCCGCCACACAGCAAGCACTCACCAATATTCACATGCCCACCAGGACTGTGCATGTGACATGAGACAAGCCTGAAGAACAGACAAGCCCAGGAGATGGACACCATGAATGCAGGCACTGAGAAAGACTTGGGGTACTTGAAGTGGCAAGGATGGGAGGGACCCCAGGTGACAGGGAACTTCCTGGATGCTTTTTGGTGACTCACTCTAGAAGATGTCACAGAAAGGGACTTGGACATCTAGACCCCTGTGATTTATCACCTGAAGGAAATATTTTCATATCTATCTTCTTCCTTCCTTCCTTCCTTCCTTCCTTCCTTCCTTCCTTCCTTCCTTCCTTTCTTCCTTTTTTCCTTCCTTCCTCCCTCTTTTTCTTTCTTTCTTCCTGGGATGCCGGGGATTGAATCCAGGGGCGTTCTATCACTGAGTTACATCCCCAGGCTTTTTTACTATTATTTTTTTTATTTTGAAACAGAGTCTCTCTAAGTGGCCAAGGCTAGCCTCGAACTTGCAATCCTCCTGCCTCAGCCTCCCAAATAAAGAGAGATGCTTCAAGCTTCACAAAGCCTGGAGGGAACCCTAGTGGGAGGTAGGCAGAACTGGGAAGAGACTCAGGAGGCCTGAAAGGAGCTCTGAAGGAATTTGGGGCAAAAGCTTGCAGGGAGAGAGGGCCGCAGATTGAGAAAGGAGAGACCAAGACACAAGGGCCTGCTTGGCCATCTGGAAGCACACAGTTCCCAGGACCCGAACATGCGGCTGGCCCTTGGGCTCCGAGTGTGTATTTGGCTCCACCTGTATTCATTGCGCGCGCGCACACACACACACACACACATTGCCTGTCTGCCTGGAGAACTCATACCCATCTTTCAAGACAGCTTGTTATGATTGGATTGTGTGCCCCCAAATTGATGAGCTGAAGTCCTCGCCTCCAGAGCCGCCAGATGTGAACTTATCTGGAAATAGGGTCATTGCAGATGTCATCAGTTAAGAGGAGGTCATATTGCAGTGAAGTGGGCACCAAAGTCAGTAAGACAGTGTCCTTCATAAAGCAGGGGTTTGGACACAGACACACGGGAAGAACACCGTGGGAGAACAGAGTCGAATTGCCTCAACCCAACCTACCAAAGGCAGGAGAGAAGCCCAGAGCATCCCTCCCTGGTGCTTTCAGAGGGAGTGGACCCTGCCCACACCTCGACCTCAGCCTCTGGCTCCAGGACTGTGGGGCAATATGTTCTGTGGTTCTCAACTGCCCAATTTCTAGTTCATGGTCATGGCAGCCCAGAAAACCAAGCATCATCTCCTGGGCATAGCAGCGTGACCTGCCCCCGTGATGCCGAGCACTCCCAGAAAGGGAGCATGTGCTGGAGAACTCCCGCCATCCTGGTCCACCTGCTCTGTGCCCCAAGGCTGAGCTCCGTGAGCTACATCAACAGGCCCTCCTGCCTTCCGCCTTCCCTTGGGTTTGGCCAGGGGACGGAGGGGAGAGGGAGCCAGGCTTCTATTCCCCAGTTTCCTTCCAGCAGGGCCCTGGGGGCCAGCTGCACCCCTTACCTGGAGGTCAGGGCTCCTGCACAGCTCTCCCTGGGTTGGTGAAGATCCCAGTGTGGCCAATGCCAGGGCTGCGTGACCCCCGTGGTTTCTCGGCATCTCCTCCCAATCCCAGCACGCACAGGTGACAACTGCCCCCTCCCAGCCACACATACCTAGACTGGGGTGAGCTCCAGTCTCTATCTCTAAAAGCCAAGCGCAGTCAGACCACAGTAGACACTCAGCACAAGTGTGAGTGACACACATCTGACTGCGGGGGTGGGGGTACTAGCCCAAGAGCTTCTTTTCCCTGCAACACCCACTGCTTTTCCCAGGACCAGGCCTTGTCTCCAACCTACAGAGTCTGGGCATCATGTATGGCGGGTAGAGCAAGTTCTAACCCCCTTGGCTGGTGCTACCGTATTATCAATCAGGACCAGCCTGTCAGAGCTGGAGGTCAGATTACATGGAGCATGTGAGGACCCCAGAGAAGTGGCACACTCAGGCTGTGCCTCCCCTTACCCCTGCTTCAGAACCCCTCAGGATCAACTGAGCCCAGACTAAGGATGATTATCATATGGCAGGGCCAAGGGGACAAGAGACTGTCACCAGCTTTACTATGTGGCCTCCAGCCCCTGCCTACCCTAGGCTTCCAAACTGTCATCTGTGAAATGAAGGGATCAGACACTGAATGGCCTCCAGGTCCCTGAGGCCCGAGGCCCTGTATTCTGGGGATCGAGGCTGGAAACTTCACTTCCACCTGCCAGACACCCTGCGGAGAAACGGACAGCCAAGGCCAGCAGCACTGTCCACAGACTGCCCCTGTGACCCACTGTCCTCCACACTTGGCTTGTGCTTTATCATGCACCCCACCTCCTCGGAGCCCAGCCTGTGAGAACAGGAGGCGCTGACTGCACCCTAAGCAGGGCGGGGCTATGCAGATGCTGCCAAGGGCACAGGAGAGGCCCCTCCAAACTGGCTTCCCCTTCTGTGTTGACTTGTTCTCTGGGAATTTTCTGGAAATTCCAAAATAATATATGCAACCTAAGCCACAGGTCAGAGAGGACCCAGCTGAACCCTCCTATCACAGAGGAGGGGAAGATGAAGCCCAGAGGGCTGTGCAGGAAATCAGGCTACGGACTGAGGCCTTCTCATTCTGTTGTTCCTGGCCCCAGCTCCCCTTTAGGGTCTTCTTCCAAGAGAAGCTTTTCCTTCACTCCACATGGACCTGACCCTTCTGCTTTCTCCCCCTTTCTCCAAAAAAGTGTCAGAGAAGAGCTGCTGCCGCACAGCCACAGGAGAAGTTACCTGTTCCTCCAATGGCCAACAGATGATTGGAGGTAGGCAGACGGGATGGGGTAGTATGGGATGCGGTAGACAAATGGCAAAGGATAAGACAAAGTATAAGATAGGATGGGATGGGACAGATGGAAGGGAGGAAGGATAATAAAGGGGGAGGGAAGAAAACTCACATATAATGAATGGATAAATAAAGAATGAATGTGAAGAGAGATAAAGAACAGGGGGAAGAAGAAATTAACAAGTGAATGAATAATTCTGGAAGCTGATGGAGAAAAATAATTGGAAACATAAGAACATGCAAAGAAACGAGAAAATTCTAGCCAGGCACAGCAGTGCACACCTGTAATCCCAGTGGCTCAAGAGGCTGACGCAGGAGGATCTTGAGTTCAAATTTAGCCTCAGCAAATTAGTTAGGCCCTAAGCAACCCTGTCTCAAAATTTTAAAAAACATAAAATGGTTAGGGATACAGTTCCATGATTAAGTGCCCTTGGGTTCAATCCCTCGTACCAAAAAGAAATAAGAAAAGAAAGAAGGGAGGAAGGGAAGGAAGGAGGGAGGGAGGGAGGGAGGGAGGGAAAGGAAGGAAGGAAGGAAGGAAGGAAGGAAGGAAGGAAGGAAGGAGAAAATTCTTTAAAAACTTTCACATTTTCAGTGTGTAAAAATTCATCAAGATTATGTTGCACATACTTGTGACATGTGTACATTCCTGTATGTATGTTGTCATTGTTTTTAAAAGACTGTCTACCTAGCAGGTCCCAGTGGGGAGTAGAATCTCTCTCCCCAACTAATGCCAACAGGGGGAGCTTGGCAGTATGAGGTGGCGACCTGCTTTTGCTGAGATGGTGGCAGTGGGGCCCAATGGCATATTCACCCCCACCTGGATCTGTGTCCTGCCTCCGAACAGAAGGCTGCCTGTAACAGAGGGTACAAGAGGATCCAGAGTCTCACAGCACAATACCCAAAATGTTCAGGATACAATCAAAAATCACTCACCACACCAAGAACAAGTAAAATTCTAACTTGAGTGGGAAAATAATCAACAATACAACATCAATATGACACAGATGCTGGGATTACCTAACAAGGGTTTTTAAGGAAACTAGCATAAAAATTCTTCAGTAAGCACGATGAACATGCTTGAAATACAGAAAAAAATATTTTTAAAGTCTCACCAAAGAAATAGAAGATGACAAAGAAGAAAACGCCTGGGCATGGTGGTGTCAGCCCCTAATCCCAGCTATTCAGAAAGTGGAGGCAGAAGGATTGCAAGTTTGGGTCTAGCCTGGGCAACTTAACAAGATCCTGTCTCAAAATAAAAATAGATACATAAAAAGGTAGCTCACCTGGGCATGGTGGTGCACACCTGTAATCCCAGCAGTTTGGGAGGCTAAGGCAGGAAGATCACAAGTTCAAAGCCAGCCTCAGCAAGTTAGTGAGGCCCTAAGCAACTTAGTGAGACCCTGTCTCAAACTAAAACATAAATAGGCTGGTGAATGGGCTTACCAAAAAAGAAGAAGAAGAAGGAGAAGGAGAAGGAGAAGGAGAAGCTCAGTACTAGGTATTTCTACCACTGAAGGATATGGTAGAGCAACTCTGGGCTCAACTCCCAGCACTACAAAACAAAAAGCAAAAATAAAAATAATAGAAGCACAGCAAATGAAAATTTTAGAACAGAAATAATAATAAATAAATGCAACTGAAATAAACAAATCAATATGAATATGACTATGAGAGAGGAAAGAATCAGTGAACTCAAAGATAGAACCATAGAATTACTCAGGATGAACAAACAGAGAGAATAGACTAAAAAGAAATGAACAGTTTCAGGAGCCTGAGAGATTATAATAAAAGATCTTACATTTATATTATTGTAGTTCAAGAGGGATAGAAGAAAGGGTATGGGACTGAAAAGGTGTCCAGAGAAATTCTGGCTGAAAACTTCCCAAGTCTGGTGAAAGATACTAATCTACAGATTCAAGAAAATGAGCAACCCCAAACAGGATGAACCCAAAGAAATTCACATCAAGATGTATCATAATCAATGTTCAAAAAAGAAAAGAATCTTGAAAGTATCAAGAGAGAAATGGCCCATTGTCTACAGACTTCCCATCAAAAACCAAGCAGGCCCAAGGGAACAGGTACGACACTTTTCAAAGATTGAAAGAAACACTGCCAACTCAGAATTCTGTACCCAGCAAAAATATTCTTGAAGAATGAAGATGAAATGAAAATGTTCTAAGAGAATTTGTCACCAGCAGACAAAAGATGGAGAAATTTCTTCATACAGAAAGGAAATGATAAAAGAAAGAAATGTGAAATATTAGGAATGAAGAAACAACTGGGAAACAATTTCAAAATGTGGGTCAACAGTTATACCATGTCTTGGTATTTACCCTGAAGAACTAAAGTCATCTTAAAGATAGTGATACATGCATACCCACTTTTATAGCACCACAATTCAGAAGAGCCAAACTATGGAACCATTCTAGGTATCCATCAATGGATGAATGAATAAAGAAAATGTGGCACATATACACAATGGAGTTTTAGTCAACCCTAAAGAAAAATGAAATTATGGCATTTGCAGGGAAATTATGGCATTTTGCAGGAAATTCCTAAATTCAAGACACATTTTGTGCCTTGTTGTTTTCTTTGATTTCTTGTCAACATGCAGGAACTAGAGACCATCATGTTAAGGGAAACCAGTCCAACTCAGAAGGTTAAGGGTGGTATGTTTTCTCTCATATGCGGAAGCTAGAGAGGAAAAAGGAAAACATCAGTGGGATGCAAATCCTAAAAATCAAAGGGAGTAGAAGAAAGGGACCAAGGGCTGGGAGGCAGGGATGGAGAGAGGGGTAAGTGCCGGGGAGTGACATTGGCCACTGGTGTCGTTATATTGTGTTCCTGTACAAATACGTAACAACAAATCCCATCAGTAAGTACAACTATAATGAACCAATAAAAAATGTGGGGAAAAAAAGCAGTTCCACATGACAGGGTCGGCTTCTCTTCCCTGGAGCAGTGTCCCAGGGACTTGAAAGATCCTGAGCACAGCAACTGGATGCCACCAAGAGACCAAGTCAAGAAGCACATTAGAGGCTGTTTGAGCCTCAAGTGGAGATCAAGCCTCACCGCTGCCTGCCAGCTAATGTGGGAGGTTTTCTGTGGCTTGACGCTGACAGCTTTCTAACTGATAAGACAGCTTGCTCACTGAGACTCTGTGTCCTGTCACAGACACGTGTGCGGAGGAGAAGGCAGTGACTGAAAGGTCTCTAGGAAGCCTGATCACGAGGCTGAGAACCTAATTCCACCGGGACTAGCACAATCAAACCCTTGGTGTGGACTTCGAATAACCTTTCCCATCACGTTGGAGCTGCCCTCCAAGGAGGAAGGCAAGCAGGTGGGGACAGAGGTGACCTGCCTGAGCAAGAGCCTGGGGGCAGGTGCAGGGGGAAATGCCAAGTCAGAGTTCAGATCTGCTTTCTTCCCCAACACACAGGAGGAAAGGTGTCAGCAAACCACAGCCCACCCAGAGGGAGGAGGATGTGACAGCCAGCAAGGGAGGGGCTCCAGACCGCATCCCACAAGCAACAGCGAGGACATAGAGACTCAGAGGGGGATGCGAGCGCACCATTCAGCCATTGGCAAAATAACAAGCCCCAGTGGATTGGGTTTGGCCACGTGGTTCCAGGAACTGGAATGCTAATTAATGGGTGTGCAGAATCAACTTCTTAACAAATGGCTCTAAGGATGGACTTTCACAAAATACAGTGCATCCTCCATCCTTAGAGGTGTCCAAGAAGCCTGGCAGCAAACCTCCAACTTCCCAGACCTCAACCCCACCAAGAACCTTTACAGCTCAGGGATTCTGGAATATAGTGGAAATGAAAGGTAAAGTCCCCAGAATCCAAGTGGATCTTATGTTCTATTCTGACTACTCTGGAACCATACCCTTGGCCAGACTTTTCCAAAATGTGTTTTGTGGGACAAATGTGAATGCAAAAAGAAAAGGTTCTAATGCTATAGAAAGTTTGGGAAGCATGGGCTTAAATAACATTGCTCTAGCTTTAACTCTCAGAGCCTCTAATATGCTCTAGGTATTTTGATACTCCCAAAGGGGTAGCATATGAAACAATTTCCAAATCTGCATGACTATAAAGACCTGGGTGTTTATAATATATTTCTGAAGACCAGAGTTTTAAAGCACACACAATATGAAAATCTGCTCTAATCTATTTCAAAGTTTCTAAGGCAACTAGTCCAGAACTTGAGCACAACCAAATAACAAATTCATCCTCCAATTCAATAATATTGTACCTCTTGGGACCCTCTCGAAAGATCAGATCTGTAGTCAAGATGTATACTCTCTCTCTTCAGCTGGTCCAAGAACACTCTCATGACTTCTCTCCAGAAAAGACATCACAAGCAACAGGGGAAGAAAAAGCAGTCAGAGAAAGAAATACCCCAGAGAAGATGGAAAACCAGCTTCAATGACAGGAGAAAAAGAGAGAGAGAATATCTTCTCACCTCAGAAGGGTGGACGGGGACCCCACGTGCACCCCATCAATCCCTTCTCTGAACTACCACCAAACACAAGCCTGTCTGTGCATTTCGTCCTCTCTGGACTGTGACTGACAAGCGCAGCTTCTGGCTGTTACCTGAGCAGCCAGCCGTCAGGTTCCAGTCTCGGGGCCTGCTGGTCTCCAGTGCGCTCACACCATCAGCCCGGGCTTCCTGGGAGGGAGTGGGACGGGAGAGGACAAGCACATCCCCCTCAAGGAGACCAGCCAGGACTGGCCAGAGAGGGAGCAGCCCAGTGATTTCTGGGCCCTGGTTCTGTTTGATGGGAATGGAAAGAAAAGACTCTTGTTTCTCTCACTGTTTGCCAGGGTGACAGTTACCATGGATATAAATCAATTTTTGGAGCCTGTCAGTCGCCAGTTGAATATAAAGAGCCTGCTCCTACAGAACCACAGGCAGGCAGGCAGAGACACACTCAGGGACGAAGGCGGACTCAAATTCAGGTATGGACACAGGAGTGGACACAGGCAGGCGCCTGGCTCCCCCCCTCCCAGGAAGAAGTAACTTGACTAGGTACTATGTCACTAGTACGCAGGACACCCAGAACTCTGAAGGACACCCTCCAGAATGACCAAAGAAAGTATCCAAAATAAGCCCTGAGAGTGGGCCTCCTAATGCCTTGATTTTTTTTTTTTTTTTTTGGTACCATGGATAGAACCCAGGGACACTTAACCACGGAGCCACATCCTCAGCCTTTTCTTTGTGTTTTATTTTGAGACAGGGTCTCACTAGTAGCCGTTGCTACTAATGGCTCCAAATTGAAACTCTCCAAACCTGCACTAGCTATTGGCAGCATAGGCACTTTTCATACTGACTCATTTACCCTACAACAAAACTTGGGGTGGATCCTCTTGTTATCCCCACTGTTCAGATGAGAAAATTGAGGCTTAGAGAGGTCTCTCGACTTGTACTGGTGGGGTCAGGATTAAAACCCAGCCTGTCCTGTTCTTTAGCAGTTGACATACATGGTCAGGACTTCCGGGATCCAGACCCAGCTTCATCCCTGAGGCCTCAGGCAAATCATTACAATTCCTGGAACCCCACTTTCTTACCCCCTAAAAGGGGAATAAGAATATTTCCCCTGTTTATGTCCTAGCACTGTTATAGGAATCATATATAAGGCAATCCAAATGGAGAGAAAGCAAGAGAACAGAGGAAGTCAACATTCATTAAGTACCTACTGTGTGCCAGGGCAGTCACATGATTTTTGTGGATGATGACTTATCTCTAATTCTGCAAGCAAGGATAGAAACCCAGGAAGAAAGCAGGAGTCAAAGACCTCCAGGGTCAGGAAGGCCAAGAGGTCTGGATTCCAACAGAGGTCTGTTTGTTTCCAAAATGTTTGGTTTTTGTGTTGCTTTTTCTTTTTTCTTTTTGTTTTGTTTTTGTTCACCAGGATGTCACAGGCATGAAAACTAATGACCCGTTCACATTAATGACCCATGTCCCCTTGGGCCTTTTGTCTTCTGGAATCCTCATTTGCTCCACGAGTTTGGGTGTGTCCTGACTCACTGGCCACAGAAAGACTGCAACTTCCCACTTCTGCACCAAAGCCCCTGCTTCTCACCCTGCTACCACCCCCACTGCTGCTGCCCCACATGCTGCCAGACAGCCACAGATGCTGTGTGGCTCTGGGCAAAGCCCTTGACCTCTCAGATACCAGTAACCTCATATCTAAATGGGGCTAGAACTAGCACTGAAGATCTCCATGGCAAAACTCAAAGCCTCTCCCTACCCTGAGGTGGCTGGCCTGCTGCACACACCTGGCTCGAAGCTCAGCTGCAATCCTGCTGAAATGTCTCCGTGCTCAGGTTGTCCTGAGGCTTCATTGTTAAACACAGGTGGACACTT
The DNA here is from genome assembly GCF_001458135.2 of Marmota marmota marmota. Classification (NCBI taxonomy): domain Eukaryota; kingdom Metazoa; phylum Chordata; class Mammalia; order Rodentia; family Sciuridae; genus Marmota; species Marmota marmota. The sequence continues at coordinate 38,634,420 of NW_025999977.1, forward strand.
GTCGTCCTCTCTGAGAACAGTGGATAGCTCATTCTTGTGGTGACAGTAAAGAGCAAATATCCCATATTCATCTCATGCTGATCTTCCTCACTGGGCTACCGGCAGCCAGCCTCCTCCATCCCTCCATCCCAACCAGCTGGCTTTGAAGCATTGACTGCCCATGGCAGAGCAATGGCCCTTTAAGGGCAACACAGGGCACTGCTTCCCTGGCAGCACGTTCAGCACACACGCTGTTCCTAGGGTGCGTATGGTGGGAGCAGGAGGGTAAGAGTATAAAGGAACGAGATGGCCTCATGGCAGACTACAGGCAGGGGAGAGGAGAGAAAGACGGAGGGGGAAAGAGAAAGAAAGAACTGCTCAGTTATGTGTTTGAATGTGGTTGGTCCCCACCCCAAACCCATGTCAAAATGTAATCCCCATTATGAGATATTCAGAGTGCAGACCAGGTGGGACCTTTAAGAGTCAATTAGGAGCTGGGCATGGTGGCCCAAGCTTGTAATCCCAGCGGCTCAGGAGGCTCATAAATTCAAAGCCAGCTTCAGCAATGGTGAGGCACTAAGCAACTCAGTGAGACCCTGTCTCTAAATAAAATACAAAATAGGATTATGATTGCTGTATGTATATAGGTGACTCTATGACCAGTGTGATTCTGCAATCTGTACAATTAGAAAAATGAGAAATTATACCCCAATGAATCAAATGTATGAATTGCCAAGATCATTGTAATGTCATGTGTAGCTAATAAAAAATAAATTAAAAAAATATGAAGGGTTAAAAAAAATACAAAATAGGGCTCAGTGGCTGAGTGCCCCTGAATTCAATCCCTAGTACCAAAAAACAGAAAACAAAAAACAAGGCAATTAGGGCTTTGCCCTCATGAATGGATTAATCCATTTACATAATTAATGGATTAATGTGTTATTTCAACTATAAAAGTCAGTTTGGTTAGGTCTCTCACCAAGTGATGCCCTATGCCACCCTGGGACTCTGCCAGCAAGAAGGCCATTGTCAGATGTGGGCCCTTGACCTTGGACCAGGACCATGAGAAAAATAAACTTTTTCCTTTATGATTTATAGAGGCTGAGATGTTGTGTTATCAGCAACAGAAAATGCACCATGACAACAGCCCTGTCTAGAATTTGCTATGTCAAGGAAAAAAAATGTCAATTTAACTATTAAAGAGAGCCTCTTGATGGGGAATAAATGAAGATGGGGGGACACATGTTCTTAAGATTGGAAGGTGGGCACTGTGAGGTGTGCCTATGGTTCTTGCCCTCGGGAGACTGAGGTAGAAGGATCACATCCCAGAATTCCAGACCAGCCCAAGCTCTGGCTTGGGTGACTTTGAAATTGATGACTGGCTGACTCTAGGCCTTGATCTAATTTCGTAACATCCCTGAGGTTTTTTATAAGTGTCTGCATGGTGCTGGTCCCTGGAGGTATTACAGACTTCTAGTTCATCTTCGTAGCCATCCTCTGAGTTGCTCTTATATTCATGTTGTAGAAGAGAGTACTGACCCTCACAGAGTGGCTTTCCAAAGACCACAGAGTAAGTGCGGGAGATGGGATCATCGCCATTCTAACTCCAGAGTTTCACAATGCTCAATTCAGGCATAGGAAAAGTCCCGCCAGGGCAGCTTGTGCTATAAGGGCCGGGAGGGGTGGGGGGCATTTCACAGTAAGAGGCCACAGAGCTTTAATTTGTACTATTTTTTTGTTGTTGTTTAGCAGACTGACCCATTTGTTTTCATTGCTTTATTTTTAATATTGAAAGATCTGATTAACAAATAGTCCAGACATGGGAACATTTCTTAAAATCTGATAATCCATAAAATATTATATTTTTGCCCGTTTGCTTAATGCTTTTAATGACAAGCAACTTGAGAGCTTAAAAATGTAATATTAATTTTTAATACAATTTTTCTACTTACAGACTTAAATTTGCACACTTGTAGACTTTGATTTTTTTTAAAAAAATTGGCATTGTTTATGAAATTTCTCAGACCAGATGTTACAAATGTCTCTGAAATGCAGTAAGCTCTCCTGTGAAACCTATAGGGTACAAAATATGGGTACCATTTCTCTCTCCTGCACTCTTGGGCAACAGACAGCCCTTGCATTATAAGTAGCCTTGGGGTGGGGATAGTATGATCTTATTTTTGTGTGTATATATGTGTGTGTGTGTATATATATATACACACACACACAAACAAAAAGGAAAGTCTGGGAGAATGTATGCCAAAACATTGATTTTGCTTACATCAGGATGGAGGGCGTTATGGTTTGGATATGAGGGGTCCTCCAAAAGCTTCTATGGTGATTCAGGGATGTTCAGAGGTGAAATGATTGGATTGTGAAAGCTGTACTTTGGTCAATCCATCCTACAGTGAATGGACTGACTGTCAGATGGTAACTGTAGGCAGATGGGGCATGTCTGGAGGAGGCGGGTCACTGGGGGTTCATCTTCCCTGTGGCCCCTCCCTCCCTCTACTCTCCTACTCTCTGCTTCCTGAACGCCGCCCCCCATCCCCTGCCATGAGCTGAGCAGCTTTGCCCTGTGGTCCCTTCCCCCATGAGGTACTGCCCACAGCAACAGAGTCAGCCATCTATGGGCTGAGACCTCTGGAATTGTCAGCCCCAAATAAACTTTTCCTCCTCTAGGTTGTTTTTGTTGGGTTATTTTGGTTACGGCGACAAAAAAGCTGACTAAAACAGAGGGGATGATGAGAGATTTTCATTTCCACTGGTATTTCGAGGCTTTCTATGGTGAACATGGATTATTTATACACAATGGGACAAAATACATGGAAAAAATATTTTCAGACATTGGACCATAGGCAGCCCATGAGTCCTAAGAGGAAGAAACAGATGAAGTGAGGCCCACAGGAACAACAGCTTTCTGCAGAGTCACATTCCAGTCCACAGAGCAGAGAATGTGAATCCCAATCTAGTTGTGTTGAAGAGAAAAAGATTGGAGTTCAGAGAAGGGGAGACAACTGAAAGTCCTGGAAGATAGTTCTGGAGAAGAGGGAGGTAGCCAGAAAAACTGCTACCCAAGAATCTGCTTAGAAGTCCCTAATGTAGGGTTGGGGATATGTCTCAGTTGGCAGAGTACTTACCTCACATGCACAAGGTCCTGGGTTCAATCCCCAGCACCACAAAAAAAAAAAAAAAAAGTCCCTGATCTTCAGTGAAAACTAAGATGTGCACAGAAAAGGTCAAAGAGCTACTGAAATACAGTGAATTGAATGAGTTCCAACTAGTCAGAAAGGGGAGTTCTTGTTGATAACTCAGGACATTCATATCATAAGCCCCAGAGCCATCTCTTTAAAAATAAAACAAAGAAGAAGAACTAACAAACCAATAGTGGTGATACTGTGGAATTTTTAAAACACTCAATCCAAAATTCATAAAAAGAAGGGAAAAGGAGGAAACAAAGAATAGATGAGACAAAAGAAATGGCAAAATGGTATCCTTAATCTCAATCATACTGACTGTTACATTAAATAAAAGTAGTCTAAACATTTAAATTTAAAAGAGAGTTGGTTTGGATAAAAATGAAGATGCAATTATGTGCTACTCCCCCCCCAAAAAAAAACACTTTGAAATTAACATCACGGATTAAAAGGATGGAAAAGGGATATATTACACAAACAATGAACCACTCCTGAAAGCCAGAGTAGCTATATTAATATCACACAGAGTGGACATTAAAACAAGAAACATTCAAAGTACAAAGAGGAACATTTCACATTAATAAAAGGGTCAATTCAACAATGAGATATAACAATCTTAAAATGTGTATGTGCCCAATAACCAAGTTTAATAGGTAGCAAAAACTGGCTGAAATGATGTAAAAACAAATTCTTATTTATATTTTAATTTTTCAAAAGTCCTCTTACAGAGTAGTGAGAAGGGCAGACAC
>NW_025999977.1:38639375-38643901 GCF_001458135.2 Marmota marmota marmota
AGGGGAGGAGAAGAGCAGAAAACCTATACAACATTATCAAACAATTTGACTTATTGATATTTATAAAACAGTCTACCCAAAAATAGTAGATAACTCATTCTTTTCAAATACATAAGAAACATTCATACATATAAAGGATTATATAATATAGAGTATGTTCTCTTACCACAAGAGAAATAAATCAAAAAGTAATACCAGAAAGATCTCTAGAAAATCCCCACGTATTTGGAAATTAAAAATCATACTTCTAAATAATCCATGGGCCAAAGGAAAAGTCACAAGAGAAAAGAGAAATTAGAGAATGTCTTGAACTAAATGGAAATTAAAGTACAGTACACAAAAATGTGTGGGGTGCAGCTAAAGCAATATTTAGAGGGAAATTTATCCTTCAATATTCAACTGGATGGTGCATGCCTGTAATCCCAGTGACTCAAGAGGCTGAGGCAGGAGGATTGTGAGTTCAAAGTCAGACTCAGAAACTGAGCAAGACCCTGTCTCTAAATATTTAAAAAAGGGGTGGGGATGTTGCTCAGTGGTTAAGTGCCCCTGGGTTCAATCCTCAGTACCAAAAAATTTTCTTTTAATTAAAAATAAAAATAACGAACTCTAGATAGGGCAGGGGGGTGGGAGGGAAAGGGAGGGGGCATGGGGTTAGAAATGATGGTGGAATGAGATGGACACCATTATCCAAAGTACACTTACGAAGACACGAATGGTGTGAATATATTTTGTATACAACCAGATATGAAAAATTGTGCTCTATATGTATAATATGAATTGTAATGCAGTCTACTGTCATATATAACAAATTAGAATATTTTTTTAAAATTAAATATATAAATATTAAACTGGAAACAATCCAAACCTCCATGAACAGAGGGATAAATAAACTGTGGCATGTTCACACAAATTCTACCCGGTAATAAAATGAACAAACTACAACAATATCAATGAATCTCAGAAACAGTGACTATCCCAAAACAAGTTCAAATCACAACAGAGAGAGAAATCCAGCTCATGCAGTTAGACAACTTCCTGCTCTCTTCAGAATATCAATGTCATAGGAAAAAACTATGGGGTATAAGGATATGGGAAGAATTTGTCTTAGAGCAAAAGTGACTAAAAATGACAACCAAACTCAGAGTGAACCTTGACTGGATCATCTGAGGAGGGGAAAAAAGCCAGCTTTAAAAAAAACATTCTAGGAGGCTGCAGTTGTAGCTCTGTGAGCTCTTGCCTAGCATGCGTGAGGCACTGCGTTCCATCCTCAGCACCACATAAAAATAAATAAATAAAATAAAGGCATTGTGTCCACCATCTACAACCCCCCCGNAAAATCTCTCATCATCCCCTCTGTTTTAGTCATCTTTTTTGTCGCCGTAACCAAAATAACCCAACAAAAACAACCATTCTGGGACTGTTGAGAAAAATTGAATAGGCACTAAATATCTGACAACATTACGGAATTACCAATTGATATTTTTGGTATAATGACAACATGGTTATGTCAGGTCATAATTTTTAGGAACTTAACTGACGTATTTAAGAGTAAAGTACAATGCCATCTCTAATTTGCTTTCTAATAGATCACCAAAAATAAATATGTGGGAGCTGGGGATATGGCTCAAGTAGTAGCATGCTCGCCTCGCATGCGTGAGGCACTGGGTTCGATCCTCAACACCATATAAAAATAAAATAAAGATATTGTGTCCACCTAAAAAGCTTAAAATTAAAGATTTAAATAAATAAATAAATAAATATGTGCATGTAAATACAAAAGAAGTAAAATATGAACCACAGGTCACTTTAAGTGGTATGCATACAATTATATTATTCCTTTTAACTTTTCCATATATTTGAAATTTTCAAAAGTTGGAAGTGAGGTACTAGGTTCGATCCTCAGCACCGGATAAAAATAAATTTTAAAAGAATAAAGATATTGTGTCCATCTACAAATAAAAAAATTTTTTTAAAGTTTGGGAAGTGAGGTGAAAAACAAAATTCTATCCCCCCACACTATTACTGAAATAGTATGAAATCAAAGTTGCTATGGACAAAGTCTACTGCGAAAATTAATTCAGTAGTAAATTGTGTGGGTGATTTCTATTTTGACTTTATTATTAGTTGACTTTTTAAGGAAATGAGGATGGGAAAACATTAATTCAAGCTTTTTTCACTGGGCAACTATTAGACTAAGAGCTGCTTTGTTTACTAGCTGGGCATTTGACGGGATAAGCCCAATGCCAGTGTGTCCAGGTCCAAGATATATGTGGACCAGCTGGTACTTTGGGGCACTGCCCACTTCAGTGAAGCTGGAAGTGCATCCCACAACCTAGAGCCTCAGTCTCCTCCAAATCAGGATCCATCTGTGTCCCTCTCATAATGCATATTGCTGGGCAAGTCATTCAGTCACTGTTTTGGGACTCAAGACACCAGAAAACAAAGAGCTAGACGCACTTCTAAGTTTCCTTTGCTAGCCCCAGAAGGCGATGCACCCAAAACTCACACCCTCATCCTGGGCAGGGGTAGACTGGAGGCAATATTGTACATGGGAAGAGGTCAGAGCTTCCAGCTCTTCTGGAAGGCTGCAGGTCTTAGGTAGAAATTTGTACAAACCAAGGCTGACACCTAGCGGTTGCTTTTTTATTTTGATAATTGTACTCAAGAAAGTAACCAGGATAATCCAGACAAGTAATCTAGAGAGGGAGGATGCAAGAAACTATCACTGGAGCACTCTGGTTCTAAGTGCTTCCACTAAATTCACCAAACTCAAGCAACACACATGTGTGCTGTAAAATCCAAATTCAGAAAGTCAACTAAGAACCACTTGGGGAACCTGAGAAATGTTTGTCTTAGGATCTCTCACTTATCAAATCTCCTTTTGGTTTCTTAACCTAGATAATCTCCCATACTTAAGCAAAGACCTCAGTTCTAAGGTGTGGAGTTGTAACTTCCTAGAAAGCACCTATTAAGCATCTAGTTGCCCCTTGCTTTCACTGTTCCTGCTTCCCAGAAAGTCCTCCCTCGAGTCCTAAAATCACTCTGAGCCCTGTTGAAAATAGATCAGTCTCTCTTGTGGCTTCCACGGCCCTTCACTTCTTTCCACTTTGTATCATAATCAGTTGCTCATCTGTGTCTCTCTACCCATCCTATACCTAAATAATAAGTGCCACAGTTCCACTTCCAGGCACATTCCAATACTGGGCATCAAATGCAATCACCTGTCTGCAAAACACCATGTACACAGCTGCAAGTGGCTAAAAAAAATCCTTATCATTGAAGAGGCTCCTACCTCTGCAGACACAGTGCTTCCCTGTCCCATGAAGTTTAAATTCATGAAGTAAAAGCTTGGCAAATATTATGTAACAGTCTGATCTCCTTTGCTTAAATTGAGACATTCAAAACCAGAGACTCCTAAAAGAGCATCTAGATCATTTGTTCCAGTGTAATTACCCAGCTCAGGGAGGTAGAAACAAGAGCCACAACTTCTCAAATTAAAAAAATTATCATCATCATCATCATCATCATATATTCCTGTTAAATGAGCAAAGTCAAACTTTATAATATTCCATGAAATCAATTCTCATAAATTAACCTATTGGCTGATCATAAGCCCAATCAGTATTCCCATAAGATTTATTTGTAACTTGGGGTGGAGCACGTGAAAATTCATCTGTAAATTGTTACAGCCATACTGAGAGGCAACTAGACAGAATCTATGGAGATTTAAAGTACATGCTGCGACCAAATTCCACTTCTCAGTGCCCACCCTGAAAGATCCTGGCTTAGGTGCATGAGCAGCACAACCAAGGTCACTGCAACCTTCACTTTCCTGAGAATCTGGAAACAACCCAACCATCATCCATCAAGAGATGCCTTGTGAGTCTGAAGCTGCAGCAGTGGTTCTCAAAAGTGAGAACGCACTGAGAAGCAGCAGCGCTGAGGGTTAACAGCAAGCACATTCTCTGGCTCAACAACTCAGAATGCCAGGGTGGGGCAAAGCAGCCTGTTTTACAGCCCTCTAGTAGATCTTGGTGCAGCTTTAGTTTTTTAAATTAAATTTTCTTTAATGTTTAAACAAATCTTCTAAATTATCATGAAAAGTAGTTTAATAGGTATGTAACACTCTTCTTTCCCTCTTTCAAGAAAACATCAGAGCTAGAAGCACTTCTAAGTTTCCTGTGCTAGCCCCAGAAGGCGGGGTACCCAAAACTCCACCCTCATCCTGGGGTGGGGGTAAATTGGAGGCGATATTGTACGTGGGAAGATGTCAGAGCTTCCAGTGCTGGTTCCATTGGCTCGGAAGACTGAGGCAGGAGGAGTTCAAAACCAGCCTCAGCAATTTAGCGAGGCCCTAAGCAACTCCGTGAGACCCTGTCTCTAAATGAAATACAAAAAAGGGGGGGCGGGGGGGGCGGTTCAGTGCTTAAGCACCGCTGGGTTCAATCCTCAGAACCCCCCCTCAAAAAAAAAAAAAAAAAAAAAGCAAGTTGCCAACAACTCCTACCAAGAACTTTCGACTGATA
>NW_025999977.1:38644123-38682109 GCF_001458135.2 Marmota marmota marmota
ATTTTTTTTTTTTTTTTTTTTTTTTTAAACTAGGATGTGTTTCTGTATTACCTAATTAAAATCAATTAGATGCCTGAGTAGTCAAATACATGAGACAAAGCAGAATGGGTGTAGCTGGGAGCTGGAGGGGTGTAGGGAATTATTGTTTAATGGGTAAAGCTTCAGCTCGAGGGGATGAAAAAGTGCTGGACATTGATGGTGGCTATGGTCATAAAACACTGTGAATGTGCTCACTACCATGGAACTGTGCAGTTTAAAATTGTAAATTTCCTATTATGTATATTTAACCATTACTTTAAAAAGGAATATATTTTTAAACACTTAAACTCTTTAGAGAGGAAGGCACCAGTTCAATTCATAATGAGCCAATTTTTAGCATGAAGATTGGCCTCTTCCCATGTCTCCAGCATGGTGTGACCCTGTCCCTGGTGTGTGGGTGACTGGACACATTAGCCAAAATGTAGCCAATCAATAGTCCCCCCTCCCCAAATTGGGAGTTTGGACTGGCTCAGGCTCCCCTCAGGAAAAATACATTCCAGAAAGTGACAAAGGAGGTTCCTAAAGGCATGGGTAAAATTAAGGGAACCAAGGGAGGATGAGGCATCCTAGGGCAGGCAAGGGAGGAAAACCCCTAATGGGAGGGAATGTTTTGGAACCCCAGCAGGAGCATAGGCAGAGGACCATGGAGACCCCTGCTCAACCCAGCCTGGTGAACCCCTCACCAGAAAATGAAGATTCTGACCCACACCTCCCACCCTTGGTCTTTCCCAAGGAAGCTGGGCTGATGCTGTGAGACTCAACTTCCCAGGACTGAGAGAGGGACAGGGAAATCCCAGCAGGTAGCCATGACCATTATAGCATCATGACCAAGAGACAGTAAGGAGCCAAAGGACAGAGAGAACTGAGGTGGGAGAGAGGGGGCCAGAGGAAGGCCCTAATGCTTCTCACCCTAATTTGTGTGTGGGAATCTCATGTTAGGGCCTTCCCCTAGAGCTACCCACAGCACATATTTTCCTTTGTAGCCTTGTATTCTTGAGAGGGAAAGAGGAAGGAAAATGACTAACAAAATGCAAGGAATTCCTGCCTAGCTCCAGAATGAGAAATGTTTCTTAAGCTTAAAAATAAAAATATATCAGGGCTGGGGTTGTGGCTCAGTGGTAGAGCACTTGCCTAGCATGTGTGAGGCACTGGGTTCGATTCTCAGCACCGCATATAAGTAAATGAATAAACCTAAAGGTCCATCAACAACAAAAATAAAACTACATCGTGGAAACAAAATAAACAGCAAACTAGAAAATATTTGTGATGTGTTTGACAAGGGATGATTATCTTTTTAAAAACTTGAGATAAGGGCTGGGGTTGTAGCTCTGTGGTAGAGCGCTTGCCTCTCATTTGTGAGGCACTGGGTTCGATCCTCAGCACCACATAAATAAAATAAAGGTACTGTGTCCATCTACAACTAAAAATTAAACAAAAGATAAATAAGACAATTCAAGGATGGAGAGGATCTGAACCCATATCGCACTAAATACCAATGGCAGTGAATGTGAAAAAGAATCTGAACTGAGAGTCATGATGAAATGGAAATAAACAGATGTAACCTTTCTAGAAGGGGATTTGGGCATGTTTCTTAAAGCCTTGTCATTTCACTCAGTAACACCACTTCCACAAATAGTTCATAATAACATATTTTAAGAAAAATGCAAGCCAGACATGGTGGTGCACACCTCTAATCCCAGCGACTCAGGAGGTTGAGGCAGGAGGATCACAATCACAAGTTCATGGCCAGCCTCCTCCGCAAATTAGCAAGGCCCTAAGTAACTTATCGAGACCCTATTTCGAAAAATAAAAAGGGCTGGGGATGTGGCTCAGTGGTAGAGTGCTTGTCCAGCATGCACAAGGCCCTGGAATCAATCCTCAGCACTGCCAAAAAAAAAAAAAAAAAATCATTAAAGGAAAAAAAATTTCTTTATTCACTTCAGTGTCTTTAGAAAAGCGTGTGTCTACCCTGAATTTTTTTAAAATGACAGAATCAAAAGGTCTTTTCCACTACCCTTATGCTTTACCCTCCTTTCCCATGCTGGAAAAATGTCTAACAATTGATCTGAAAAGGGTTAGGCAGGGGCTGCACTTGAACGTTCTGTGTTCCTAGATACAGTTCTATTTGGTTTTTGCAGCATCCTTGAGACAGGTGGCGCTGTTGGTACTCTCCTGCTACATACCAAAAAATTAAAAAGGAAAAATACTAAGTAGACCAATCACTGCCACCATGATGCAGTCCCAGAACTGGTGCTCTAGACTCTGGTCCTAAATTTAGTCTCTTTCCACAATAGGCTGAATTGTATTTCTGGTAGCCCATCTTTCATTTCCTGCACCCAATGCTATCACAAGTTACCAATGAAAGAGACCAATTCAGTGCACAATATGACTGTGCAAAATGACATAATGGTACACCTAAATGGTTAAAATGTTAATTATTATGTGTATTTTACAGCAATAAAAGGAAAACTTCCAGACTGAGAAATAATTAACGTGGAATCCAGTGAAGTTTGTTCCTTAGGTGTAACCCCATGTTCTGTGTGGACCCTCAGTCACCAGCAAACTATCCCCTAACCAGCAGCTTTAAGTGGTGCCAAATTCCAGTCAGTCACCATTCTGTTAACAAAAGTTAATAGGCTAGGTGTGGTGGTGCACTCTGATAATCCCAGTGGCTCAGAAGGCTGAAGCAGGAGAATCACAAGCCCCAAACCAGCCTCAGCAACTGAACTAGACCCTGTCTCTAAAGTAAAAAATAATTTAAAAGTGGGGCCGGGGGAGACAACTGGGGATGTGGCTCAGTGGTTAGGAGCCCCTGGGTTCAATCCCTGGTACCAAAAAAAAAAAAAAAAAAAAGAGCAGAACAGGCAGCGTGATGTGAGAGGCCCTAGTACAGCACGGGGAAAGGCCAGGACGTCAAACAAACCCTGCCAACACTGGCAGGCTCACCAGCCATGAAGACTGCCCAATTCACTTCTTAACTCTGGCTCAAAAACAATCTTCCGATTTTAAAACTGGGTTAGTGTGTAACTTTCCTGTTTAGAATGAAAACAAGTTACCACCCCACAAGAGGCTGCTCCACCTGAGATGATTTCCTCACAATTTACACACATCATGGAAACTCCATTTTTTCTTGGAAGCCTGTCATGACTCTGCTGTGTAAAACTGATCAACTCCACTCATGAGCTTTAAGAAGCTGCAAAGCTTTTGCCCAGCTTCAGAACATCATGACCACACAGGGTGCTTGTGCTAGGCAGGCATGTTCCACGCTCCCCCACCAGCCCAGGAGGGAGGGATCTCACTGGAGCAACCTGGACCACAACAGGGCAAGCCTGTAACAAAAGGCTTTCCTTACCTATTTAGAGAATCCTTTTTAATGCACAAGGCCTTGGGTTCGATACCCAGCACCACCAAAAAACAACAACAAAAAAAAACCTTTTTAAACTTTAGCACCCAAAACATACAAAATTTCCTCCCCCCTCGAGCCATTATTGCCTAGAATATGCCATGCAACTCATGTAGTTAATTTTCAACTTTAGTGTTTTTGACATCCCTCATCTGACATGTGAAGTTAACATACTACATTCAAGCAAACATCATTTTGCATGGTCCTCTACACAGATTTATAATTACTCTGTTCTCAGGAATATTTTCACACTAAATGTAACTCATTTATACATGTAAATCCACAATGCTGAGCAGCCAATCTAGTCAGCACCTTATAAAGACTGCACAGTCTCTAGCCTCTGATTCTTTTTCAGTTTCTTCAATTTGAATAAAACATGCTAATCCAGTCGCACTGCTGTGGTCTCTCATTCTGCAACTGCTTTGTGATCTAGTGTACAATTTCGTGTGCTGAGGTGCCACAAAAGTCAAGACAACTACACTGGAGTAAAAGAAAAATAGAATTTTATGCCTGAGTTACCTTCAAAGAAAGGATCAACAAACAGTCATATAAAGGGCAACATAAAAACCACTGCAGCCCGGGCGACTTCACCAGTAATCATATCAATCACAGCTGAAAGAAACTGCAGCTGAGTGATGCCATGAATTCAAATTTGAAGGGAATGGAAGAAACAATGTCAATTCCTCCTACCTCACTGTGCACCGTCCTCTGGGGTTTCTCTTCTTTCCTGCAGCAATGGAGCACCAGGCCTCAAAGCTCCTGTTTACATGACTCCCTTGGGAAGCTCACACTTGCTCAAATTTCTGCCTCCATCCCGCCTTCTCTCCCCAGGAATAATAGATCTCAACAATCTAACAAGTCCAACTTGTCCCTCTCCCATGAAACCTGCTCCCACCCACATCAGCATGCAGGTACTCTAGCAAGAAGCACTCCTCACCCTGGAGTGCTACCTGACACCTCTTTCTCACACATCACAGGAAACCCCAGTACCCCTAATTTCAAAACAATCCTGACTGAAAGTACACCATCACCAGCTCCACTACTGATAGTCCAAGTTAGTACCCTCATTGTTTCCTTGGATTACTGCATCCTATTTGGTTCTGCCTACTAAGAAAACAGCCCTTCCTCCTTTCTCACTACAGGATACTGAATTCTCAACACAAAAGCTGGACTTTTCTGCTCAAATGCCACAATTCCACATTTCTCTGAGCATAAACCAGTGCCTACAAGTCTGCAAGGCCCTATGCAACTACTTACTTTCTGATCTCATCACTCTGACACACTCTCCCTTTATCAATATCCACCATATTGACCTCCTCTCCACATTTCAACATAATAAAACATATGCTGATCCCAAGGCCTCTGCTCGAGCCATCTCCTCTGCCTAGAAGACTCCTTCCCCTAGATACCATACTTAGCCAACTCGCAGGCCTCCTCCAGGTCTACATTCAAATCCTTCCTCAGTAAGTCCCACCCTGATCACTTAAAATCTGCAACCTGCACTCCCCAAACCCTATGACCCACCTCCTTCTCTGCTTTTCTTCCCCCGTATCAATTACCATGTTACATACTATTAAAATTTCCTTACTCATCACATATTGCTTATTGCCAAGATCTCCCTGGTAATGTGTCAGTTCCTCAAAGGAAGCGTTTTAAGTCAGCTTTCCATCACTAACATTAAATAATAGAGGCAATTAACTTATAAGAAGAAAAGTTTTATTTTGGCTCACAGATGTGGAGGTTCCAGTCCAAAACTAAGGCTCCATTTATTGAGCCTCTGTCAACGGCAGCACATCATGCTGTGAGCCTGTGGCAGAGCAGACTACTCACCTCATGTGCCAGGAAGCAAAGCTCAAGAGGTCTCTTCTGATCAAGGTCCCATAATCTGAGGACCTGTACCCAATGCCCCAGCTACCTCCTACTGGGACCCACTTCCTAAAAGTTCTAGCACCTCCCAAGAACGTGACTCTGGGGACCAAGTGTTTAATAAGACACAATGTTTGGGGGACACTTATCCAAACCACAACAGGCAGGTATTATTTTTCCCCATTGTTCAGCGATACCAAGCAATGAAATCATACTAGGCAGAGAGAAAGCAATCAATACGCATTTGCTAAGATGAATAAATGGCAAATTTGGGAATTAATCCAGACAGGAACCTGACAAATGTCAACGCATCCAATGTTGCACTCTCCAGGTCTCAGTTCTGACCTTCAGGCACCAAACCTGAAGCCTTCACATCTACTTATACCAAAACATACTTATTTATTCAATATCCTCATCTAGACCCAAGGAATTTACTTCTACAAATTCATTTCAAACACAAGCACTTATTTAAGGATTCTTGCCCAAAACATTAAAACAGAAATCTAAGGAAACAATCAGACAAATCCAGAATGCAGTACACTGTTCAACACAATTTAGCAAGCTCATTAAATTTCAACCAAGTGAGGGGGAATATTGTGGATTATCAGAATTTGACAACTAAATATGATATACATATGATTGGTGACTTGGTTAGAGGGCTAACATTAAAAAAAAAAAAAAAAACCCACACACAACACTTCATTTTCTGAATTGACCAGAAAATTGATTAAATTTTGATTAAAAAGCCTAAATCAACTCTGGACTTTTCTAAACCAAAAAAACTCACAAATCAATAAATGAGTAAGATATCATCACATAGTTCTCATTTACTTCTAAACTAGGGTAAAGGAAACGTGACTCCCAGGACCTGCTCTATCAGCACACGTGCCTCTTCCTTATTGTCACTACAGCCATACATTGTAGAGTCACAACCCAGCCACATGGGACAGCTTGAAGAAACTACCAGCTTTACCTAACACTAAAGACAAAATTCTTGATTCTTTCATGTAAAAACTCTAGGTTATACAACAAATCTTGAAAGCATTTACCTATTAATGCTACTGGAGTAAAATCCCTTTTTAAAAACCTTCATACCATAAACCCAACCACGTGGCTGAATTCCTCTACATATACCACAAGACAAGCACTGGGTAAAGATGAGTATTTATTCACTTTACAAAGAGATGGTATTAAATTGCCATTGATAAACACATACCACTATATATCACACCAGCAGCTCAAACTGTGTTCCCAAGAGGTGCTGAGGGTTCCAGCTCCGCGAGCTGAGCACAGAAACCTCTGTTCTGCCACAGATGTTAAAAAGTCCCTCAAGAGATAATTATTTGTTTTACATATTCACAGGTGGGAAAAGATAAATCCATCTGCCTAGCCCTTCCTAAATACTGGCTCATTCTTTAAAAACAAAACAAAGCAAATTCCTAATAATCTGAAAAAGCTTTTGTAGCGCACCAAAATACTTATTAATACATAAAAAACCTTGAGTTGAATTTATTGTTTTAAAGATACCCTAACACTGCCAAGTTGGCAATGAAAAAGGACAAAAAACATTAAAATTACTGAATTATAAAAATATTTTCTTTGGAAAAAAAATTCCAACAAGGTTATCATTAATATCTAAAACCAAAGAGAAAAAAATAAACAATAGTTCTTTGATTCATTAGTAATTTAAATAAAAATGAAAACCTCTTCAAAAGCAGCTATGAGTGAATTTTTTAAAAAGTTACGGGTAATGAGCACTTCTAAATCTAAATACACTGATTATTTTTGTACAGGCAATCTGCAGCCAAGAAAATTTCTCAATATGGCTAAATCTTTAGTTTTTTAATTATCATAATTTTCTGTTTTGTTTTAAAAAAATATTTCACATGACAGCTTAAAAAATAAGTTGTTGTTTTGAGGAAGCACTCCAAAATTTCAGTTGGACTTGAGTCAGATAACCACAGTTAATACACAAGCTAGGGATACTGGTAAATAGGGTTTTTGTTTCTGTTTTAATCACAATAATTCTTAACTCCAGTTTTTAGTTATTCCTTCATATTTTATTAAAATGTACCAAATTAAAAACTTTTCACTGTGCTGCTTCACATATGGATTTGATGAAGGATACCAACCTGAGAGAAGAGCTGACTCATTCACAAGCGTCCAGTTTCTGAAACCCTGTGGGATATGTCTGTCTTCACTTAAGTCAATTCCTGACGTAACCAATCATATTAAGATATTATATTATAAAAATATACCATATATTGGACACTCATGTCAGTACATTGCAGAAAATGTGTCTATTTACTGTGTAAAGTTTATTAACATTTGAATGAAACACTCTTATTTACACAGTTAAAAGTCTGGGGCACTCAGGACAGCAAGGTGGCATGGGAATCGCCGCTGTGAATGTGGAAATGTGCAGCGGTCCTTGGCGTCCTGGCACGGGGACAACCCTCCCTAGGAGGACTCCGCAGCAGTGGGAAAGGTGAGTCAGGGTTCACAGTCTGACTGGCTTGCTCTTCTGTCTTCACTCCTCTTCACTTTCATTTTCAGGATCTAAATCAGAATCTCCATTTAATTCTTTTTCACTTGCCCCATCTCTGTCCTCACCATTTTCATCTTTTTCTTCAGCATCCTCATCTTCCTCCTCATTCTCTTCATCAATGTCCTCATCTTTTTCACTTTCTTTCTGTTCCTCATCTTCATCCCAGTCATCCTGGTAGATATGTCAAGGAAGAAAAACAATCATGAAAGGCTCAATCTCATGGAGCAATGAGGCTATAAAGGCAGATTTATGTACCAGGAAACAAATAACTCACATCAGAATCCTTATCTGCTACTTCATCATCAGACTCCTCTTCAGAAGATTCTGTAGGGAGGGGGAAAATCCAGCTTTAATTTTGTGAACAAGGCAGAGAGCATGTCCCTAAAAACTAAGAAGGACCAAATTCCTAAACTTACTTTTAGTAATACTTATTATTCATCTATCATTCATGCAAGAAATGTTAATTTAATAAGCTTATCTGAATAAAACTGCAATCTATTTATACTATTCCTTCAAGATGCTATTAGAAAAGACTAAGTACACAAACACCTACAAACCCTCAACTTAAAATACAAGCCATTTCTGGACCACCAAATAACCTGGATTTCTCTGGATGTAGAAAAATTATATCAAAAGTGCTGGCTTATAAACAGAGAAGAATGGAAGCATTAGCATTTTAAAAACCATAATAAAAATACTAATTATGGAAATATTATTAACTGACATGTTAAATATATGATTGTGAGAAAAAATATTCAAATGTAAAAGTAGTAGCAGAGCTATATTATTTTCTAAGCACCTTGGAAAATAAATGGAGAAGAAAATGTCACTGATTTTAGCATCATTAATGTAATAATAAGCACAATGTGATTCTTGGATGTGATGTCACCTGAAAACACATTTACATTGATAAATTCCCACAAAATGTTTGACTTAAAAAATTCAACCGGGCTGGGGATATGGCTCAAGTGGTAGCGCGCTCGCCTGGCATGTGTGGGGCGCTGGGTTCGATCCTCAGCATCACATAAAAATAAAATAGAGATGTTGTGTCCATCGGGGGAAAAAAAAATTCAACCAACTTTGGACCTTGCATCAAAATTTAGAGGTTCCAACTAAATGATACAGAAAGGAAGCAAATATAAGATGAGGAACCTATGGAGTCAACTACCTGTCTCTTCATGTCTACATCATCTTAAGAGAGAATTCATATGTATGTGAATAAAACACTTTGCAAATGCACACACATACACAAAAAGTAGTAAAAGAATTTTAATACCAAAAAGCTAGAGAACTATGGCTTTAAAATATGTGAAAGCAAGAGTTGTGCACGGTGAAGCCGTGGCTAGGAAGGTGAAGGTAGGAGGATCACAACTTAGGGACACTCTGTCTCTAAAAAAAATATTAAAAGGGGATTTAGTGGTTGAGTGCCCCCAGGTTTATTCTCCAATACCAAAAAATAAACCTCTGGGCCTAATATCCTATCCTATAAGAGGTTTCAATTAACTCAATTTTAGATTTTAAAACAATTTTGGTCACTAAAGTTTTCTAATGAAGTACTAGTTTCACCTACATTTTCACATGTACTGGCATAAAATTTGCTCAGGATTCCTCCGTTACACACCTTTTCTGTCACTGTGTCATACTTGTACCTTCTCTTTTATCATAGCTTTTTGCCACAGACTTGACTATTTTAAGAGAGATTTGTCAAAGCAAGACTTTATATGAATGTTCTCACACAGTAAGAAAAGTGAGTCACTATGAAACACTTCACTATTTCAGTTCAAGATTCTACCCTCCTGCCATCTTTACCTTCTTCATACACCAACTTTGCCTTCTGTCCAGGGGAAGTCATTCCCTTCGTTTTCTCTGACGCTGTAACCTAAAAAAGTAGAATTTTTAAGCAAAGTACATATCTATCCCAAGTATCCCAACCACTACCACACCCATCTCCCACCATCACCCATTCATTCTCCTCCCATAAGAATGAATGGTCTGAATACAATGTGGAGCAAATGGGGGAGAGGAGGGAGCACCTTCAAATACCTGGAGAAAAGAATTACTTTGTAAAAATTGGGAAAACCTCTGAGATGATTAGAGTATGTTTCTTTGCCAAAAATTTAACTGCAGAAAAATCCTGTAACTTGTTCATAATAACATTATCAACCTAGCTATATACTGAAATATCCTAGTGAGAAACAATTTAAATATAAGTTGAAAGGGGGGTATAACTAATCTTTCTAACTGTGAAATGGATAATATTTACAAGGTAAAGCCTGGATTCTGTTTTTCCAGCTAAATGAAGTAGCCCTCAAATATCAGGTAAGCAATGCCCCCCACTGCCTTGGGGAAAAGAGGGTGTAACCAGAGATTGAACCCAGGGGTGCTTTATCACTAAGCTACATCCTCAGTCCTTTTTAATTTTTGTTTTGAGACATCATCTAAGTTGCTTTGGGCCTAACTAAGTTACTTAGCCTACCCTTGAACTTCTAATTCTCCTGCCTCCACCTTGAAAGTTGCTGGGATTACAGGCATGTGCCACCATGAACAGCTTATTAGGTAAGCAATCTTATTTATACTCCATTCCTATCACAATCAAAAGTGTTGGTTAGAAATACTCTCATTTACCCACCTGTGTGATTAGAAGGATAAGCTTTCCATGAAGATGTGAGAGTTTCTGAAAAGTTTTGACTCTGCTTTCCATTAGCTGATACAGTGTCCCCAGCTGGTGTACCAGATCAGGCAACTAGCGGGGGAAAAATGATTGTTTGGTATTATCACATACAGAGATGAGAAATATACAGATCAGATCAGCTCCACTTTAGCGTTCAGCCACTACATAAGCATCTGCTAACAAGTACTTCCAATGGCAGTGGCTGCTGGGGACACAGCCAAGCAACATCACAAATCTTCACAAAAGGACCACAATATCCCAGCAGGAAAATTAAAAAAAAAAAAAAAACTCTAAAATAATAATAATAATGATGATACATGGTTAGGAGGGAGAAAACTACCAGGTAGGGCAAAACTAGAGGATGGAAGTTCTTCATATTGATAAATTATTTCAGGTAAAATCAGTACAAAGTACATAATTTAAAAAACATCTCTATGACACATCTCTGGCTACAGGGGACTCTCCTCTGACTCTTATTCTCCAATGACAGCACATTATCTATCCTTACCATAAAGAATCAGTGAGTTAGAGGGAGTTTTTCCCAGCTCCCAGAGACCAGTAGGACAGAACAAGACAGAATTGACCCAAATAGCATTCCTATTATTGAATCCCATAAATCATTAAAGGAGAAAATCTTTTGTCCATGTAGAGCTATAGAAAAAGGGACCCTAACTTTCTCCTATAATCAACCTTTATTTAATCTCCTATTTCTGACACTTATCTATAGCCAACAGAGATGTTGGCTTAGAGAATAAACTTAAATATATCTTTAATCTATGATGCTCACTTCAGTAGTTGATTCCAGAAGAGATTTCACTTCAAGGCCTCTGGGCCTCTTGCTTCTAAGCAAGTAACTGAGATTTAGTATCACCCAGTATTCTAGCCAGGGTTCTAAAACATATCATGTTTGCTTTAATCATCACATGCAGATCACCATGCTACAAAGCCACTCCACACACCACTGCCCTCAATTCACCTCCCAGGATTCCTGCAGGCTAGGAGATCTAATCCACTCTACTGCTTGTCTGTACACCTATTTAACATTTTGGCCGAGTTCTCCCTAGACACACAAAGAATGCACAGCTGACCTCAAAGCAGTTTATCTAACAATTTTCACTGTTTCAAATCACTAAAGCCAAAAGGAATCTGAGACACAGAAAAGGAACAGGGACCATGTAGGAGTTGTATAAACTATGTTAAGAAAGGAAGAGCTATAGTTTAAAGAATAATTAAGGAGCTGGACAGAAATAGTGGTGCATGCTTGTAATCCCCAGTGATTTAGGAGAACAAGGCAGAAGGACTGCAAGCTCGAGGCAACTTAGGGAGTCTGTCTCAAAAAAAAAAAAAAAAAAAAAGCAAAAACTAAAGGGCTATGAATGTAGCTCAATGGTAGAGTGGCCCTGGTTTCAGTCCAAAAAGAGAAAAGAGCAACTAAGGATTTTCAGTGATCCACTAAAACTTTTCAAGAAAATTTATTGAGCCAAATTATAATGTTATATTGTATGCATGTACAAATACGCAACAACAAATCTCATCACTATGAGAAAATGTGGGGAAAAAAATACTGTGGGCTGGAGATATGGCTCAGTGGTACAGTGCTTGCCTAGTTGTGTAAGGCACTGGGTTCAATTCTGAGTACTGCAAAAAAAGGGGGTGGAGGTATATTTTTAAAGTGCTAGATAATCAAATCAGAGTATATAATTTTAATTCTATAATTTTAATTATATTTCTAGTTTAAAATATAACTGATGGAACAGATAACAAAGAACTCATAAAAAAACTTTTTCTGACATTAAGATTTTATCTTCCTTCTCTTCTATCTGAATAAATAATATAATTCACATACCAATGAAAAGCTGGCAGCCAACTCTAGCAAAATGCCAGTTTAGAGCTCCTGGCGTGACCTGCACTTGCTGCTGTCTGCCTGCCCCTCCTCCTCTTCCCAGAGCCACAGAGCTGGAGCAGCTGACACATCACAGCCTCAAACACTATGGCATCTGGAGTTACAGTGAATGATGAAGTCATCAAAGTTTTTAATGATATGAAAGTAAGGAAATCTTCTACACAAGGAGATTAAAAAAAAAAAAAGAAAGAAAGAAAGCAGTTCTCTTCTGTTTAAGTGATTAAAAAAAAGACAAATAATTGTAGAGGAGGCAAAGCAGATCTTGGTGAGTGACACGTGATACTGTAGAGGACTCTTACACATCTTTTGTGAAGTTGCTGCATCTGAATAATTGCCAGTATGCTTTGTACATTGCCACACATGAAACAAAACAGTTCAATAAAAAAGTCTTTTATTTATATTCTGGGATCTTGAAACTGTACCCTTAAAAAGATGATTTATACTAGCTCTAAAGATGCCATTAAAAAGAATTTACAGGTATTAAACTCAAGTGGCAAGTAAATGGCTTGGATGATATTAAGAACCATTCGACATTTGGAAAGAAACTGGGAGGCCACACAGTAATTTCACTTAAATAAAAATTGTCGTATATTAACCCCATTAAGTGCCATCTGGCTATTAAGGGGACTTAATTTCTCCAATTCAATCCATTGAAAAAGCATTAGTTTTTTTTTTTTTTTTGGTTTTGTTTTATTTTGTTGTTTTTTTTCCTTTCCACTGGGCCCTTGCAACACAGTGAATGATGGAGATACCAGTCATTTAAGCAGCCTGTCAGTGACTGCCATTAGACTCTTTAATATGGTTACTTTTATATAGAACCCACTGTCTCATTTTAGCCAAAACAACAGGTTTTATGCCTCCCTTGTGGCAAGCACTAAAATAAATGTGATGGCCAATGTGAACGGCTTAGAATACTGCCAAGGATGGCTGGGGATGTGGCTCAAGCGGTAGCGCGCTCGCCTGGCATGCGTGCGGCCCGGGTTCGATCCTCAGCACCACATACCAACAAAGATGTTGTGTCCGCCGAGAACTAAAAATAAATAAATAAATTAAAAAAAAAAAAAAAAAGAATACTGCCAAGGATAAGCAGACTGAATGCCTTGAAAGTATTATACAGTGATCAGATGGTGAAATTGTAGTTCCATAAGGCACTGGAGCATCATATACTCCACCTACCTTGGCAAGCCTTCTTTTGAGACATGGCAGCACAAATATAACACTACGCATTAAAACACTTTTTTAAAAAAGAGTAATCCCCCAAAAAGAATGCCAATTAAGTTTCATTAACTATGTCATCAATTTATTCTACTATCTCAGTGTTCATTCCTATCACCTGAAGATCTTTTTAAAAGAAATAGCTATTAGTGCCTTTTTTGTTTTCCATTGAGTGTATACTATTAATCTTAAGAATTTTATATTCACCATGTGAGTCTTAACCCACTAAAGATATTGAATATGATGGCAATTTCTGTATAAGACCTTTCAATGTAACACTATTTTGAGATCAAACTCCTCACCCTCACAAAAACGACCACTGCAATAAAAATCGTGGACTGGTTTAAAACAAAAACAAAAAACGCCAGTTTAGTTATTTTACATCATTTTTATCCTCCCAAGACAAGGCAAGACAGACATGTCAGCATATGTGAAGACTTTAAAATCTGGCAGTGTTTTTTAAGAGGATGGTAAGGATATACACAATTAACAATTTTGCTGAGCAAGTACTGTGTAGAGAAAAACATGATTAATATATCAATATATAACATTTCTCCTTCCTGTATTTTTAAAAGCCTTCTTATACACTATATATTACTTTTAAGATTCAGGAGGGAAAAGGGTCACACAGTTTAATTTAAAGAAAGGATTCATGTAAAGTCACCTGGGAAAAAAATAAAATCTCTAAAAGAAACATCTAGTGGGTGAAGAAAAGAGATAAGAGGTGGTTCTGTTCAGCATTTATCAAATTTTATAATGCTTAGCTAAACCAAACTATTGATACTCAGAAAAGACTTACTGTGGATAGGTATGATGCATGAACCGTTAACACACATTTCAACCACTGAACCATTAAAACAGCACTGGAAAAAAAAAAAAAAAAACTCCAAGTAAATATCCACAAATTCAAAACTAAATACAACCGAGTTAAAATTTTAGAAAAATACAGATAGGCAAGTGAAGATCTAGAATTTATGCTGTGAAGATGACCATAATAAATCAACAACTAGCTCTCTCCGCTTTCTGATTACCATTTGAGCTGCTTCCCTCTGCCACACTCTTCCTCCATGATGTTCTGCTTCACCTTGAGCCCTGAGGAATGGAACTGGCTTTCTATGGACTAAGACCTCTGAAACTGATTTTCAGAGAAATGGAATCAAGAAGGAGGCTTTAAGGGATTTGCTCATGTGACTGTGGAGGCGTGGGAGTCTGATGTCTGGAAGGCGGGCTGGCAGGCTGGAGGCAGAGGGAAGAGTTGACCTTGCAGCTGGAGTCTGAAGGCAGGCAAAATTCTCTCCTCAGGAAGGTTTTGTGGCTCTTACTATCTTCATCATACAGGTCATGACTGTACAGCAGAGAAACCAACATCTCCCTGCCCATAAGAATAAAGAAACTATGGACCTAGAAACTGAAGCAATGGCTCTCTCAAGAATACAAGTTGAGGGACTTGGGTTGTGGCTCAGTGGTAGAGCACTTGCCTAACAAGTATGAGGCACTGGGTTCAATCCTCAGCACCACATAAAAATATATAAAAAATAAAACAAAGGTATTGTGTCCATCTACAACTAAAAGTATATTTTAAAAGAATGCAAGTTAAAAATTAATTATACTTAATGATACTGGAAAACAGTCATTTTATCTTCTTTTAAAAGTCCTGCATTCCCCTTGGCAGTTAGAAGTGCAGGCTTTAAGGGCTTACTTCACTATATTATTTCTCTGCTAGCAAATCAATAAAACTTCCTTTTTCTCAAAAATAAATAAATAAATAAATAAACAAACAACTATGCATTTAATATTCATGTTGTATTTTTCACTGAGTTTGAGATTCCTGAAAAACACTAACTTCCTAGAGTAGGGACTGGAAAAATAAGACAAAAATCAGTCCCTCCAAAACAACTTCAAAATAAAACCTAATGCTTTACTTCAAATTAACTGATACTACAACAATAATCTTCATCCAAACTGAGCTTAACTGATTTGGCATTTTATGTTCATGATATCCGAACCCACCATCTGATATTCACCTTCAAAAGCAAACAGCAAAGTCTTCTACACCAATATTAAAAGGCAAATAAATATAGACCTAAATTGTGAGAGCCAGTTCTATTTCATGGGTTCTTTAGCTTTCCTCTTTTGTGAGCTCAGAAAGGTAACAGAAAATAATCAGAAAAGAAAAGCCATACAATATACACAGCAATGCTACAATCATACAATATACACAGCATGCTACAATCTTAGGATCACTGAGATACCAACTTTCTGTTTAAGTTTAATCAAAACCTAGGAAAAAAACTACAAATTTAGTCTTTTAGCTAAATTTTTTTGTGTGTGTGTGTATGGTAGCACTGGGAATTGATTCCAGGGCCTCACATACACTAGCAAGTACTCTACCTCTGAGCCACATCCCCAGTCCTAAGACATTTCTTTATGGTCTCTTACACACCTACTAGAGGTTGGGCAAATTCTATAAACTGTCAATTTTACATACAGTGATTAAGACTAACTCATTAAATGAGTCTAACTCATTAAATGACCTAATAAAATCTGAAATATCTACATAGGAGCTTTCTCAAAAAAAAAAAAAAACTGTTAATAAAATCTTAGAAATAAAATCATTTAATCTAAAATGGGGGAAGAGTGACATTTAATCTTTTTAAAAAAATTTTTTGGTTGTATAAATAAATACCTTCATTTTATTTATTTATTTATTTGTGGAGCTGAGGATCGAACCTAGCGCCTCACACATGCTAGGTAAGTA
The DNA here is from genome assembly GCF_001458135.2 of Marmota marmota marmota. NCBI lineage: Eukaryota > Metazoa > Chordata > Mammalia > Rodentia > Sciuridae > Marmota > Marmota marmota. The sequence continues at coordinate 38,660,527 of NW_025999977.1, forward strand.
CTCTACTGCTGAAACACAACCCCAGCCCCAACATTTAACTTTTGAAGAATTCTACCGTCAGAATATGGGGTTACCTAATACTATTTAACACTTTCAGATATTGCTGTTTTTAACAATAATCTCTAATTTACTTAAAAAAAAGGCAATTTAGTCATCTAAACATCTTACCTATTAGGATGTCCTTGCAACCTCTTTGTAAGCTAAGGAAGAGAAAAACATTATTAGCAACAGCACTTCAGAGGCTACAATCTTCATTAGTTCCCAGTGTACTGAACAACAAGAGCTGAAAATTATTTCATTTAGTAGTCTATCTTCAACCAACTTTGAATTATTCCCACAAGAGTAATTACCTAAAGAAATCTAGAACTGGATTTATATGAATCAATGTCCAGAATAGATAAAAACATGGAGACAGTAAATAAACTCGATGATTGACAATAACTGGGGGAAGGGGAAGTAGAGTTACTACTGAGTACAGGATTTTGGGGGGGATGCCAACTGCACGACCTATGAACGTATAAAAATTCACTAAACTGTTCACCTTAAATAGGCGAATTTTATCTCAATTTTTTAAATACACACAAAAAAAATCAGGGTCAGGCAAATTTTGTCTTGGAGTTGATTAATAGTCAAAAAGCATATAATCTTTTCTAATATATGATACTGCATATTTATTTGTGTAGGTACAAAGGATTGAACCCAGGGGCAATGAACCACTGAGACACATTCCTAGCCCTTTTTATATTTTATTTAGAGACAGGTTATTGCTGAGTTGCTTAGGTCCTCACTAAGTTGCTGAGGCTAATTTTGAATTCACAATCCTCCTGTCTCTGCCTCCCAAGCCGCTAGGATCACAGGTGTGCGCCACTGCGCCTGGCCTTATACTGCATTTTTAAATACAGAGGTTTTCACTACCAATAATGGTAAACCTTACTCCCACTATTAATAACAAAACCACTCTCATTCTCACAAAGCACTTCAACATGTTAAGCAAATAGCATAATTACTGATTACAAAGAACAGGCTTTATCTTTAAGTATACTTTTTAATAATTTGTACCCACTCTTTAAGCTTCTACCTAGTAATACAAAAACCTTTATAATTTGAAAACAGCATTTGTCTTTCAAACAACCCTATGACATCTGATAAAAAGTTACATATTAACACCTTTGAGAAATTCTTGCTAAAAGATATTTGATACTAAATGTCTTTAAGTTTCTAGATCTAACTACCAGGGCAACCGCTTGTCGGAGACAGTGAAAGTTAGTCTTGTATAGGCCTGAGGCTGAACCAGATCATTGTTATGCTCTTTATAATTCCACACGGACAGGCATAAAGATTAACACCCCAACTGCACTAAAGCAAATCAAAACATATCCAAAAATCATTTCAAGTGAGGTTAGAGCTCCTTATAGGAAATAATGGGAAAAACCAAATTTGGGTTTCTATTACAATCACCCCACGCAGTGATCTTCTGTACAAACAGCATTGTATGGTTCACCTTAAAGTTGCAACTGCATTCTAGGTAAAGAGATACATACTCCCTGCTAATGGAATAAAGGTAAAAATGGCCATTGTATTTCCTTTTATTGGCTTATAAATTCAATTTCGCCCTTTTTTTTTTTCACCCTTCCAAAGCACTTTCCTCCAATTCATCCGTCACTCCCTCTCTAAATGCCATGCATCCTTAAGTATGAGTAAGGATCACAAATCCACTTCTCTAGACACTGGCATTTCCCTTTAATTCAAAGGATTAGGATCTTAAAATGAAAAAAGAAGCAGTTACCTCTTGCAACAATGGAATAACAGCATGCAAGGGTATCCTTAACACAGTCTTCTTTATCAGGTTTAAATTCCTAGTTTGGAGTACTTTCTGTGGAAAAAAATAAAAGTATCATCAATGTAACTATAATATAAGAAACTAAGGACAATACAGGAAAAATTGTCTACAAAAATGATTTAAAATAAATCTGGGCAATAAACAACCAACTGAATTTGGCAAATCAAGGTTAGAGGCAATGTGTTATTCTCTTGATAAATACCCAGGAGCAGAATGACTGGATCATATGGTAGGTCTATTTTTAATTTTTAATAAACTGCCAAACTAGTCAGGTGCGGTGGTGCACTCCTGTAATCCCAGCGGCTCTGGCTGAAGAGTATAGTGAGTTCAAAGCCAGCCTCAGCAACTATGAAGCTCTAAACAACTTAGTGAGACCAGATCTCTAAATAAAATACAAAATAAGGCTGGGGATGTGGCTCAGTGGTCCAGTGCCCCTGAGTTCAATCCCAGGTACAAAAATAAATAGATAAACAAACAAACTGCCAAACTGTTTTCCAAAGTAGCTGTATAATTTTATATTCCCAACAGCAAAAAGTGTGTGAGCTACTCTACATTCTCCACAATACTAAACTATCTTTTAATTTTCAACATCCTATACAAGATATGTACTGTTATTTATGGTAATCATTTACATTTCTGTGATTAGTAATATATATACTTTCATGCATACTTATTATTCGCTGGAATAGTTCTGTAAAGTATTCAAATCTTTACCAATTTTCTTATTTTTTCTTGAGTGAAGTCTTATTTTTTAGTTCTTTCAATGATCTGGATACACCTTTGTCTGATACAAGTTTCAAATATTTTTGCCAGCTTACAGGTTCTCTTTTCATGATTCTAACATTATCTTTTCAAGAGAAGAGGTTTGTAATTTTCAAGAAGTCCAAGTTATTTTTTTTCAATTTTTTTCCCTTTTTTTGCGGGGAAGGGAATAATGGTGATGGAGTAAGGGGTTACCAGGGGTTGAATTCAGGGGCACTCGACCACCGACCCACATTTCCAGCCTTATTCTGTATTTTATTTAGAGACAGGGTGTCACTGAGTTGCTTAGCACCTCACTTTTGCTGAGACTGGCTTTAAATTCGTGATGCTCCTGCCCCAGCCTCACAAACTACTAGGATTATAGGCATGCGCCACTGACCCCAGCGACCAATTTTTTCTTTAACCTTTCATGCATTTCATGATGTATCTTAGAAAGCTCCTTATTTTCCTCTAGAAGTTTAGTGTTAAGTTTTATATTTAGGCCTATGGTCTACTTTCCATTAATTCTTACGTGATATATGAAACAAAGCTGAGATAGGTTTTTTTCCCCCAATGTGTGTAGTTTATTTGTGGAGTGTTTTTGTCCATTAATCTATATTTTTCACCAATATTAAACTATATGGATCACACAGCTTTATCATAAAACCAGGTAGGGTAATTCTTCCAACTTTAGTTATATAGCTTTGGTGATTTCACATCCTTTGTGTTTCCTATAAATTTCAGGACCAGTTTTGTCAATTTCTAAAAGATGACTGACAGGGACTTCTGAAATTTTAATTGAGAATGGATTGAATATATAGATTGATTGATTGGGGGAGATTCACCATCATAACAATACTGAATATTCTAACTTATAAAAACATGGGTTAGACCTCCAGTTACTTAAGTCTGAGCCAGGTATAGTGGCACAAAGCTTGTAATCTAACTTGGAAGGCTATGTCAGGACCAGCCTGGCAATTTAGTGAGACCATATCTCAAAATAAAATAAAAAATGGAATGGGGGTATAACCCAGTGGTATAGCACCCCTAGATTCAATACTCAATATGGGAATTAAGCAGGGTTCCATTTTAATTAATTTCTTGCGTCCATTGTGATTTTAATGTTTTAATTTTAATCTGTTTTAGATCTGTTCTAGATTTCACTTAAACCTTTAGAAAATATTTTTATTTATTATTTATTTTTAGTTGTAGATGAACACAATACCTTTATTTTATTCATTTATTTTTATGTGGTGCTGAGGATCGAACCCAGTGCCTCACATATGCAAGGCCAGCTCTCTGCCACTGAGCCACAATCCCAGCCCCTAGAAAATATTTAAGTAATATTGATTTAATAAACTAGATTTAAATATTTATTTAATTTAAATAAATTAAATTTAAATAAATATCCCTGTCCTTGCTCACTTTCCTTATTCCTATTTTTAATGTCCTCCTATGCATCATGTATCTTTGTAAGGCAGCTTCTGGTAAAGTTATTTTACGTGGGAGAAAACATTGTTTTTACTTGCCTCCCACCCCCCGTTTTGGTATGAGGAATTGAATGCAGAGGCACTTTACCACTGAACCATATCCCCAGTCATTTTTAACTTTTTAATTTTTTGAGACAGGGCCTCACTAAATTGCTAAGGCTGGTCATGACCTTGCAATCCTGTCTCAACCTCCCTAGTAGCTGGGATTATAGGCATGCATCACCAAGCTCCCACAATGCATAATGCCCAGGTAATATACTATTACCATTACTTTGAACATTTTGGAGGGAATGGGGGCCTACTGGGGATTGAACCCAGGGGCTGTTACTGAGCTATACCCACAACCCTTCTTATTTATTTTTTTAAATTTTGAGACATGGTCTCCCTAATTTGCTTAAGATCTAGCTAAATTGCTTACGGTCTGGCTAAATTGCTGAGGTTGGCCATGAATTTACAATCCTCCTATCTCAGCCTCTCCAATTGCTGGGATTACAGGCATACGCCACCACACCTGGCTTACTTCTCACTTCTAAAACGAGGTTATTTTAAGAGTGCTTCACTGTAACTTTTACAATCTTTTCAAGCACATAATTTATTCAACTAATTTCCAATTGCTTCTACCTAGTAATACAAAAACCTTTATAATTTGAAACCAGCATCTGTCTTTCAAACAACCCTATGACATCTGATAAAAAGTTACATATTAACACCTTTGAGAAGTTCTTGCTAAAAGAGATTTGATACTAAATGTCTTTAAGTTTCTAGATCTAACTACCAGTATTCAGGAAACAAGATGGACAAAGGAACATACTAAAGGATACCACAGAGGCAGAGCAGGCAAAATCCAGAACATGAGGACTGGGGCTGTAGCTCAGTGGTAGAGAGTTTGCCTAGCTTGTAAGAGCCACTGGGTTCGATAGATAGATAAATAGATAAATAAATTAAAATTAAAGGAATGCTGTCCATCTACAACTATAAAAAAAGTTTTTTAATATGGGTAGAAAAGTGAGTATTTAAAAAAAAATCTAGAACATGGGACTCCCTATTAGACAAATTGTCTAGAGTCTCCAAAAAGTAAATTACAAAACACAGAACAGACATAACAACAAAGTACAGGATATAATTTGTTGAGATCCTGTTTAAAGAAAGCAAAATTTAAACACTAATGACATTTGATAATTTTAAAGAATTACTGTTTACTTTTTTAGACATGATAATGGACTGTGGTTATTTTTTTAAGCAATGGACTATAGCTGCTTTTAATTTGAATAGGTAAGTATCTATGAATGAAATGGCATTTGATCACTTCTGAGATCTGTTTCACTATAACCTGGGGAGGTAGAGAGGTAAAAGAACCGTAAAAGAATGGCAAGTGTTGATAATTTCTGAAACTGAATGATGGTGATTCACTTTACTCAAAAATGTTTGAGGGCTGGGGAAATAGCTCATTTGGTAGAGTGCTTGCCTTGCATGCACAAGGCCCTAGGTTCAATCCCCAATACCACAAAAAAAAAAAAAAGTTCGAAATGTTTCTTAGTAAAAAAAGAAAAAAACTTTGTACCTGATTCACCCACTGAGGAATGTTTCAAAGCATAGTTACATAGGCAATGATGACAGGCAAGTTATATTACGTTTCAAAAATACTGTCAATTGTTTTCTACAGCTTCTTTCTTATAAAATCCTCACCTAGGTTGTCGTTGTTTTGCCACAGTAAACTAAAATCCACCTTCTAAAACTTCTTTAAAAGTAATTTGAAGTTTTTAGACTTGCTAATTTCCTCTCTCATTTAGTAAAACCTCCTTTAGACACAAATATATTACCACTTAGAAATAAAATCAAAGACATTATTCACAGGTTACAAATTATACAACTATGACTGAAACTATGATGCTGCTGAATCATTGAGAATGCGTGTCACAATTAAATATTCTATATAGAGCACTACCACGTTATGAAATTCAAGAGGATTAAATTGAGTAACTTCATACAAGCAGTCACCAACTTCCACAGAAGTCATAAATGCCTCCAAATGCCTCCTTTCATATAATTTTTAGTACTTTTGCCTTCATATATTTTACAACATATCCCCCAACCCTCTTGAATTTCCCCCCAAACCTCCTACCCATTGTCAAGGTTCCACCTCACCGCCCCCTCTCACGGCCAGGGGGAAATAAGTTTCTGGAATCCAGAGTAAAAACTCAGGAACGCATTTTCCTACAGAAAAAAATATAAATTGTGATCTAGAATGCTGAGTATTATAATTCAGCTACACTATTTTTATAAAGGCTTTTGTAAACTAAAGCCTAAAAACTAACAATTCAGAACAATATTTCTATGAGAAAATGCATTCCAGGTTTAAAGGAATTCAACACAAAACCACTGTAGGTTAGTGACTGTCTGTATAATGTCACCATATTATATACATTTGACTAAACTCACAAAATATTAATTACAAACTGCTATACAACATGATTATTCACTGTCATGTGCTGTATCAATCACTTTCTAGGAAAAACTAAAAATTTAATTCATTGAAACACTGCTAAAATACTTACATTTAGCATTTCGAAATCATTACTTTCTAAACCCTGTGTGAGAAGAACTGGAAAGCTATTCGTCTGCAAAAGGTCATCTTTTTCTTCTTTTGTATCTATATCCATTGCTCCCAGACGTTCTTCAATGCTAACCTACAGAACAGAAACAACCTATTAAGATCAATCAGAGAAGACCTAATATAGGGCTGGGACTGTAGCTTGCCTGGCATGTGTGAGGCACTGCGTTTGATCCTCAGCATCACATAAAAATAAATAAATTAAACAAAGGTATTATGTACATCTACAACTTTTAAAAAAATTTAAATAATTTAATAAAAAGACCTAATATAGTTGAGAGACAAAAACACACTCAACTGATTTACTGTTTTTCTTTTCCTTCTCTCATATTAACATTAATAAGAATTCTTTAATGTTTAACGGATCTATTATTATTTTTCATTTTTAACTTGTAAAATAATAATAAAATCAATTTTGACGGTTTTTTAAATAGATATTTTTTTAGTTGTAGTTGACACAATACCTTTATTTTATTTATTTATTTTTATGTGGTGATGAGGATCGAACCCAGGGCTTCGCACGTGCAAGGTGAGCGCTCTACTGCTGAGCCACAACCCCATCCCCTTGAGTTAATATATCCCTGTAAAAAAAAAAGGAATCATTTCAACCCAAAAAAACCCAAACATGTTCATTTTTATTCAAATGGAATCTCACTACCACAAGGACTACATGGAAGACAAGTGAAACATCTCCAATTCAAGTTTCCATAAGCTAACAAAAAATATGAATGCCAAAGAAGCATGATTTGAAAATGTTAATTCACAGAATCCCACTATGGAAGATTCAACAGAGTTAAGGAACTGACATCTGATTACTAAAGCAAAAGAAACAACCCATTACCCCCAATCTAACTATCTCTTGTCAAAAACTTCAGATCTGTAAAAGGAAAAAAAAAATTATCAAAAGAGAGTGCTTATGCACTCTAAACAATTCATAAAATGTCTTCCTTTTTTTTAGTGATTCCAAATGTTTTATTAGCTAGATGCTTTTATTAGCTATATGCTTTACTACAGACAAGTGTTCTTGATAATATTTCTTAATTTAAACATATATGACTATGATACAAAGACCCAATTGAAAGAACTGATCCCTGACTGAAACCATAATTTGCCAGCTCCTTGGTAGCAAAGTGAAGATATAAATCTGTTCTGTGACTAACAAAGCAAACAGATGTGCTCTGGAAAGCTTCCTACTTGATTTATCCTAACATATGGAAAACATTAAAAAGGAAGGATATTAAAGAAATGAATCTAGGCCAGGCTAAAGAAAGCTCATACTTTTATTTAAGGCCAGATATCACACTACTAAGGAATAATATTTATGAACAGCTAGGTTACCTCCAACGCCTCCAGCTAAAGAATTGATAAAATTCTAGATTACTTAGACAAAAGTGAAGAATGTGAATGAAAGATGAAGAGGAGAACTCTGCAGAGATTAAATACAATAACTACAGAAGGGTTTTGAGAGTGAAAAAAATAATGTTTATAAACATTTTAAGCAATTATAATGACCATTTTTAAAGACCAACTGGCACAAAACCAGCCAGGATTGCTCAGACAGCCAAGAGAAAAGAGGCATCACTGGGACTCAGCAATATGCGAAACCAATGAAAATCATCACAGCAAGTCCTGGCTTATTCAATTTTATATTATCCTGTTAATTATTAACAAATGGCCAAAATTTGATCCAAAAAAAATTCCACTTTCTCTTAACAGTGACCAAGTCAAGTCTTATAAAGGTGACAATCTAGAATTTGGGGACCTAAGCTGCCTGGGAGGAACACAGAACAACAGCAACAAACTTAGGACATTTCTTATAAAGATTCAGCTTTAGCATTATTCAATATACTTATTACACTCTCACAAGCAATCTTAAATCTCAAACTCAAGTATCTGGTCAAAGGGGTTGCAGTACCTCGTTTCCTCCTAATTTCCTCTTGGTCTCTACTTCCTTGGCTGGTGGAGGAGGCCTGATAGCAGCATGATGCCCAGGAATCCCAGGCACCAGAACTTTTGCTTCAGAATTCATCACTGGTGTTCTCACCTGTTAAACACAGTTTTGGGAATGTATAAAAGGAAATTATGCCTTACTCCTTATGGTTCCTCAATGAGAAAACAAAACTCTTCAAAAGGCTTTTCTATTGAAAAACTCAACGTAATCTAATTGCCATGATAGGAATACAAGGTAAATTTTAACTGAATGTGGGCAAATTAAGTTTTAACATAATAACCTGAGAATACATGGCTTTAAAACTTCTAAGACTTTGTTAAAAGTGAAAAACAGCGGGCATGGTGGAGCAAGCCTATAATCTCAATGAATCAGGAGGCTGAGAAAGGAGGATCAGAAGATCAAGGCCAGCCTCAGCAAATCAGTGAGGCTCTCAGCAACTAAGTGAGAACCTATCTCAAAATAAAATATAAAAAGGACTGGGGATGTAACTGAATGATAAAGTGCCCTGAGTTAATCCCCAGTCATCCCCCTCAAAATGAAGGAATAAAAAATAAGAAGCAAAACCTACAGATTACCCAAGGACGGACACACTGATTTAAAAATGTTAAAGAGCAAAGTTATACATTTTATGACCACCTCCAAAAATCAATCTTTGCCAGAAATGCTCAGACAGCCAAGAGAAAAGTGTCATCTCTGAAACTCAGCCAGAAGCGAAACCATGTGGTTGTCATCATAGCATGTCTGGGCTTTCCCATTCCCCTTAAACTGTTAAATACATGACATTTATATGTAGACACCAAGTTAACCAAGTTAGTTATATTCAAAGCACAGCACCACAATGATGCTCTTTATGTGTGGGAATAAATTTTAGCCTCATTGTGGTTTTACTGCACCCTAAAACACAATATTCTTCTCAACAAAGATTTTTTTTTAAAGTACTGAGACTGAGAACCATTCATTAACAAAGTTAATATTCACTGCTACGTTATTCCCTGTCCTGATGATCATATACCTGGGCAAGAAAGAACTAAACCCAAGGTTTTTAATTCTAGCCAGCCAACCATTCTCTCAGTCAACAAATCAAGAGCACCTAAATGAAGTTTTATAATCTTGGTATCTAAAACTGTAATCCCACAAAATTTTTAAGGCAAGATCACAAAGTACAGAATTAAAAAGATAAATGAAGTTTAATACTACAGAACAATCCCCCCCAAATGTCATTTTTACTTAATTTACTTGGAATGTGGAATGTACTTACCTTTGTTATGGCTGTTTCTACTTTTGGGGCCCAGCAGTTTGAAATATCTCTTACTAAACACATATGAGTTTCTTTGGAGTTTAAAGCCTAAGAACATTTTTTAAAAGAAGGGAGATGGAGGGAAGAGAAAAGAATGTCAAACAAAGCAATTGGGAATAAGAACAAAATGACAAACAATGATTAATTGTGCATTTTCTAAAAATAAAAAAATTAGTGTAGAAGGCTTCCTCACTAAAATGTTGGCCACAATCACCACTCTTACAGCAACTGGGGAAATAGGTAAACTCCTAAGACACTGTAGAATTTTTTACATTCATAATTTAAAAGAGCAAATGTACTTTTTTCTTCTTCATTCTTTTTGGCAGTACCTGGGATCTAACTCAGGGGTGCTCCACCACTGAATTACATCCCCAGCACTTTTTTTTTTTTTTTTTAAGTTTTTGAGGCAATGTCTCATTAGGTTGCCCAGGTAGGTCTCAAACTTTCAATTCTCCTGCCTCAGTCTCCTGAGTTGCTGGGATTACAAGCATGTGCCACCACACCCAGAAGACTTTTATTTTTAAATCTATGCATATTTTTTTTTTTTTTTAAGTATCCACTGGGCTGGAGACGTGACTCCATGGTAGAAGCATGAAGACCTGGATTTAATGTCTAGCACCAAAGGAAAAAAATAATTGTGAAAAAAAGGTATTCTATTTTTTTCTGGGGAATACTAGGGATTGAACTCAGGGACATTCGACCACTGAGCTACATGCCTAGCCCTTTTTTTCTATTTTTTTTTTTTTAGAGACAGGGTCTCACTGAGTTGCTTAGCACCTCACTTTTGCTGAGGCTGGCTTTGAACTCTTGATCCTCCTGCCTCAGTCTCCCAAGCCGCCGGAATTACAGGTGTGCACCACCATACCCAGCGAAAAAGATACTTTTTAACTCAACAAATGGTGGCCATGCATTATTCCACTCATAGTTTCCCTGAGGGCCTTATTAAGTACTAAAAATTCGAGCTCAAGTAATCACCTATATGGACATGCCAATAATTCACAAGTGTTCGAAGAAACTTCTATAGTAAAAAATGTTAAGTCATTGCACTGTCCACCGCAATCCCACTTAGAAAATACAATGGGTGCTATCACAAAGGGCTCTTATGAAGATTTCCATTTTATGTAACTAGACAAAATTCAACACAAGTCATACCTGTGATAACCAAAACAACAACAGTAGGAACATGAGGCTCCTGGGCACTAAGAAGAGGCTAATCCCAATTGAGATGTATAAATGTAAAATAAAATGCACACCAGAAGACAAAATGCCAAAAGAGGGAAGTGTAAAATAACATTAAATATTTCAAAACAATACTTTATATCAAGTAAGTGTGAAAATGTTATTTTAGGTATACTGGGCTGAATAGAACACAAAGTTCTTACAAATTAAAATAAACCACCCAGTGGAAGGTCCTATTTCTCCTTAAGTATTCCAATGAGTAGCCAATGTGTTCTTTAAAAAAAAAAAAAAAAAATTCCTCTTTCCCAAGGATGGGTTGATGCCATATTGTTTTTCTCCAGAGTAGCATCTACGTACCACTCGCTCAATAGTAGGCTGAAACCAATTGCCATATACAAGCAACAATGACATTTTGTCTGGGCAAAAGCCAGCTGCTAGAATAGGGATGGGTTTTGGTGTTGATTTCTTGCCTTTCCCAGGTGTTGTTATCTGAATTGTACAGTTTGAAGTCAAAGGCTTTTTGCAGTGTCTAGGAATAGGGAAAAAAAAAATATATTAAGTTTAGAGAATTTCAAACAACACCTCTTACTAATTCTCTGAAGCTGGCACCTAGTCACGTAAAGTAACCCTACTCTAACCTCCACACTACCATCATTACCTGAATCACAAGTATGCCTTTCAAGATTTCACCTGCCCCCACCAACACCTCCATGCTAAAACTGGCCTTGAAACACACCTGCCCCTCTGCCCCACTCTGTCAGGACCCAGGAAAGCCCCAAACGGAGGCCCCAGGCAGGCACAATGCCACATGCCTGTAATCCCAACCACTGGGAGGCCGAGGCAAGAGAATTCCAAGTTCAAGACTAGCCTCAGCAACTTAGTGAGATTTTTTTAGACATGGGGATATAACTCAATGGTTAAGTTTCCCTGAGTACAATCCCCAGTACCAAAAGAAAAGGACTCTATAAGCTCCCAAATGATCTCTCACCTGCTCCAAACTGCCCCTCACTTCAGCCCTTACACACATTCTCTCTTCCAGCCAGTCCCATCTCCAACAGTTCCCAACCCCCAGAAGCCTCACCATGACCTCTGCAATATAGCTCCAGAAACAAAATTATGTCTTCCATATGTAAAGACATTTTTAACCTTATCTTCCCTGGCTTATCCTTGCCACCCTCTCAAGCTGTAGCTGTTTTGTCTCCCACACCCTTGTGCCAGAGACCTTAGAAAGATCTGATTTACGTGTGCTCCTTGTTCTCCACTGACACTTCAAGACTACAGTCTCTCCCTCTTTCACCTGAAAACTTTCAAATGTTGTCAGCAACACCCTTCCTGTTGCCACCTCTGGGTTACTCCCCTATATTTCTGGAAGAATTCAGTGGTTTACTTCCTTCTTCCCAACACTGCTCCCTAATGAATTCCTTTCTTGGCAGTTGCCATATTTCATGTTCAGGCTGAAGAGACTTCTAATACTCTGGTATCTCAGTTCCTACCTCCAATGATTGTACCCTTCATTGTATTTCAGTCACACATTCCTCACACCTTAGATATATTATCACTTATTCCTTAAGTGCACCCTCCTCTATCATTTAAACTTAAAGCTATCTTTCCAACTTACTCCTTCAAGTATAATAACTTCACAACTATACCTAGAAACCGAGAATTTGCATCTCTGCTTTGGCCTTTACCTCTCTTTAGGCTATTTCAAGCATGTCACACAGAATGACTGCCTCAAAATTTAGATCAAATCCCATCAATGCTCCACTTAAAGCCCTTCAACAGCTTACCAGTACCCAAGAAGAAATATCCAAGTCCTCACTGGGCTCACTATCTCTGGGTCCCAGTTCCTTTAGGTCTCAATTATACATTCCATGTACACACCACTATGTAAATAAGTCTCAAGGGCTACACACTACGTTTATGGATACCCCTAGGAGAACTCAATGGAGGAAGATTCGAGTTTCTTGAATGTTTGAAAGTGAGTACACACTACTTTTATAATGGTCTATAGTTAAATCCCTATACTTGTATTTTAAAAGTCACTCTCCTAACCACACACAAAAAAATTAAAATGGTCCATAACTCCAAAAACTTGGGTTCTTACTGTATTAATATAAATAAATAAACTAAATGAACTGTAATATAATGAAAGAATAATGAGGAGGAAATACGAAAAATAAACAGGGAAACAAATTTCTGACCAGGAAAACTTCTTACTTACCCATTTAATATGTGTTCAAAAAGATGGACCTGACCATCTCTGCAAACAACAGCTAACTTGACAGGCTAAAAGAAAAATGTAGCCGATTAACTCAGTGAATAATATGCGTCAGTCCCCAATCCATAAAAACTCAATTTTCTTCCCATCCTTTTAAATAATCAGAGAAAAAGAACAGCGAGGATCAACTTAAAAATGATCACCTCTGGCAAATGAACAATCTGTGTTACTGTCAGAATACACAAGTAAAATATTGGGCAGTATCAGAATTGAGGTTTTGTTTTGGAATTTTACTTTAAATTACTATAACTACAATTTTATTAAAGTCAGAATTAGCTGATACTTGTCAGAATTAGCTTCTTATGCCATCACCTTTTTTAAAAAGCCCTGTTTTATTATTGACAATTTTAATTATAGTGCCAGTATTATTATTAGATAAAAAAAATTAAATCTAAATGTAGCAAAAGAATTCGGTCACAAAATAAGAAAGCAAAAATCCAGTCCATTTTCTAAAGTTATTGAGCATGATTTCTCTTATTATAGAAGTTACTGGAATTTAGATTCAAAGTACCTACCACTAAAAAACCATACACACACGTTTTAAACTTTTTGGCAAGTGATTTTGTTTAATAACATGGGAATAAATACCAAAGTGTTTCTCATTATATTACTTTCCTATGATCAAAACTTCTATAATAAACATGAGATAGTGCACCAATCACACCAAATGTTCTCAAACCCATGACTTTATAAAGTATATAATGGTTACATGTTGGATTCCTAGGATAGTTTTCTAAAAATAATAACTGTGTTATCTCCTCGCTATCTGAACTGGATCCTAAAAGACAGAATTCCTTATAGGCAATCACTGACCTAATCAACATCCCCACACTTCCATTATAAAGCCAAGCTTGTAATCCCAACACAGAAACATGCACCCATGTCCAGACATTTCAGGGACTGAGGCAAGAAGATTCAGCATTAGAGGCCAGCCTGGGCAAGCCCCCCCCCACCCCCTCAAAGGAAAAGGAAACAAACAAACAAAAAAAAACACACAAAGAAAAACCCTGAGTTTGCTAACAGCAGAATCGATATCTAAACCAGTCTCTTAAAATTTTTAAACCAATGCTCATTCCACTACAGTACTTTTCAAAAATATTAAAACAAGATGAAAAATTTCTAAATCATCTCTAAATCCCTAAGGGTTTGCAACATACAAATTTCAAAACCTCTATTATGAAATATCCTAAAACTGCCTTAAAAAAAAAAAAAAAAAAGATTCAAATATTCTGCCCAAATCAAAATCTTACCCAGCTTTAGTCAAACAGACACATGAACATGAAGAACTTCAGTAAAGCCATATTTATTTAATGCTAAAAATTCTAAAATATAAAAAAGCATCAAACAGAATAATGTGGTTTCCCCACCCTCTGTTACTGGGGATTGAATCAAGGGAAGCTCTACCAGTGAGCTACCACCAACCCATTTTATTTTTTGAGACAGTGTCACTCAATTGCCCAGGCTGGTCTCAAACTCTACTTCCAAGTTACTGGGATTACAGGCATGTGCCCCTTTGCCCATGGGATGTCATTCTTGGAACAAAACACATCTTAGTTAGGACCTATAAGGTTTTATAACCAAAAAAAATGCATTTGATACAACAATTTTGTTAATTTACATGATGACTTAAATATATACTACCTTTGTACACAAACCTTCCCCTTCCCTTCCTCTTATAAGAACTTATCGCAGTGATGTAATGTTGCTTCCACAGTCTAAGATTTTGGTTACATTTTGTTATTACTCCCTCACATCCATACTTTAAGACTAAAGTTTATAAAATCCAAAAACAATTCTCAAAAATCAAGCCACTTACCTCCTCTTTATTTTCTGACAAAGTCAAGTCAATATAGACAGGTTCATCAGTGACCGTAAAAGACATCACTGCACTCTTTTCTTTGTTTTCTGACCGGACCTGCCTAGAAAACAAAAGCAACCATTAGATAAGAAGACAGATTTACCCAAGAGGGAAATCACAGTATTTGAGTCCCTATAGTTTTTGTTGATCTTTTGAAAGCTGAGTAAGATTATTAAAGGTCAAAATAAGGGGAACATCCATGCCACAACCTTATTAGCATATTGGTTTGGAAATACAAAGTATTAATACATTTCTGGCAAATTAAAACAATGAATAACATTCTCTATCCTGTTCTATTGATCTCTTTGTCTATTTTGATGTCATCACAATGTTTTGATTAACAGCTTGATAAAAGCTTGAAGTCTTGAAGTCAGACCATGTTAGTCCAACTTTTTTTTTTGTTTTTCAAAGTCACTTTGACCATTCTTATGTCTTTTTCATCTCTATTTGAGCTTGAGAATCAGCTTGACAATTTCTCTGAAAAAGGCTGATGGGATTTTGGTTTGCATGGAGTCTATAGTCAATTTAGAAATAATTCACTTTATAACATCAAGAAAAAGTGTCCAGAATCAGACATACTATGTCTATACCCACTTCTACACACTCACCATCCTCATTCTTCATGGACTATGTATTTGTGAATTCACATACTTGCTAAAACTTACTTGTAACCCCAAAATTATTGTCTGTGAGCATTCATGCTTATTCAGTCATGTGTGGGAAAATGAAAGCTGCAAGCTGTCCAATGCCCAGCATTTCCAGATATCTGAACAAGGCTTCATCTGCCTTATTTCAGCTCTTATATAAGAAGTCTACTTAGTGCCATCATTTCTGAATTTTCATTATATTTGTTTATTAGTAATTTCACTGTTTAAAGTTACCCAAGGGCTGGGGTTGTGGCTCAGTGGCAGAGCACTTGCCTAGCATGTATGAGACACTGGGTTCAATTCTCAGCACCACATATAAATAAATAAAATAAAGATCCATTGACAACTAAAATAATATTTAAAAAAAAATAGCTACCTAAAAGCATAGTACTAAAGTGTTGTATATGTTCCTAAGTGCAATAAGGTTCTAATGTGCCTTATAGAGAAAATATATGTCAAATAAGACTGAGTTACAGTGGTAGGAGTCTAATGTTAATCAAAATACATACTAAATAAGGTATCTTTAAACAAAACACACATAAAATAAGGTTATGCATTACCTAGATGACAAAAAATGCTCTGACCAGAGGCTACTGATAACCTAAATATTTTTCTCCATCAAAGGAGTTATGGTTAAGGATCCAGTACATCAAAGTTCATACGGACTTAACAGAACAACTATGAATACTGAGAATCAACTGTATACTTGTATGAGTGTGTGTATACATAGGCAAAACCAACTCAGTGGAGACAACCTCTTCAAAAAATAGTACTGCAATCACTGAATACCCATAATGGAAAAATATGATCATTAGGCATTTATGGTAGGAACTGCAATTTACTACCACAATGAAACATCACTACCCATCTATTAGAATGGCTTAAATTAATTGCCATACCAAGTGTTGGTGAGAATGTAAAGAAATTAGTACTCTCTTACATAGCTATCAGGAATATAAAATGATACAACCTCTTTGAAAAACAAAATATGACAATCTTAAAAAAATTAAAATGTTCACCTATCATACACTCTAGCCACTGCTCTCCTAGGTACTCACTAAAGAGAAATGAAATCATGCCAGTCCAGATTTGTGCACAAACATGCATAGCAGCTCTATCTGTAATGACCCTAATCTGTCAACAAACCTGGAAACTTGGGGTAGGGAAGGATTAGCAAAGGACCCAGAAAACTCTTGGGAGCAATGCACATGTTGTCTTGCTTGTGATCAAGGTTTTCAAAATATGTACATGTAGATCAAAGCATCAATCTGTACATTTTAGAAGTATGCAGTTTACTTAAGTTAGACCTTAAACTTTATTTTGTATAAAAATGAGTTAACAAATGTGATTTTACAAACACTATTCAAAAATCAACTTCTTTTCATCAACTTGTAAAAATTCCATCTTAGCCCATCAATAAGAGATAACATCATCTCCTCAAAGTACTGGGACAGCATGTGCATACCATCAAACCCAGCTTGGTGAGCTGCACTTCTAAATGAGCACTGTTTTGTAAACACATAGTAATTTTATATGGTCAAGGACATGCTCAACTAATTATTACTAGAATGAGAAACTATTTCCATTTTTAAAGACTCTTATTACCCATGAAAAGCAGTTGGGAATAAAAGCACCATCAGATGCTGACATAAATTTCAAAAAATTTCTCATTTAAAAACTTTCTGATGGCTATTTAACATCAAACAAATTTTTATTTTTAAAAATCTCATTTAGAAGAAGACGGATTAAAAGTAACTTCTGAGGGGATGGGGATATAGCTCAGTTGGTACAGTGCATGCCTCACATGCACAAGGCCCTGGGTTCAAAAAAAAAAAAAAAAAGTTAACTTCTGAGTGAATTAGTAACTACTACTACAAAAAAAGGGGATTATTGGTAAATCTCAGTAATAAGTCAGGAAAATTTATATCCTCAGCAAACCATTTGTAAATAGATATTATTGCATTAATCCAGTGGCACCACATATTCAACAGAATGAAGTTTTCCTAAAAATATATTTTAAGCTACTTTTAAACTGCCCAGGCACAAAAATACCGAGACCCCTGCATCTCCAAACAGAGAGGTTATATTATATAATGTTCTTAAGTGTTCTCAAAATATGTTTTTTAGGCAGACTAAATTCTTTATTACAAGTCAAGGTAATACCAACATTAAATGCAATAAAGCAAGTTTCATACTCTTTTTTTATTAACCACATAAGCTTTGACAGATTTTAAGGCAAAGCTGTGTCCCAAATTCAAAAGAACTACCTACCAGACATTAAGTAACCGGTCATGCACTGCTCCAGATAAGAAATAAAGACCTGTAATTCCATCAAAGGGCTGGCTCTCATTAGGAGGTCTGATAGTAGTGAACATAAGTGATGAAACTGGTGTCGCATGTCCTGTGAAGTGCTAGAAAGTTAAATCTTATTTAGGAGAGGATGGATTCAAAGCACTACAAACATTAAAATTCCCTAGGTATCATCATAAATAAGCTCTAAATGATATTATCTAACAAAACAGCTCTATAGGGAAGTAACAATTCTATTTAATAGTAAGCAAATGATATTATTTGTTATAATCCCCTTTTCTTAAAAATAAAATAAAAACTCTGAAAACACTGAAAATTAAGATGTTCCTTTTAACTCCCATGATCCTACCACATTAACTTTATTTCTTCCATTTTTTAATTCTATTTTTATTTTTTTTTTTTAACAATGTTGAGGATTAAAACAAAGGGTCTCTCACATGCTAGGCAAGGGCTCTACCATTGAGCTACATCCCCAGCCCCAGTTCTACTCATTTCTCAAGTGTGCTCAGGTGCTCAGACACAGCCAAGGAATTGTAGGTCCTCATTTTACTCTCAGTGAGTCGAAACCACAATTTTAAGGCATCATCACAGCACCAAAAGTTGAGTAACCTCTGAATTCAACTGTTTTTCCCTCCTAATACTAATCTCCATAGTTAAACACTATAAATGGACCAAATGCTGGATACAAGCAAGAAAACAAAATTACCACAATCCTTGCATGGTAGAATAGATTTTAAGTTCAGAGTCCATTTGTTTATTTTATTCATTTTTTTGAAAAATGCAAACTTGTCTATAATGTACTTAATATCAACGAATCAAATTTGGAGGCTAATTTTTATCTAATTGATGTACCTAAAAATTTAAAAATCTGTTTGTGCTGGTTGCCGGGGGGAGGGGTGGGTTGAGATGGGGATCTCATTAGACTGCCCAGACTGGACTCAAACTCCGGGGCTCAAGCAATCCTGCTGCCTTAGCCTGCCAAGTGCTGGAACTATAAGAAACCATGGAGCATGACTAAGAATTTGTACTTAGGAAACAACATTCTACGACTCAAACTTCTTTATCTTTCTCTTACATACTGTATATAATTGTCAGCTTAGAAAATAATTTGACTCACTCTGTAGACTTCTTTGGTCTCCAAAACCCATAGTTTGATTGTTCGACCAGCTGAAAGCAACATTTTTCCATCTGGGCTGATACACAGGGAAGTGACGCTGCTATTGTCACCTTTCCATTTGCTGTATAGTGAAGAGAGGTAAACACATCTCACTGATGGGGCAAAACAAACCATAAAACAACAACAACAAAAAAAAACAAGCAATAAAAATACCATCTGAAATCCTAGGACAATTGCATCCCATAAAATCCTGTGTTAAGTTCATAATCCTAGACATATACTAGAGTGAAGTCTCCTTCATAGGTTCCTCTCAACATGGCATGTTATGAGGAAGAGGATAAAAAATTCTCCCATCTTATAGGCTTTTGTAGGTATCCCATATATTTTTGATGATGAGCCATAATGGGTTAAAGCATAAAAAGCACTAGAGAAGAACATTCTACACACTGACATTTTAAGGCCCTTCAATCAAGCCACAAATAAGGCCCCAACAATTGAGTCACACACCCACACCAAAACCTTCCAATCAGCTTTTTTAATTTTTAAGATGCAATAGGCAGCCAAGGATCTCCAGCAATTTAAAGAATGCCTTCAACATGAAAAATAGACTAAATCAGACAAATCACCACACATCACCCTCAAAAGATGATTATAAAGAGAAAAAAAATGAAATATTACATCTATTATTTTCAGAGAACTAAAAAAATTCAATGATAAAGAAATATAGAAGAAATAAAAAAACCCTCATAGAAGTTAAAAATACAAGAGAAATTATAAATTCTATAGAAGTTTTTTGGTTTTTTCCCCCAGTACTGAGGACTGAAACCAAGGGTGCACTACCACTGACCTACATACCCACTTTTTTTTTAATCTTATCCACTGATAAACTCTACAGCCACAACTTCTTTTTTTTTTTTTTTTTTTTGAGAGAGAGAGAGAGAGAGAGAATTTTAATATTTATTTTTACTTTTCAGTGTACAAACATCTTTGTTTGTATGTGGTGCTGAGGATCAAACTCGGGCCGCACGCATGCCAGGCAAGCGCGCTACCCTTGAGCCACATCCCCAGCCCTTTTTTTTTTTTTTAACTTTTTGTTTTGAGACAGAGTCTCACTAAGTTGCTAAGGGCCTTGTTAAGTTGTTGGCCTTGAGCCTGCCTCAGCCTCGAGTCTCTGGCATTACAGCTGTACACAAAACTACGACTAACTCAACAGAAGGTTTTGAAAATGAAATTGAAAAAATTAAACAGATAACAAATAAAAAGGCAAAATGAAAAACCAGAGAAAACAAGTCAGAAATTGCAATAATCAGCTCACAAAATACAAGATCTGAAAAACAGTATATAGTAATAGGGAGTTAAAAAAATAGTGAATAAAATTATCTAATGAATAGTACAAGAAAAATGAAGCATGTGAATTTCTAGGCTGCCAGGCCTAGAAATGGTCTCATCCAGCACCAATGCAATTAATTAATTAGAGAGCACATAAAATTACAGAATACCCAAGATAATTCACACTGAAAAGACAATGGAACAAACACCTTCAAAGTCCTAAAGGAAAACAGGGTAATCCCAGCCACTCCAGAGGCTGAGAGGTGGGAGGATCACTGGAGCCCTGGCAACTCCATGAGGCCCTATCCCAAAATGAAACAAAACAAAACATTCTGAGGGAAAGTAATTTCAAACTAAAATCTTTATCCTCAAACTATCAATGAAGACAGTAGAATTAAAATGACAACAGTGAGTAAACAAAATCTCAAAAATTCACCACAAACACACCCTTCTCCTTAAGAAGCTATCGACCAGTGTTCCCTAACCAAGAGAAGGGAAAATGTCATCCAGGCAACAGAGGCTCAATCTAACAAGAGAAATTTTTCAGGATGATGATGAAAGCAAATCTCACAACAGTGGCTATTCAGCAAACCCAGGACAATAGAAATTCTCTCAAGAAATAAATAAAACTAATTGATGTGTCTAAATATAACTGGAAGATTTACACTACTGTTAAGAATGAGAGTAAACTAATATCAGGTACATATTAAACTATGTGAAGAAAACTATGTGATAAACCCCAAGAAAAGAAAAATTTTGTACAAGGAAATGTAAACCTGGGATAATCCAAACCTCAGCTTTAACAATAAGGAATCATAATATAAACAACAAATACTGCTGAACCAAATCTAATATAATAACAAGGAAGAGATATAAGAGAGTTAAATCCTCATCTTCCACAGGAGGAAATAAGTAGATAGTATCTAAAATGGGGG
>NW_025999977.1:38682129-38802158 GCF_001458135.2 Marmota marmota marmota
GGGGGGGGGGGGGGGGTGTCAATTAACAGAAGAATGTTAAGGATAAAGCTGTAAACAAATATTTAAAAAGAGCATAGTTTAAAAGGCAAGAGGTCAAGCTCTTCATCTATTTCTCAATTATAAAGTAGGGACAAAGCCAACATCACTGTATTATGATTAAACACAATGGTCTAAACTATTGAACAATGTGCCTTGAACATTACTGGTCTCCATGTGAAGAAACCAACTTCATGAATTCTCATCCAGAATATAACAACACAGGTCCCATTCCAGACCCTCTGGATTTGACAGGTGTTTCAAGCAGGTCACCAGTATAAAAACTACTGTTATACGTAAATGGAGTGCAAATAGTTTCCTCACCAGTACCTCCAGTCCTGAGCCCTCCCCTTAAATTCTAAGCCTGTCACCATCCTGACTGCTAGGTCTTGTCTTTCACATGATTTCAAATTCAACTTGTCTAAAAACCCCCAAACCACTTCCCTCTTCTGATGTAATTTTTATTAATTTGATATTTCTATTCTCTACCATGCATAATCATCTAGTCCGCACCTCCTTTAAATTACTCACTACACAAGTAAATGTTTCACTTTTCTATATCTTGGCCTTTGCTCTTGCTATCTACTCACTTTCCTTAATCTACTATTAAAAGGACTCTCCTGCCCTCCTCTATCCAAATTCTATCTGTCCTAGTCCAACTGACATACCTTCTATTCCACCAGGACTTCAACACTACTGTACTCATCTGAAAAATAACCACATGCTACCTTAATTAAGCCTTAACCTACATCCATTCATTATAGTTAAAGTAATCACTCAAAATCATGTAAGCTACTTCCAAATAAAATCTCTTCTACAATTATTTTCCCCTTGTACCATTTTACTTTTATGTACTAAAATCTTGCAGGCCTAATTTGATTAAAGGTTCCCTGAGAACAGTACATAACCTTCTTAATGTGTTTATTCCCCATTTTGTCTAGCAGGATTTATCAAACTCTTGTTATATTTCCAAATGGTAAATAAGTCCGCCACCAATTCCAGAGCCATCAGTGCTACTTACCACTTTACTTTGCATGTCTGTACGTTCCATTCCACAATATATTTATCATCTGAACAACTATATAAGCAGCCACTGTCTTCATGCCACTGTACACAATTGATTCTGTTGTCATGTCCACCACTCTGCAGGTTAAAAAAATAAAAATTATGGGCTGGGGTTGTGGCTCAGCGGTACAGCACTCACCTTGCACGTGCGAGACCCTGGGTTCAATCCTCAACACCACATAAAAATAAATAAGTGAAATAAAGGTGTTGTGTCCAACTACAACTAAAAAATAAAATATTAAAAAAAATTAAAGAAAAAATAGAAGTTGTAACCAAAATGTTAGGTCTTAATTAAGCCCTAACCTACATCCATTCATTATAGTTAAAGTAATCACTCAAAATCATGTAAGCTACTTCCAAATAAAATTACTCTTACTTCCAAAGGAGAATATTTTAAAACATTAAGTTCAATTATTTCCCTTCCCTCTTATCAGCTGTCAAGTCAAAGAACTCATTCCTATATTATACACAAAGAATTAAACAAAGGATATGAATACATAAATCCCACAGAAAGAATTCAGAAATATGTATCAAATATATCAAAATGCTCAATTGTTAGTAATCAAATACAAACCAAAACAAAGTAGCATTTTCAGTCTGTTTATCTAGCAACTTATCGTTATACTGCCTGTGCTGGTGACATAATAAAAATGGCCTTACAATATATTTCTGGTGGCAGTGAAAAATTAGTGTCCTTTTGGAAAGCAATTTAGCAATGTATCCTTTCATTCACTTACTCATTCAACAAACATTTAACAAATACCATTACATGCCAGGCACTTTAAATACACTATTATGTCCAAGTCAAGAGGCAGGTTATCCAATACCCATTTAAGAGACGATAAGTTAATTTACCTATGATCACTTTGTGTGTGCGTGTGTGTGTTGCTAAGGACTGAACCCAGGGCCTTGTGCATGCACTCTACCAACTGAGCCATACCCCCACCCCCTACCCATGATCACTTAACTAGCAGGAGTCAACCTCAAAACAGACTAGCTCTAATGCCTGCATGGTCCTTTTCTATTTTACCAAACCATCACAACACTGTTCATCACCCTGCCTCTGAGTTCCTCTGTGATCCCTGTTAAAGATATTGTTATAATCCTGTGTGGTATTTTTTTCCTTAGCTTTATTTTATTTATTTATTTTTATTTGGTTCTGAGGACCAAACCCAGGGCCTTGCATGTGAGAGGCGAGCGCTCTACTGCTGAGCCATAACACCAGCCCCCTGTGTGGTATTAAAATGACTTAAAAAGAACTTCTAGGCTCCATCAGCATCATGCCCAGGGCCAAAGCAACCACTTCCATTGCACAGGATGATATAAATCTGTTGTCCACAAAAACTGACCAAAGGATGGTTTCCTAACTACAGTGGGATAAGATCCCACATGATGATCACCCTAACTGGGAAGAGACAAATAAAGGGAGAGTTCCTTCCTGCTACACAGATCTTGAATGTTTTACCTTTTTTTAACAGCTGGGTATTATTTGTATAATTTGTAATAGACAAACAGAAGACTTCTAAAGGTAGATATAAAACTCAAAATTTTTCCTCTACCATATTAGTTGGGGATTTTTTTTTTTTTTTTTTTACTGCTGCTGTTTCAATGGAATATTCATGGTAGAAATAACGCTACTGAGATATAGGTATTGTCCTTCCATTGCTGATAAAAGAAAAAATTAAGGAGACTCTTTCAGAAATCAGCCATAACACTCAAAACTCTTTGTCTCCCTAATTTTAAGTTAAGAATTCAGGAAATCCATTGGACAGAAAAATAAAAGTCATTATTTTACAACAACAACAACAAAAAAAGAAATTCCCAAATGGTCGGTTAACAGTTACATGACAAGTGGACTATCCAATTCAGTGGGAATTTAGACAGTCATAATCATTAAAAACATTTATAACTGGGCTGGGGATGTGGCTCAAGCGGTAGCATGCTCGCCTGACATGCGTGCGGCCCGGGTTCGATCCTCAGCACCACATACAAATAAAGATGTTGTGTCCACCAAAAAACTAAAAAATAAATATTAAAATTCTCTCTCTCTCTTTAAAAAAAAAAAAACCTTTATAACTAGTTCTTGAAAATACAGTCTGATCTCTAGCCACATCCATTTTTCTGCAAATGACATGATTTCATCCTTCTTCATGTGAATAGTACACTGTAATTACATTGTTTTTTCAATAATCTCTAATAATTCATTTCCTTGCCATTATTTTCTATATAAAATATACTTACTATTAATTTACTATGTAATTCTCCTTTTACTGTACTGTACAACAAAATGCTACCAACTGCTGTACCAAGAGCCAACAAGTCAATCTGGTCACTCGTTCCTACAGCTTCTGATTTCCTTTTTTTCCTCTGGTGACTTTCCTATAAAAAAAATTTTTAAAAATTTATTAGTATTTCAAACACTAAAACATAATTAATACATAAGCATTAAAGCCCACTATCCCACAAAAGACATTTTAAAAAGGAGAAAAGGCAGGGATTCACTCTCACATAATTTCTCATTACTTTAAAACACAGACACACACACACTCCAAACTCCAATGGGAAGGGAAACTCAAAATTCTCCATCCCTCTCTCACACCTGTCTGAAAGGAAAGCAGCAAACAAGTCAGACACAGAAAGTCAAGTATTGTTTTCTCTTGGTACTTTCTTAACAAGTCTAAGCTGCGTCAATGTTCCTTCCACTTCTCAGTAATTGACCAATCCTCCTGACAGGAACTAAGTGAAGTTCCACAAGAAACCCATACCCAAGGATCTATGAATCCACAGATCCATACCTAAGCAGCCAACTTTTCCCCTCCCCTTCCCAATCTTTCCTCAAATTCTAGCCTAGTTTTCAAGAAATGGAATTCAAACAATTTTATATTTATAAGCATACATTAAATTTAATATCAGTCAACAAAATAGTTGTAACTAGTAGAGAAGCTCCAAGTATAAACCAGGGAAGTTGCTCCAATATCTGATCAAGGGCCTGAGTTCCATGCTGGCTCAGTAATTCTGATGATTGAAAAGGCAAAAGTTTCCATCTACTAGCAAATGTTGCAAGATTTCTTTTGATTTATTTCAAATGTGATGTTAACAGTTTGTATTCTCCATCAAAATGACAATCCATGATCACAACTCACAAGCACAGATCTGAGCTCATAATTCTGAAATATATGATTTTAAAACTTCTTTTTTTTTTTTTTTTTTATTAAAGCTCACCAGTCTGTATGTTTTGGTATAAAAGAAGCTCTGAGAAATCCATTCTCAGATCCTCCTGTCTCGGCCTCTCAAGCTGCTAGGATTACAGGCATGCACCACAGTGCCGGGCTGACAAATCCATTCTTTTAGCATAAAACTGTCCAGTAGAAAAGGGAACACTTTCTTAATAGTATAGGATCTCTCTTCTCTATAGCATAAAAATCTAGGAAACATAAAAATTTACCCCATCCAAGAAACAAAATGAAAACTACAATGTTATCAGTATATAAAGACTATCAGAGTAAATTTCTAGAGAATTTTCAAATTTTTTCCTTTTAGTTATCCTATGGGGATGCTACATTTGAAAAATTTGATTTATCAGACACTCAGATGAACAAAAAGAAGTAACTTTTTATTACAGAATAAAAATAACATTTAGCTGTTCTTTAGCAATGTATCTACATTAACAAACCCAAAAGGGATGTTACAATTAAAAGACTGAGTGTAAACAGTATAATCTAATGTCGCATCAGTAACATTTAATCTGCTTGAATAATGAAACTTTTGTATTAGAAGTGTCCCACAACCCCAACTTCACTTACATGAATTTCTAAAGCTACCTGTGAATAATCCCAGAGAAAAATGTGGTTTCTGCATTAAGGTTATAAACACAAACAGCTATTTCATAAAAGGGCAGTAGGGAGAAGTATATTAAGCAACTGTAAGTTGAGCATCCTTAATCTGAAATTTTGGAGCACTTTAAAGATTTCAGATTTTCAGATCAGGGATGCTCAAATGGTAATGTCTATGCAAATATTCTAAAATCCAAAACGTTCTGAATTCTGAAACACTTCTAGGCCCAAGCATCTCAGATGAGATACTCAATATGTGCTACCTTATCAAAAAACTCTAAAAGAATTTTCTTTAGAGAAGAGTCTAGAAAAACCAAATTATCTATACTGATCTTTTTTTTTAACTGTGTAAAGGTTTGTCCAAATGTATATATGCTTTACCACAGATTTGAATTTACATTAAAAGCACTGAGAAAGAAAGGAAGGAAGGAAGGAAGAAAAAGAAATTAAACATTAACATAACCAAAACCCTGATTTTCCTATGTGCGGAATCTACTTTTGGCAGAAACAAGAAAAGGCAGGCAGGAGTATTCTATATATGAATATATATATGTATGCATATATCTTTATTTATTTATTTTTATGTGGTGCTGAGGATCAAACCCAGCGCCTCACACATGCCAGGCAAGCACTCTATCACTGAGCGGCAAGCACTCTATCACTGAGCTACAACCCCAGCCCCAAGCCCACAAGATCTATATGCAACTTTGAGGAAAACCGTCTAAAGCTAAATAATAATTCAATTAATTTCATATAGCTATTAACTTGCATGTTTTTTTTTCAGTTAGATGGTCTTTTTAAAAATAACTTCCCACTCAGCAGGATAGGCATGTCCTAACATGTAACACATGAACCAAATCAGAAGTTTATATAACCAATGTGCATTTTAGTGAAATCTAATATTTTAGGTACAACCCCACATTAAATATTTCTGATACCAAGGTCAGTACTACTGATTCCAATTCTATCCATACATCACACTCCATACATGTGTTTAAACTTCCTCATTTTGCTTTTCCCTTTACTTGAAGGGGCTTTCTCCTACTCGCCTTAATTTTCATTGGTTAAGAATTCTATCTATGCTTCAAAGTCTACCTTAAATACCATCTCCTACAGAAACCTTCTTTTCCTTAAGAAATAAATCATGCTCTGCATCACAGACACAGTAAAACTGAGTTATCTTTTTTCTTCTTTCATCTTAAGTCACACACAGTTGTTTCCTTTCTTAGAGTACCTAGAAATGTCAGGTCCCAACTGACCAGATGTGTAAAAATATAAAGTAATGAGAAATGCTGGCTGAGAATTTAGTTCATATATTTTTAACTATAAACTCTAAGTGAAGGTATCAGGAATGAAGACTAAAAGAATGTGATTTCTTAAATTAACACCTTGTCCAACCTAAGGGCAGACTGAGCTAAGCACAAATAGCACAAACCTGTCTGATGAAAGCTTCTGAACATTAGACCCAGAAGACAATAAGAACACTGAGGAGTTGAGGAGGTAGCTCACTGGTACAGTGCTTGCCTAGCACCCTACATACATAAAATAAAAAGAACAACAACAACAACACACAAACAATGAGAAAGAATATGAATGGAACACATGCTTGATTTTTAATGCAAGTAGTAGTAAAAATGACGTGAAGAGACCATGAAACATCCAGGTGATAAGAAGTTTGAATTTGATCCAGATTTAAGCAATGGCTTACACTAAAATCTCAAAGTAGAGTTTACATACACATGAAGAAACCAGTATGCACTCATGAAAACATGATATATATAAATGAAACAAGCTTCACAGAAAAACTTATCATGAGTAGCAATTCTCTGATGTTTTCCATCTCATTTTTTTAATGTGGTCACAACCCACTATTATCTATCTCAGAATTCACTAATGGATCAAAACTTACTTTGAAAAATACTGACTCCTAGATACCAAAAATTACGACCAAGTTTACATTTGTACTTGGCAAATAGCTTCCTATTCCACTTCTTGGCTTATCTTACTGATACTTATTCTGGCATATGTAGAAGTATAATGTGAAATAGCAGGTAAAAACTTTACATTTTACATAAAATTACAAATAGTATTTATAACAAAATAATTAAATTCTAATACAGAGAAACATCTATTTCTGCCAATTAAATCTAAACTGTGATCTTTATCTTCTTTTGAAGTTTAAATACTGGAGACCTCAAGAGAGCACAGCAACACATTTGAATTGTGCTACATCTCTAAGAGATAGCAATGGTGATACCCAGCTCAGATTTTTTCCTAGAAATATACTTAATGCTACCACATGGGCTCTGTCCAATGTCTGATACGCGCCATGGGCTTCCTCCAGTAAGTACTAAGCTGTGTAGGGTCATATAACTGCACTGAGATTAAAGCAGTATAAAAATGTGTACTGTGGTAGCCAACAATAGGCAAAGTCTATTCCTCTAGGGTTCTACAGTCAGTAGGGAAGGAAAGTAGAAAAGTGTGTGACTTAAGGGAGCAATGAAAAAGGATCCTTTCCTAGGTGGCTCAGCCATCTACTGTATAACTCTGCCCTGACACTAACACCTCAGCCTCAGTTTATACATATAAACTTGGGAAACTAAAACTACTGAGGCATAAATACAAAGTATTATAATCAGTACTTGGGATATAGCTCAATTGCTAGAGTGCTTACTTCACATGCACAGGCCCTGGGTTCAATCCCCATCACAACAACAAAAAAAGTATTTCATTCTGTAACCAAGAACAAAAAATGGCAATCTAACTTTTCTAAATATTTATAAACCAACCACTACATTAACCCACTACTTAAGAAACCCAGCTCATATTTCTTTTCACTTAGATAAGAATATCATATGTTTTGTCTCTCCTTGGGTAGCAAACGGCCAATTAATAAACCAAATGCAGGATATTCCTATAAAATTTACAGTGTGAATACAACATTAAATGAGTCCACACAGATTCATTCAATAATAACATTTACTGAGTACTTATTATGTGCCATACTTTACTACACAGGCCATGTACACTGCCTCACTTCATGCAGAGAACCCTGAAAGCAGGGTGGAATTATCTCTACTTTTGGTTTGAAAGTGGACAACATGCCAGGATCTTAACAAAACGCTGGAAATGTGGACTTTGTAACAATATTTTTTTTTCATGCCTCACGCTTTAAACCTCAAGGATATAAAAATAAGAAGGTTTAATGAGAAAAAAGCATCTTGGGCTGGGGATATAGCTCTGTTGGTAGAACGCTTTCCTTGCATATACACAAGGCCCAGGATTCAATCCCCACCCCCACCCCACCCCCAAAAAAAAGAAAAGAAAAAAAAAGCATCTTGACACTTATGTGGCAAGGAACATAACCCAGGAAACTGGGAGTAGAGATTGAGCAGCTGCTGAACAATTACTCATTTTGTACCATTAAAAATCATTTGACAGGGGGCTGGGATTGTAGCCTAGCACAGGCGGGACCTGGGTTCGATCCTCAGCCCCACATAAAAATAAAGGCATTGTGTTGTGTCCATCTACAACTAAAAAATAAACATTAAAAAAAATCGCTTAACAGCCAGGTATGGTGGCAAATACCTAAAATCCCAGCTACTCAAGTGGCAAGAAGATTACAAGTTTGAGGTTAGTTTGGGCAGCTTGGCACAACCTTGTCTCAAAAAATAAAGAAGGGCTGGGATGTACCTCAATGGTAGCACTGCCTCTGGGTTCAATTCCCTTTGTCCCCTTCCTCAAATTGTATGGCCTTTAATTCTACACCATAATATATGTGTAAGCCTGTTTTAATACAGCAAAACTAACTCTCATTCTTCAAGTAAAACTGATGATCCAGGATGTCATATCCCCAATATGATAGGAATTAGGCTCTCTATAATCCTCTCAGCTGTTACTCCAGAACAAGAAGAGGAGTATACGGGCACTGAACTAGAAATCAGAGTACGATGACTCTAGTGGCCACAACTACTTCATTAGTGACTAAGGTTTTGGTTAAGTCATTTAACTTTCATAATTCTGACCCACCAATCTGTTTTTTAAAGTTTAGTAATTTTAGGGAATTTCATATTTATATTGCTAAAATAAGAGCATACTAGTAAAAGGAGTCTGAAACCTAGAAACATTGTGTGTGTGTGTTTGTGTGTGTGTGTAAGAGAGAGATCATGGGAGCTGAACACCTGCTATACCATTGAATTGCATCCCCAGTGTAACTTTCATTTTCATAAGACCTTCCAAATTAAAGCAACTTAATATGACAAAAGGTAATCGGAAATCAGTCCTGGTTATAAGAACAAATCCATATAATTCCCAACTATCATTCATAATTTGAGACTAGGAAAAAGTTTCATTCCTGACATACACTGTGATTTGAAAGTCAACAGAAAAGTGGAGGACAAATTTTGGACAACCTAATAATATTAAATATATGTTGCACTTAACTAAAAACTGAGCTTTAAAGATCTAAATTCTAGCCCTGGTTCCATTTTTTGGTTTTATGCAAGTTGCTCTGTTAACTACCTTGCAAAATTAACTATACAAATATACTAATAATATTTAATACTTACAGCACTTACATGTCAAGAATTATTCTCAGTGCTTTCTGCATTATTAAATATATTACCTTACATAACTTCTCAATGTATATAATCCTCATTTAATAAAGGGAGAACTAGAAGCAGAATTATTATGATGAAGGAGAGCCTGGATTTAACAGAACTGTTAAATTACATTTGAAAACAATTTTAAAAAGAAAAAAATATGCAGAATGCTGAAATTCTAATAATGACAACTAAAACTTTACAAGTCTGAGTTTTGTGCCTAATTTATGACCCTTGATAAATGTCCTTTATCAATCAACAGGAGATACCATGCAAACATAACTTAAAGTCAAAAAAATATCTGAAAGAATTCACCCAAGTATAGCAAGTAAAGATGTATCCCCACTTTCACCCAAAAATTTAGCATGGGCTCTTCTGGTGGTCAGAGTAAGATCTATCCTAAACATAAGTGTTGAAATTTGACAACATAGTTATGACAAAATGTCACACTTTAGGATACTTGATGCTTCTAATCCATGTTGAAGTGAATCGGTTTGGCTACTCTATTAAGGGCAGTAAGCACGTGCGAGTGAGTTTGAGTGGATGTAATCCGGTGATTCAACAGAGAATTTACCTGACAATGAAAAGATTTCCCTAACTCGGCAAATTCCAATCTACAGGAAACTTCACCTGGATTTACATCATATTCACCAAGTCAAGCTACTACATTTTAACTCCAAATGCTAATGAAGAATTCAAGATGAGGCAAGGACTAAAAAGAGGGAGCCGAGCAGAAGTTAAACATAAGAAACTCTGAAAGGCTGAGAATGAAAAGGAGATTGGGAAAGTCCAGAGTTTAGAGCGTAAGAGCCCTGTTAGCCAAAGGCGTGAGAGAACACGTGTTGAGCCGGCACCCCAGGAGGATGGGGTCCTGGAAACAAGAAAA
Source organism: Marmota marmota marmota (assembly GCF_001458135.2). NCBI lineage: Eukaryota > Metazoa > Chordata > Mammalia > Rodentia > Sciuridae > Marmota > Marmota marmota. Next base: position 38,692,551 of record NW_025999977.1, read on the forward strand.
CAGACTTGTTCATTACAACTGTCCAAGAAAAACCAATACCCTTGAGTCTGCGATAGGAATGAGCAGTACAGTTCCAAGATGGGGCTCTGTCAAAAGCCAGGGCTCTGATGAGCGCATGCGGATGAGTGGGGCCTGGCTGAAGGAAGCCACCCCTGGGGGGTCAGGGGCCTTGGCGAACATGGCTGCCCAGCGACAGTGGGACGCAGACCGCATGGAGCCCGCCGGATCGAACCGCGCCCTCTTACTGCCCTCCCGACAGGCCGTACACAGGCGGCGAGGTAGCCCAGTGCCCGCCGCCACAGCGCTCACTGCCTCCCTGCCCTGAGGCAGCGAGGGCCCAGAATGGTGCGGGACCGCGGGTCGCCCTGCCCGGGGGCGCCAAACCCAGATCGGAACGAGCGCCCTCCCCCACCACGGTCCCGCTCGCACTACCTTGGCCTGCAGCCGCGCTGGCGCCCAGGCCAGGCAGGTGCAGGTACCGCTGAGGTGCGCGGAAGGCACGTACTCCTGATGCAGTCGGTTGTTGGCTGTCTCCCACACTCTCAGGTGACCGTCGGTAGAGGCCAAAGCGAAGTAGGCCTGTCTGTCAGGGGAGAAGGCGCAGGGGACCCCCGCAGGGGCCAGAGGGTCGCAGCTACCGCCACCACCCGCCGCCATTGCTGTTCTGGCTCCGCGGCAGCCACGTGTTCGTCCGTGCGCAGGCGCACCGACGCGGGGCGGATCCTAAAGAGAGGAAGTGGGGCGGAGGGAGTGCCGGGATCTGTGGGCGTGGCTCGTCACCACGCAGGCGAGCGTTGGGCGGGTCTACCCTGTGGACGGTGGCCGGTAGGGCCTAGGGCTAACGTTCGGGAGCGTAGGGTCGAGAGTGTGTGGAAGGAAGTGGCTATAGCATGCAGAGCAAGACCCATTACTTTAAAAAACTTTTATAAAATGGTCGAACGAAATGTTCAAAAGAAACATTTATCTATAACTCCGTGATTGTGACAACTGTTTTCATTTTCCCCTATTCATTTCCAGGCTATAGTTAAGTACACAGTAATAATTTCTTCTGTCATAGTAATGTAAAAGTCATGGCATGAGCAGCTACTTCCTCATATTTCGTTGAGAGTCAACCCGTGTTGCTACAGTAAATAGTCAAAATTTCTTTTTTTTTTTTTTTAATTTTTTTTTTCAGTTTTCGGCGGACACAACATCTTTGTATGTGGTGCCGAGGATCGAACCCAGGCCACACGCATGCCAGGCAAGCGCGCTACTGCTTGAGCCACATCCCCAGCCCAAAATTTAAAAAAATATCTTTTTTAATGTTTCTTTACTGTTTCACCAAATCAATGCATCCAATTCGAGAAATGCCAGGTACAGGAGTAGAGTATAGTGGTACAGGACTTGCCTAACTTGAGGGAGGGCCTGGATTTAATCCCCAGCACTGCGGGGGGGGGGGGGCGGCGAGTCAGGTAATGTTTGGCCCACTCAGAGCTTATTGACTTGCAGTCACGGCAAAGGACAGTGGTAGGTAGGACTCTGATAAAAGCAATGAAGCTGATGAAAAGTGGTCAGATTCCAGATGTAATCTGAAGTTAGAGTCAAGAGGACTTGCTGAATGGATTGGTGTGTCGGGTGAGGGAAAGAAATGGGTAAAGAATGGTTTTATAATCGGAGCAAGGGCTTGGGATGTAGCCCACTGGTAGAGCATTTACTTGCCTACCTTAGATGAAATGAAGCCTTGGTTAATCTCCAGCACCACAAAAAGAAAAAAAAAAAAAAAACTGAACAAATAAGTGAAAGGTAATACTATTTTGCGAATAATAGAAAAGATCAGAGAGATATAAATTTTGGCTGCATTAGAATATTGATACCATTCAAAACCACGGGACTGGAAAGGTCATGTTCAATGTGAATAAAAAAGTGAACTTAGTCCCAAGCTAAGAAGTCAGGAAGAGGAAGAACATCCAGAAAAGTAGATTGAGAAAGGATGACAATAAAGAGAGATGAAAAGCCTAAGAGAATAAGAATCTCTTAGGAAAAAAAAATTATTTTTCCCTGAAAAACAAATTTTTATGATAATTTCAGAAGCAAAACATGATAAAGCCATGTCAGGTACTGTAATATAAACATTAAATTAACCAGTGATCTTGGCAAGATCAAGATCATTGGTAATTTTTAAAGAATTTTTGTTTAAAGAGAGAGAGAGAGAGTGAAAGCAAGAGCAGATGTGAGTCTACATAAAAAAGGTCTGGCTGGGGGTGCTAGGGATATAGCTCAGTTGGTAGGGTGTTTGCCTTGCATGCACAAAGTGCTGCATTCAATCCCCAGCACCAAAAAAAAAAAAAAAAAAGTCTGGCTGGGTACATGGCATGTACCTATGAATCTAGCCACTGTTAAGGTTGAAGCAGGAGAATTGCAAGTTCAAGGCCAGCCTGAGCAACTTAGTGAGACCCTGTCCCAAAATAAAATAGAAAGGACTGGGGCTGTAGCTCAGTGGTAGAGCACTTGCCTAGTATGCACAAGACCCTGGGTTTGATGCCCAGAACCAGAAAATAAAAATAAGAGCTTATTTTACATTTGCTATATGTTAGGCAGTGTTCTAAGTAATTTATGTGTATTGATTCACTTGGTCCTCACAATAGCCCCACAATGTAGAAACTATCAATATCTCCCTCCATTAGATAAGAAAAGTAAAGAAACTGGGAAAGGATGAGCTGGATTTCTAACCAAGTTATCTTTGGGCACTGACTACCTTACCTGATGAGTGCACGTAGGGTTCACATAAATGACCCTTCCACACCCAAGCAAATCAATTCCTAGACTGCTCCCCTTCAGTGATCTTGATTTCTACTCTGCATGAGCTACTCACTCTAATGGTCATATCTCTAACCTTGTCATTATAACTGAACCACCTTCATAATCTCAATTTCCACACCCTGCTCTCTTACTGCCATCCCTCCTATTTCCAGCTCACTCATTCTGGTTTACATATTACAGCCAATATTTATATCACCAACCCAAAATTTTCTCATCAACCCTCCTACCTTCTCCCTTCATTTTTAAGTTGTATCATTGTAACCTTCAAACCCCTTGCCTCTTTCTTATATTACAGTCCTTCCTTGGTAAAACTGCAAGCCTAACAAAATCTTACTCTCCACCCACAAACACCTGAAAATGACTAGAGACAAGCCACAGCCACTCTAATGTGATACTTAGCCACTTTAAATTCATGATCCAAAATATTGGGCCCCAGTCCAGTCCCTTCAACATTCCAAGACACTTAAGTCTTATCTTCTAACACCTCAAACCTCCTAATCCATCTTTGCTCTGGGTAGATGACTTTGCTTCCTATTTCTTGGGAAAATAGAAGCAATCACAAAATAATTTCCACAAGCTACCAGTACCTGCATCCCTACCCACCTACATTCCATCTCTTCTGGTACTATGGATAAACTATCCATGTTCCTGCCAAAGACCACCCCTCCACTTAAGTTCTAAATTCTATCTCCTCTTTCCTATTCAAATATGTTACTACAAAAAAAGTCTTTTCTCTCTCTGCTGGCATCAACTTTTACCTCTCAACTTCCTCCTCATAAACATATATACATGCTATTATTCCCCCTCTCCCCCAGGTACCGGAGATTGAGTCCATCAGTATTTTAACATTGAGCTACATTCCTTCCCCTTTTTTATTTTGAGACAAGGTCTCACTAAGTTACCTAGGCTGGCCTTGAATTTTCTGTTCCCCACAACAGGTTCAGGGAATCAAACCCAGTGCTTCTAGTACACTAGGCAAGTATTCAACCACTAAGCTACATCCTCAGTCCCCTCCTTCCTTAATAATACTTAGACATCTGGCTTTAAATACCATCCATATGCTGATGATCCCAAATGTATAACTCTAGCCTGGGTCTTTTCTCTGAATTCCAAATGTGCACAACTTGCATATTGAATTCCCTATTCAACATTGGTGCATGGATGTTGTGGTAGGTTGAATTGTGTTCTGCCCAGAAAAAGATATATCCAAGTAAATGTTTGGAAATAGGTCTTTGCAAATATAATTTGGTTAAGAATCTCAAAATGATTATTCTAGATTTAGGGTGAGCCCTAAATCCAATGACTGGTATCCTTCTAAGAAAAAGACACAGAGACACACACAAAGGAGATAGAACACAGAGGGAAAAAAGAAAGAAAGAAAGTTACAGAAGACAGAGGCTAGGGCTGGGGATGTGGCTCAAGCGGTAGCGCGCTCACCTGACATGTGTGCGGCCCGGGTTCGATCCTCAGCACCACATACAAACAAAGATGTTGTGTCCGCCGAAAATTAAAAAATAAATATTAAAAAAAAAAAAAAAAGACAGAGGCTAAAGCCAAGGAATGCTGAAAGAAACAAAGAATTCTTCCCTGGGGCTGGGGATGTAACTTGGTGTAAAGCACTTAACTAGCATTAGTATGGCTGTGGGATTAATCCCCAGCATGGCAAAATAAAAATAAAAAATGAAGAATTCTTCCCTAGAGGCTTTGGAGGGAGCGTGGTCCTGCCAATACTTTGCTTCTGCACTTCCCACCTCCAGGACTGTGTGAGAATACCCATCCATTGTTTTAAGCCACTATGTTTATAGTAATTTGTTGCAGCAGCCCAGGAAACTAATACAGATTTCTTTTTATTTATTTATTTATTTTACCAGGGATTGAACTAAGAGGCACTTGATTACTGAGCCACATCCCCAGCCCATTTGGGATTTTATTTAGAGACAGGGTCTCACGGAGTTGCTTAGTGTCTTACCTTTGCTGAGGCTGGCTTTGAACTTGTGATTCTCTTGTCTCAGTCTCCCAAGCCACTGGGATTACAGGCATGGTACACCCTGCCTGGACCACTAATACAGATTTCTAACAGATCTCTCAAAGTTAACATATACAAAACAAACTCCCAACTTCAGAAATGTTTTACATGTAGAAAGGATGCATTTTAAAAATTGATATATTATAATAACCTCTAAAAAACAAGAAAAGATGTTGCATCATTGAAATAAAACAATGTTACATTCTAAAAAAATGAACATTCCATTGACAAAGAAAAGATAAATGGGGGACTATTTCAGGTGTCTTAAAACTGAATAATAAGAGTTCCTGAAAGAGAACAGAGGAAATAAAAGGGAAGAAACTATCAAAGGAATTGTTCAGAACAGGTTTTCCAGAACTGAGGGATATGAATTACTATATCGAGGGCCAGAAAAAAAAAAAAAAAGAAAAAGAATAAATGATCTGATTTTAAAATAGACATTGAGAGAACATGAATAGACATTGCTCCAAATAAGTATAACCAACAAGTATAGGAAAAGATGTTCAACTTCAGGGAATACAAATCAAAGAAGTGGTATCACCACATATCTGTTTGGATGGCCTTTAAAAAAAAAAAAGATAAGTGTTGGCAAGAATGTGGACAAAAGGGAACCCTTGAACATGGGTTAGTGGGAATGCAAATTAGTGCAGCCACTGTGGAAAATAGTGTGGGGGTTCCTCAAATAATTAAAAATAGAACTAGCATATGATCTAGCCATCCCAATTCTGGGCATATATCCAAAAGAATTTCCAAAAGGCTCTTCAAGATATATCTGAACTCCAATGTTCATTGAGATATTATTAACAATAGCCAAAATATGGAAACAACCTAAATGTCCACTGGTGGATGAAGGGATTAACAAAAATGTGGTATGTACATATAATGGAATATTATTCAACTTTTAAAAAGAAGAAAATGCTGCCATATGCCACAACATGGATGAAACTAAAGGACATTATACTAGATCAAATAAGTCAGTCCTAGGATGCACACTGCCTGATTTCATTTGTATGCCATAGCTAAAATAATCAACTTACAGAAACAGAAAGTAGAACAGTGATTGCCAGAGTTAGAGGTAGGGAGAAATAATGTAAAAGAAAAAAAGGGGGAGAGGCCATAAATGCCACATACAGTGAATGAAATTAGACTTAAACCAAGGCACAGCGCTATAAATAATTCAGAACAAAGACAAGAGGCAATGAGATCCTATAAGCTTCCAGAGGGAACAAGAAAAACAAGTTAAATACAAATGTTCGGGAATCAAATGAAATCTGTTTTTTTATCAACACAATGGAAGGTTGAAGATAATGAGGCTATGCCTTCAAAATTCTGAGAAAAAAAATTGAATTCTCACCAGAAAAACTAACTAGCAAAGGCACCCATAGAATAAAAATGCTTTCAAATGTTCAACCTCACAAAAAAATCTTCATTCTCAGGTTCTCTTTCTCAGTAAGTCATTGAAGGTTCATGTTCTTGACAAAACAAGTAGGTAATTGAGAGAAAGGAAGAGGAGATATAGGAAACTCAGAAGACTGACAGAGAAGAGCAGTCAAGGGAACCTCCAGGCTAAGTGAGACCCCAGATGACAGGTGGACAGGTATGTAGAGGAGCAGTTGCAGAGTCTCCCTGAGTAGTTTAAGGCAGGGGAAAGTGATAGAATAGCTAGCGTATCTGAAGATGCTGAGTGGAGATTTATACAACCAGGAGAATATGAGTTGGATCAATAACAGATTACAAAAAAAAAAAATACATGAAGATGACAAAAAGACAACAAGATAACTTGTGCAGCAGAGGAAAAACAGGATAATATATATTAATCATAAGACATTGCTGGTATTAAAAACGTTTTCTTTTTGCAGTACTGGGAATCAAACCCAGGGGTGCTCTACCACTGAGCTATAGTTCAGCCCTTTTATTTTGAGACAGGGTCTTTTTGAACTTCCTAGGCTGCCCTTGAACTCGCGATCCTCCTACCTCAGCCTCCCAAGTAGCTGGGTTACAGGCATGTACCACCATGCCTGGCCATGCTATTTGGAGCTGGATATGTGTGTGTTAAATAAATTTCACTGGTTAATAAAAACTTAGAAAGTGAAGAAATTTTGTCATCATTTTGTCCATTTTACAGATGATAAACTGATGCTCTGAGTAGTTAAATGACTTCAGAAACTTCATGGGCATTTATTTATTTTCCTATGCCAAGCTGCCTCTCAGGCAAATGCATTTTATAAGATGAATCCTTGGAGGAGAGGACTGTGTCCTAATTTTGCAACTTTCCCTTCATCCATTCCTTAGAACTTAGGGATGTGAGGGGGAATAAAGGAGTTCTGATTTCTGACTTCAAGAGCTTAGTGAAGTCTAGTGGAAGGTGGAGTGACACCTTAGACAAAAAAATCTCACCTGTTGGTGAATAATGGTGATAAGCACCAACAAGGAAAAGTACAAGGTATAGGAGAAGGCAGCCTAGAGTGGAGGAATGGGTCAGGGATGCACTCTCCGAGAAAACAACTGGGAAACATTTAAAATGGCACTTTCTCACCCGCAAAGCCACACTGTTTCTACTCATAGATTGTCTCGGAGAGTTGCCCCCCACCGCCCCCGCACTTCTTTCTTTTGGTACTGGTGAGTATTTTACCATTAAGCTACATCCTCAGCCATTTTACTGTTTCAGGATGGCTGAGGACTTCTGATACTCCTGCCTCAGCCTCCCCAGTCACTGTGAAGATGGGCATGCACAACCACGCCTGGCTCATACAGTTCTTTTTTTGTCACCTGGAGGCACCAATAAAACCAAAGATAATACAACTCATTGAAGATTATTGAGTGCTTTTTATACACAAAGCAGAATATGATAAACACAGAAGAAATGTAAGTAAATTGCTAAGGAATTGAGAGTATGATAACATCTAATTCAGTCCAGAGGGATATGATAAGGTAGATTTAGAGTATGGATGAAAGTTCTTTTTTTTTATACCAGGGATTGAACTCAGGGGTGCTTAACCACTGAGCCACATCCCCAGCCCTTTTTAGATATTATATTTGGAGACAGGATCTCACTGAGTTGCTTAGGGCCTCACTAAGTTGCTGAGGCTGACTTTGAATTTAGGATCCTCCTGTCTCAGCCTCCAGAGTTGCTGGGATTACAGGTGTATGCCACCAGGCCCAGCCTCCTTACCACAATTATTCTGGGCCCTGCTTATTTTTTTCTCAGGCCTGTAATTAATATTCTTCCAAGCCTCTCTCTGCCCCCAATTCCAGGCAAGCCTTCATCCAATTTACCAACTAACAATTAATTCTTATCAGTCCTAAAGGGTCAGCTCAGGCATCTGGCTAGGTAATGTACACCTGTAATTTTAGTGGCAAGGGAAGCTGAGGCAGGAGGATTAAAAGTTTGAGGCCAGTCTAGATAATTTACCCAGACCCTCAGCAACTTGTCAAGATCCTGTTTCAAAAATAAAAAGTTTTTTTTTAAGAAGGGACTGGGAGTGTGATAAGGTGATAAAATGCCCCGGGTTCAATCCCCAGTACCGCCCATCCAAAATAAATAAATAAATAAAACTCAGGCAACACCAGCTTTAATTCAGATTACCTCTCTGATTCTTAACAAAATATCATAAACCATGTCTAGAAATATATAAAAAAGTTAAACACCATGATCAAATGGGATTTCTTCCAGGAATTCAAGGTTGGTTTAACACTCAAAAATCAACAAATGTTGGGAGTGGGGATATAGCTTAGTTGATAAGAGTGCTTACCTTGCATGCACAAGGCCCTGGGTTCAATCCCCAGAACCACCTGCAGGGGAAAAAATAAATCAATAAATGTGCGAGGTATGATGGCACACCTCTGTAATCCCAGTGCCTCAGGCAGCTCCCAAGTTGGAGACCAGCCTCAGCAATTTATTGAGACACTGTTTCAAAATAAAAAATAAAAAGGGCTGGGGATGTCACTCAGTGGTATGGCCCCAGTGGGTTCAATCCCCAGTGCCAAAAAAAGAAGAAATGAAAAACCAATAAATGGAATACTTCTACTAATAGAACAAAAGATAAAAACTACATGGTAATCTCAAAAGGTACGGGGAAAGAATTTCATAAAATCTAATAATCATTCATGTTTTTGTTTTGTTTTGTTTTTAATTTTTCAGCAGACACACATCTTTGTTTTTGTATGTGGTGCTGAGGATTGAACCCGGGCCGCACGCATGCCAGGTGAGCGCGCTACCGCTTGAGCCACATCCCCAGCCCCTCATTCATGGTTTTTAAGAAAACAAACTTTATTTTTTTGGTACTGCTCAGTGGCACATGTCTGCAACCCCAGCAACTGGAGTGGCTGCAACAGTAGAATCATCAGTTTGAGGCCAGCTTCGGCAGTTTATTTAATTTTTTTAGTTGTAGTTGGACACAATATCTTTATTATATTTATTCATTTTTATGTGGTGCTGAGGATCAAACTCAGTGCCTGAAACGAGTTAGGTGAGTGCTCTACCGCTGAGCCACAACCCCAGGCCCCAGCTTGGGCAGTTTAGACCCCGTCTTAGAATAAAAATTAAAAAGGTCTGGTGGTGTGGCTCAGTGTGTGCCCCTGGGCTCCATCTCCAGGATAGGAGGCAAGAGGGGGAGCCAAAGAAAGGAGAAAAATTCTAATGATAGAGTTTATGGTGACTGATGTCCTAGAAAGTATAGTTTATAAAGTATAAATTTATGCCTCAGAAAATAATGTAAAAATTCATTCTATCAAATTTAAACCAAATCACATTGAATCCACAGCCCTTTGAACACGTTTGGACTTTTCAGTTCAATTGCACTGTCGACCAGTCTTTAGGAAAGGGGTCAAGGTACAAAGGGCAAAGGCTGCTGAATCTGATTGACCTAGAATAGGAAACCCTGCCTTTCCACTTGTCAGCTATTTTGTTAGGAATCTTTCCTGAACCATTTCATCCCCCTTGGTCAGTTTTCTTCAGCAGAAAATGAGAATAATTTCTAGACAAGTTTTAAATTTTAATCAGTCTCTAACATGCCTGGTATAGCCAGGCCCTCAATAAACTTTTGCCATGTGAACTACTACTAAGCAGACAGACTAGTGCTATTTAAGGTTAACTTTGGACTCTAAAGATCTCTTTTCCTGTTTTAAAAAGCTTATTTAGTTTTGGGGAGGCTAAAGTCTAGATATTTTAATTAATTAAAACACAGTTTAATAAGCGCATAGTGAATACTATCACTTTAATAGACTCTCCGGGCCTGCGAGTGGGAACAAGTAGGAGGTCACAAACCTGTCAAAAGGACTCGGGCTTGGGGGTGGGAGTGGGGGCGCAGTCGTAGGCAGCTAGGAAAGGAGCACCGGTCAGCAGGTGGCGCGTTCTTCCAGGACGTTTAACAATCGCATCCCGAGTGACGTTTGTGGTCACGATTACTAGCAAGCTAACTCTAGGAGAAAGCCTTTACAAAGCACTTTAACTGGTTTTGTCTTTTTTAACCCTTCTGTCACCGAACGGGCCAGGCGGAGATTGACCAGCGGTAAATTCTTTACTGTGCTCACTTTCGGTAGAGGAAAACCGTCATCTTGCGCAAGTAGACACGCTACACTAGCAGTTCTTCCACCAGGCCCCCGAGGGAACACCTCACGCCCCGCCCACTAGCGCCCCTCTGGACGCAGGCGCAGTACCGCGACCCTTCCCGCGCTGCTGCGGAGTCCTATGCCAATGCCCCAGTGCGCCGGGCATCAAGGGGCGGGGCCTTGCCCGGCCCTACGTCACTCCTCTGAGACAACGCCTGCGCGGGAAATCATGCTGTGCGCTGTTCGTCGCAGTCAGGGCTTGCTGGAGCTGCGGCGCCTGGGTAGGCTTCTGGGGCTCGGGATCGATTCGACCCTGTGCGGCCTTGGCCGACCGCCTTTCGAAGAAGCGCGGTTACTGTGTTGCGAGTCCTCGCCTAGAGAAGTGCGAGATGGAGACAGAGAGCCAGAGGCGACACGAAGAAAAGCCGCCGACGCAGACTCGTCTCCACCTCTCCCTCTCCGCGTCCCGGGCACTGGGAACACATGTCTTTCGTCACTGGAGACGCCGCGGGACGAGTCACCCCCTCGAGATCACCAAAGCTCGAGCGGAGAGCGGGCTCAATTTGGTCCCGCATATTCGGAATCCGGGGATCTCCTGCTGACCCCCGTGCCTCAGTCCACTTTTGAGACCACAGAGCTTCACGACTCCTCTTCCTGCTCAACTTCCAGAGAGGGACCCTTTCGGGCCGGGGAGCTGATTTTAGCTGCGACTGGGAAAAGAGAAACACAATATAGAAAATTATTTAGGTTGAGCAATGTCGGGCACTTAAATAGTAGCTGGGGGTCAGTCCCGTACAGCGAGATCGTGGGGAAGTTCCCAGGCCAGGTACTGACGAGTTCCTGTGGTAAGAGTTTCATGCTGATGAGGCCGGCATTGGAAGATTATGTATTAATGATGAAAAGAGGGCCTGCCATCACATATCCAAAGGTAATGAGAGAGGGATTAAGTGGGTATTGGTACCACAGTCCTGATGAATGTACTCAAAACACACCTCAGAAGGTTTGAAAATTTTCTTCTCAGATTTTTTTTCAATAAGCCAGATGGATGTAACCAACCTATCTATGATATTGCTTATTAAGAGGAAGCAACCAGATTTTAGTTTGGTAGCTGCGATTTCACTAACCTATAAAATGAAGAGTGTGCCAGCTTACTGTTAGAGTGATGTGGACTCACAGGACACATAATAAATATTTATATTTCTTTCACATTACTATTTATTTATTTTGTTGTTGTAGATGGACACAATACCTCTATTTTTAATTTATTTATTTTTTATGTGGTGCTGAGGATTGAACCCAGTGCTTCACTTGTGCTCAGGAGTGCTCTATTGCTCAGCTACAACTCCAGCCCCCTTCACATTACTCTTTAAGTTTGCAGATTCAATACTTAAAAGAGTGTTGACAATTTTGTAGTACCCTTATAGTGGTATTTTGATTATCATATTTAATTTAGTAAGGCATGTTACTAGAGGTATACATTTGTGTGTGTGTGTGTGTGTGTGTGTGTGTGTGTGTATATATATATATATATATATATATATACACACACATATGTAAAATAGTTTTTGCTTACTAGAGGTATATTTAATAGATACTAGGGCTGGGAGTGTAGCTCAGTGGTGGAGCACTTGTCTAGAAAGCGTGTGGCCCTGAATTCAATCCCCTAGCGCTGCTAAAATAAATAACACAGTAGAGATATATATTACTATGCTTTTCTGTTTAGGGAAAAAAATAAAGTTTTATAACAAAATGGCTAACATTAAACATAAAATGAATACTTTTTTTTTTTCTTTTCTGTTATTGCAGTACAGTGGCACTACCAGTGAGCCCCATCCTCAGCCCTTTTTATATTTTATTTTGAGACAGGGTCTCACTTGCTGAGGCTGACCTCAAACTTGTGATCCTTCTCACCTCAGCCTCCAGAGTGGGATTTACAGGAGTGTGCCACTGTGCCCAGCAAAATCAATATTCTTTTTTTTTAAAAAAATATTTATTTCTTAGTTTTAGGTGGACACAATATATTTATTTTATATTTATATGGTGCTAAGGATCAAATCCAGTGCCTCGTGCATGCTAGGCGAGCACTCTACCACTGAGTCACAACACAAGCCCCATGAATATTCTTAATAATAAGTTAACTGCCTAGTTCCTTGTTCATCCTTTGCTAGTGATTTATTTCAATCCTCAGTCATGGTCCTTGAGTAGAATGTTACTTTGTAACAGTTCCTCTTTCCAATGGAGGACTCATTCAGCAAGTAATTTGACTACCTTTACTTTCCAGGGAGTTATACACAGTATTGCACTCAACATAAACTTTACACTCTGGAGGAAATGACAAACAACAAATAAATGAAGGAAAAAGGTCATTTTAGGTAGTGCCAAGTGCCATGAAGACAAACACATGAACAATGAGTAGGAGAAGGGTGTCAGGTGATCAGAGATCTCTGAGCATATTTGATAGGAAACCTAAATAGGGCTGAGCAAGCCTTGCAAAGGCCTAGAAGCAAAGTGGTCTTTTTTTTTTTTTTTTTTAATATTTATTTTTTTAATTGTAGTTGGACTTAACACTTTATTTACTTTTATGTGGTGCTGAGGATGGAACCCAGAGTCTTGCATGTGCTAGGTGAGTGCTCTACTGCTGAGCCACAACCCCAGCCTCCAGAGTGTTCTTTTGAAGGGAACAAATAAAAAGAAAGAAAAAAGAAATTCAAGAATCAATTAGCAAATAAGCAATTCAGAATAATACTCAAAGTATAGACGCTAAATAATATTAAAATAATAATACTAAAAATATAGACAATAATACTAAAAGTATAGCACAATACAAATGCAGAGGAGAAAGCGGAGGAAACTTTGCTTAATGACAAAGAGTAGAGAATAGAAACAGCTTTGAACAAAGCATACGTGGAACAGTTTACTCAACAGAGTTCCTGTTGTGGTCTGGGTGGGTCAAGTTGTAGACATAATAGAGTATTTTATTTCATTTATGGGGGGGGGCATTGGGAGGTTTTAAATGGAATCCAATCAATATTTTAAAAGTTCTACCCAAGGACTCCATTTTCCCCAGAGTTTTAGGCTAGTGGGGTTGGGTGATCTTGATAGAAACTTGCATTCTCTCTTACACATCACTTCTTTTTTTTTTTGGTACTGGGAATTGAAGGATTGAACTCAGGGACACATCCCCCAAATCCTTTTAATTTTGTATTTTTTGAGACAGGGTCATAAAATTAGATCTTTTCTTCAATTCCCACTTTTACATTTGTCACAGATAAAAGTCAATGTTCTGCTCTAAGAAGGAATTTAAATAATGTACTTACCAGGTACTGACCCCTCTCTTTATTTCTAAAGTAGTGACTGGGAAATTAGGAAGTTCAACTTTGAACTTTGACCTTTACAACTTGAAATGCTTTTTTTTTTTTTGTACCAGGGATTGAACCCAGGGGTGCTTAACCACCAAGCTACATCCTCAGCCTCTTTTTTATGTTTTATTTTGAGCCCAGGTCTTGCTAAGTTGCTTAGGGTACCAAATTGATGAGATTGGCTTTGAACTTACCATCCTCTTGTTGTCTCCCAAACCACTGGGATTAAAGGCCAGTGCCACCACACCCAGCACTACATGTCCACATTTGGTCAATATCAAGCACTTTTAGCTTTGGAATAGAAGCATAAAGGGCAACAATCCTCGGATTTTTTTTTTTTTTTTTTTTTGTACCAGGGATTGAACCCAGGGGCACTTAACCACTGAGCCACATCTCCAGGCGTTTTTTATTTTTCATTTGAGACAGGATCTCGCTGAGTTGCTTGGGGCATCACTAAGTTGCTGAGGCTGTTTTGAACTCCCAATCCTCCTGCCTCAGCCTTCCAAGCCTACAGGCATGCACCACTATGCTCAGCTTGATTGTAATTCTTAAAAACAAATGGTTAATAGAGATTGTTGCCATTTTGTCAGTTATAAATCCTTAGGCTGAGACTTAGATTTATATTATTAAACTAATGAAGAAAGGTTAGAATACCTGTTGAGAAAAAAACACGTCTCAAAGGGTTGTTTGAAAGCCCAAAGTTTTAAATCCTAAGAAAACTTAGTAGTCAAGTGATATTTCATAACTGTGGAGGACTCTCCCAGCAGCCTCAAGCCCATTTTGAAAGAAGCAGGAAAATGAATGAATGTCAGTGTTCCACCTAATTTTGAATTGAAATGACTGTTGTATGTGTAGCCTAGAAAGCTCATCCTATTGAGACCATATAACCTCAGTGACAGGTAGCAAAAGCTAAAATATGCACAAATTACTTTATAATGTACCACATTTCTGTATGAAAGGACCAAGAAAATAGAAGTACCTTCTCTAGGACTTTTTACTGAAATGACTACCCAAGCTACCTCCCACTATATTAGCTGTTATATTTATATTTATATAAAGTTGTCTGTACCTCTTCCCATCTCTATTCCAAGATGCCTGGCACATAGGAGAGGATATGTATTTCTTAAAGACTAAACATTGAATGAGACTTTTTGACTAATACATCTTAAAAATCATGTCTGTTTCATTTGGTCCACAAGCCTTAATCCAAATACATTTTAGCTTTTAATTAGACAACTATACTTTGTAAAATATTTACATTTTCCAGTCAAAACCATATTTAATTTATAATTTTGTGACTGGATAGAAGGATACTAGAAACCCCTTTTAGAATTTTCACAAGTAGCTCTTCCCAGAAAAGATAGTAAAAAATTATTAGATATGCTATTTATTATCAACTTAAAGATTTGGCATTGAGGGACATACTGTAATAAATGCTTACTTTTAAAATTCTCTCATTGTAACAATTGTTATAGTGTAATAGTCAATAATAGGGTCTTTAGAGTTCAATATTGATTTTATTCCTAACTTTCCCATTTAATTCCTGGTGTCATGGCCTTGGGCAAAATATTTAACGTGTGATTTCTCATCTTTATAATGAGAATGATGATACATTCCTCATAGTCTGATTAAACAACATGAAAACATGTTTCCATCTCCTCCTGAGATGAGCAGACTGTTCCACGTATGCTTTGTCAAAGCTGTTTCTATTCTCTACTTTTTGTCATTAAGCAAAGTTTCCTCTGCTTTCTCCTCTGCATTTGTATCGTGCTATATACTTTTAGTATTATTATGTCTATATTTTTAGTATTATTATTTTAGTATTATTTAGCACCTATACTTTGAGTATTATTCTGAATTGCTTTTTTGCTAATTGATTCTTGAATTTCTTTTTTCTTTCTTTTTATTTGGGGGTGTGTGTGTGGTGTAACTAAAGATTGAACCCAGGGACACTTTACCACAGAGCTGCAAACCCAGTACTTGGGCTGGGGCTGTACTCAGTGGTAGAGTGCCAGCCTTGAACGTGTGAGGTGCTGTGTTCGATCCTTAGTATCATATAATTAAAAAACGAAGATATTGTGTCCAACTACAACTAAAAAAAATATTAAAAATAAAAATAGTACTTTTTTTTGAGGCAAAGTCTTGCTATTTCTGAGGGCCTTGCAAAGTTACCCAGGCTGGTCTTGAATTTTCAGTTCTCCTATCTTGGTCACTGGGATCATAGGTATGCACTCCCATGCCTGGCTTGAAATTCCTTATATTGTTAAGCAAAATATAGATTCTTTGTAAGTAGGACTAGAAGTCAATCCTTTTTAAAAATTTTTGCTTCCTTCTCCAACATAGCATAAGAATGAGTGCTTATTATTTTGTTATTAGTCACATTCCATATTTCAATCATAGGATATGAATATGATACTATCGATGATGGACATCAGCCCAGGTGATACTGTTTTGGAAGCTGGTTCGGGCTCTGGTGGAATGAGCTTATTTTTATCAAAAGCAGGTAAGAGATTGGGATAAATGAGCTAGACCTAGATAACAAAGCATTCAGTTTGTTCATGATAATAAAGAGATAAAGGTATTTGGGAAAATACAGATGAGTAAGGTAGCACATACCTTAATTCCAGCTTCTCGGGAAGTTGAGGCATGAGGATGCAGGTTCAAGACCAGTCTGGGCAACTTAGGGAGACCCTGGTAGAGTGCTTGCATAGCATGTTCAACTCTGGGTTCCATCCCCAGTACTGCAAAAAAAGCCAAAAAGATATTTGGGGGAATACATAAATTTGTAATAGCATTCTCCTGAAAACCAAATGGAGGCCACTGTCTTTCTTCATGTTTTGTACATTTATTCGTCACTCTTTTTAACCCTCCATCCATTTCTTTTCTTTTAATCCCTCCATTCTAATGCTGCCCCCCACATCCAGGTATTGGGGGTAGAATGCACAGGCGTTTTACCACTGAACTACATTTCCTGTCACTTTTTATTTACTTTGAGATTAGAGCTCTCTAAATTGCCCAGGCTGGTGCCTCAAACTTGTGATTCTCTTGAGTCGTTGGGATTAGAGGCATGTGCCACTGTACCTCACTTGCTTCTTCCTTTCTTCCTTCCCTGCCTGCCTTCTTTTTTTCTATCCTTTTTTCCTTCCTTCTTTTCTTTCATTTAGACATAGGGGTGCTTAGCTAGTGAGCCACATCCCCTTTTTATTTTTCAGGGCATCACTGAGTTACTGAGGCTGGCCTCTAACTTGTGATCAGCTGAGGCAAGAGGATCACAAGAGTTGCTGGGATTATAGGTGTGTGCTATCATTCCCAGCTGCTTCTACCATTTTTTACAGTAAATTTTTTTTTTTTTTCAAGAAAGAGTGGGAGGGAGAGAGAGAGAATTTTTTTTAATATTTATTTTTTAGTTCTCGGCGGACACAACATCTTTGTTTGTATGTGGTGCTGAGGATCGAACCCAGGCCGCACGCATGCCAGGCGAGCGCGCTACCGCTTGAGCCACATCCCCAGCCCCTTTTTACAGTAAATTTAAAAACATATTTTTAGTTGTAGATGGATACAATATATTTATTTTTATTTGGTGCTGAGGATCAAAACCAGTGCTTCACACGTGCAAGGTAGGCCCTCTACCACTGAGTTACAGTCCCAGCCCCATAAAGTAAATTTTTTAATGAAGCAAAAAGTACACAGATTATAAGTTTATACCACATGAACTTCCCCCCCACTACTCAGGATCAAACCCAGGGCCTTGTGCATGCTAGGTAAGTGCTCTGCCACTGAGTTAAATCTTCAACCCTCCATGAACTTGTATACAGTGATCACACTCATGTATTTAGTACCTAGGTTAATGAAGAATATGTTTGTGTATCACAGATGCCTCCTTTTGTCTCCCCTCCTAATTGCCTTAAGATATAGTATTCTCTGGAACTGTAGTGTTTACTTATGTTAAACAATTTGAAGATTCATTAGACACATACCAAATTCAAATCCTTTTTAAATATCTGAAGGCTCAACCCTCATCAATAATAAAGAAATGTAAAACTACAGTGATAAACTATTAAATTTGATAACTGTTGAAGAGGGTGTATGGAGAAGTAGACACTATTAATACATTGTTGGAAGTATAAATCAACACCACCTTTTTGGAGGACAATTGATTTTCAAAATAAAAAATTGACATGCCCTTTGGACTACTAATTCTATGTTTAGTACTTTATCCTATAAAGATAAACTGACATATGTTATGAAGACTTAGGCAGAAGAATGTTCATTGCAGTATTATTTGTATTAGCAAAAGATGAGAAACAAGCTAAATGTTCATCGCAGATGACTATTAAATAAGTTATGGTATAGACATACACTGTAATGTATTAGCTGTTAAAAGTATACCCATAACTGCTGAAATAACATTGGTAAGTAAGAGTAAGGTACAAGACAGTGTATTTTTGTCATGATATATATGAAAAGCAGAGTTACTTGCATGCTGGTATAGGCACCCACTAGTGTGGGAAGTGTAAGTAATGGGTAATATGGCTACCTACGAAGAGGAAGATGGTGGATCAGGAATGGGAGAAGTACTTTTGTAAACTTGAACTGTTTAGATTTTTTTCACATTTAATAATTCCTTTGGAAAATAGATTGACACTTTATACTATGAAATATAAGTTTGTTTTTTTTTTTTTAACTTAAGTTGGATTACAAGGACAAGTCATAAGTTTTGAAATACGGAAAGACCACCATTATCTAGCCAAGAAGAATTACAAGCACTGGCGTGATTCATGGAAATTAAGTCACATTGAAGAATGGCCAGACAATGTGAATTTTATTCATAAGGATATTTCTGGAGCAACTGAAGATATCAAATCTTTAACATTTGATGCGGTAAGTTTTTTTAAAGTAGGTCCTATTTGAGTACAAAGAAAACAATTGGATTTCTTGTGTTTGGGCAACAGTCTTTGTTATATTTGCCCTATTTCTATAACTAGAGATGAGTATTTTTCTTTAATACCTTTTAATATCATGGTGGGATTTGGAGCAGAGAAACTGACTCAAGTGCCACAGTTGTCCATGAATGTTGGATAATGACCAGAAGTTAGAAGCAAAAGTTGATCATCATAAATCTCAGCGTTTCCAGGATAAAGGAATAATAATTAGGAAGCAGCATTGGGAGCATTTTGAGACCAGAGCCTAACCTCAGTTGTGAGAAGTAGGGAGATAAATAGCCTCCATTTGAGAGGGAATAGGTAAGCAGCATCTTTAGAAGTCAGGATGTACAGGAGTGTTCATTAAAGATGTGGAAATTAGAGGGATTTATAGCAGTGAGAGGTTAACTTAGGGAGAAGTATAGTAGATAAAAGGACAGATGAAAAGAAAGGATGGTATTTTAAGCAATAACCAAAGATGGTAGAGATGTGGAATGTGTAGGTATTAAGTGACTTAAAAGTTTCAGAATTACAGTGTTGGAGTTGCCTTGTCCTTGGTGGTGCTACTCAACATTCATAGCCTGGCACTATGGTCTTAGGCCCGGAATAAGGGATCTTCCTTGCTTTCCTTAACTTGTTGCTGTAAGGCTAGCTTATTTCAGTGAAAAATGAAGCAAAGTTCAGCCAGGCATGGTGGTGCACACCTGTAATCCCAGTGGCTCAGGAGGCTGAGGCAGGAGGATCACAAGTTCAAAGCCAGCCTCAGCAATTTAGCGAGGCCCTTGAGTAACTCAGTGAGACCCTGTCTCTAAATAAAATATTAAAAAGGGGTGGGGATGTGGCTCAATGGTTAAGCGCCCCTGAATTCAGTCCCCCTGGAGGTCAATACACCAAGTTATATGCTTAAACTATGCTTTGTTGTTCACAAAAGTTTTTTTTAAATCATGTCATTCTTTAAAACTTTCCAGAGACTGTTCCCTAAGTAAAGCTAAAGCCAGCAAAATTCTATGTAAGCCGTCTCCCCTCTACTTCCACATATCCCTACCATTTTCCCCTTTTCATCTCCACTGTCAGCAACAGTGGCACCTTCAGACTCCCCAAGTAGCCCACTGCCTCAGAACATTTGTATTTGCTATTTTCCTGCGTGGAGCACACTTCCCCCCTAACTTTCCATTGTAAATCATTTTCTTCAGATTTCTTCTTTGACCAGCTCATATATAAAATGGCACCTTTCCATGCCTGTCAGTCTTTGTCCTCTTATTCTGCTGTATGGTTATAGTTCATGTCAATCAACATCCTCGCAAAAATGTTAGATTTCCATAAGAGAGATTGTAATTTCCCATTAGATACTTAGGAAAATGCTTGACATGTATAAGAACGTGCTTAGAAAATATTTGGTAAATAGGGCTGAGGTTGTGGCTCAGCGGTAGAGTGCTTGCCTAGCACGTGTGAGGCCCTGGGTTCGATCCTCAGCCCCACATAAAAAGAAATAAATAAAATAAAGGTATTGTGTCCAACTACAATTAAAAAATATTTAAAAAAAAATTTGGTAAATAGTGAATGATGTCCATTGGTCTAATGTACTGGTGGTGTTTTGATTTTGGGGGGGGGGTACCAGGGATTGAACTCAGGGGGTACTCAACCATTGAGCCACATCCCCAGCCCTATTTTATATATTTTATTTAGAGACAAGGGTCTCACTGAGTTGCTTAGCACTTCGCCATTTCAAGGCTGGCTTTGAACCTCCCCATTCTCCTGTCTCTGCTTCCTGAGCCATTGAGATTACAGGCGTTTGCCACCGCACCCCACTGTTTGTTTGAATTTTTGGAGTACTGGGGATTGAACCCAGGGCCTCATACATACTAATCAAGCACTCTGAGCTACTTAAACAAACACATAAACAATAATATATCATTTAATAAATAGATGTGCCAATAACTCTAAGCTTTCTGGAGTTTTCCAACAATAAATGAACTTTGACTGGATTTTTTGTTTTTAATTAATTTTTTAAAGTATATATATTTTATAACTTTATTTATCTATTTACTTATTTATTTTTAATATTTATTTTTTAGATGTAGATGGACAACCCAATGCCTTTATTTTTATGTGGTGCTGAGGATCAAACCCGGGCCCGCCCGTGCTAGGCGAGCGCTCCACTGCTGAACCACAATCCCAGCCCACTTTATTCATTTTTTATGTGGTGTTGAGGATCTAACCTAGTGCCTCACCTGTGTTAAACAAGCACTCTGCTTCTGAGGCCCAGCCTCAGTCCCTGTTTTTAATTAATTTTTTACTTGAAAATTTCAATCATTCATTTACTCATTGTACTTGTCATCTGTTACAGCCCTGTAATCTACAATTGAATAAAGAAAAAAGCAATAAGGGGCACGTTTCTTACCCTCCAAAATTAATATTCAGAGCTTCTCCTTTAAACATAAAAAATTAAAACATTTTAAAATAATGTGAATTTTTACTACCAAAACTGAACTAAAGCATTTTAAATTTATATTTTAGCAAGAGGGCTGGAGTTGTGGCTCAGTGGCAGAGCGCTTTTCTCATACATGTGAGGCTCTGGGTTTGATCCTCAGCACCACATAAAAATAAACAACAAAATAAAGATATATTTTTAAAATTACAAGACCTCAAATACATTTTAACTTTTTATGTTATAACATTATGTCTTACATATGGCAATATTTTTTTTTAAGAGAATTTTTTTAACTTATTTATTAATTTTTCGGCGGACATAACATCTTTGTATGTGGTGCTGAGGATCGAACCGGGGCCGCACACATGCCAGGCGAGCGCGCTACCGCTTCAGCCACATCCCCAGCCCCATATGGCAATATTAATACAGGAATTCTTGTCCATATTCACGTATACATAAATAGCCAAAGAAAGATTTCTCTATTAATATTGCCAAGTACAAGGTATACCATTATGATTTTTATGTATAGTCAAATGCTATGACAAATTGTATAGTGATAAACAACCATTTGGGGAGCAGTAAAATGACAGTTAATATTCTAAAAGTACCATATTTGAAGAAATAACTGGGTAATAGCTTTCTAAAAGTGTCATTTCACCACAATTAAGAATAGAAAACCCATGCTTTATTTAAACAATCAGACTGATCCATTTCATTTTTCCCCCTTCCCCACAGGTAGCTTTGGATATGTTAAACCCTCAAGTTGCTTTGCCTGTTTTATATCCAAATCTTAAACAGGGTGGTATATGTGCTGTATATCTAGCAAAGTGAGTAATAGGGACATTTTTCTTTCTAATCTGATTTTTAAATACACTTTTTATTTTTCCTAAATACTGGATTAAAATGTTCATATTGTAACTGGGTATATACATTCATATTATAACTAAGGCAAAACATGACGTATGGTCCAAATTCAGTTATATTGCTATTTAAATCATCCTTTACATAAATAATAAGATACATGTTTCTTCCAACAATTGGGAAGAATTTTTCAAATCATAATGTGAACACTAATGTTAAATTAATGTCTCTATTTTTTATTTAGTAGTCTGTGACATTACTTATGTGTCAACTTGCATTTTTAATCCCCTTCTCCTTAATTTAATTATATATAGCATTTAAATTTGGGTAATATCACTTAAATTTGGGTAATATCACTTAAATTTGGGTAAGATGTACAGTGAACTTAAAATAAATGTAGAGTTATTATTTTGGTAGAAATGTAAAGGTATATTTTTCACTTTTCTGAAAGTATCACACAGGTTATTGAACTTTTAGATGGAATTCGCATCTGTGAACTTGCTCTCTCATGTGAAAAGATAAGTGAAGTCATTGTCAGAGATTGGTTGGTTTGCCTTGCAAAACAGAAAAATGGAATTTTAGTTAAAAAAGTAGAACCTAAAATCAACAAAGATTTACAATTACATACCCAAAAGGAAACTGGAGTTGAAAGTGAGATTTTTCAAGAGAATGACCATGGTGAGCTTAAATTTTACTTTATGCATCTGTTTGTGATAAATGGAGAACTTAAGTGTATTGACCATTATATAATAAAAAATATTCCTAGAATGAATAGGAGAAATAATGACTTTTTGTACTTTTAAAATTCTGGTATCTTTGAAGAATTGAACATTGTATATGATTCATATTTATTGTTTGTCACCATGAGCTTGGTTTGTGAAATAATTTAAATATACTAAAGGATGTTTAAAACATAGATCAGTGATTATTATTACTGATAAGATGAATTTAATATGACCTGATATGCAGATAGCTATTATTGCAAAAAGCATCTCCTAAGATGCTGCTGGAATTCTTCAGAGAATTAAATTTAGCTTCTTGTTGTATTATACACATTATTTAGACCATGAAAAAGTTTTCAGATACCATTGATTTATGATATGGGCTTATCCTTTTGGTTAAAACCATATGATAAAGTTATTATATAATCATTGACGAATTGTTTCTGTATAGTGTCTGGCAGAGTAGTTCCAAAACAAATGGCTTTAAAAAAAAAAAGTCTGAGGAAAAAACTTCAGTAAAGGGATAGTAATTAATATTTTAACAGTTATTATAAACAAGTTATAAAATATTTATGTAGCTTATAGTACATATTTTGTTCTACAACAGAAGGATCACATTCTGATTTTCCATATGGATCATTTCCCTATATTGCCAGACCTATACATTGGCAAGCTGGTCATACAGGTGAGTAATGTTCTCAGGCCATATTAAATTATTTTTTATTTTAATTAATGTAATATAATGACCTTATATTTTTTTCTTCTTAAATTAGCTTTTCTTGTCAAGTTGAGGAAGTTCAAACCACAACTTAACTGAGTATCCCAAATGATGGCAACCTATTTGAAGATGGAAAAATATCAAACTAGAACTTTAAGCTATAAATCAGTACTTTCATAGATTAGTATTTTTAGCTGTTACTATGATTTGTATAACTTTTACATATAACTTTGAAAAATAACAAAAGCTAAAAAAAGATGTGAAATTTTGCAAAACTGCTTAAATGTCCCATTTTGACACGTCTTGCATTTAGTTTTTGTAGCTAATGATTCCAAGTTGCTTTAGATGAGCCATCTCATTCTTCACTTCCTGTAAACCACTCCATGGATTTGTCTGTCTTCATGAAATTAGTGTTCTTTCCTTTCTTTGATTGATGGTCTTTGGCTACTGAAATAAAATGCATTTTAAGATAAATTTGATGTATCTGTATATTTTAAATATATAATTTAATTGCTTGTTATCTTAGAAACAATGAGAAATCCTGGCTATAGTAGATAGTAGGGGGCATGTGAGGCACCATGGTACATGCCTATAGTCCCAGTGACTCAGGAGACTAAGGCAGGAGGATTGCATATTTGAAGGCAGCCTCAGCAACTTAGCAAGTCCCTGGTCAAAATAAAAAATAAAAAGACTTGGGATGTGGCTCAGTAGTAAATCACCCCTGGGTTCAATTATCAGTAACACCTCCCCCTATAGTAGGGGATAAACTGATAAGAATGATATAATCACCTTAAAAATTCTAATAAAGACGTGATTTTTGGGGGGGTTATGGGTGTTGGCCGGTCGGCCTAAAGTCTTGCATATGCTAAGCAAGTGCTCTACCACTGAACTATATGCCTAAGATATAACAATTCTTAAATCTTTTTTTATTTTTAGGTGGACAAAATGTCTTTATTTTATTTCTATGTGGTGCTGAGGATCGAACCTAGTGCTTCATGCATGCTAGGTGAGCACTCTACCACTGAGCCACAATCCCAGCCCCTCTTAAATCTTTTTTATCCCTCTCAGTATCTTTTGAATTGGCTTGAAAGAACATCGAAAATCACTGTATGTAACGTTTGGAGAAATGCACTTTAGAAATATGAATTGATTAGGAATGAATGGGGCTTATTATTCATAAGTATCAGTTATTTTGTGTTTACTATCTACCATACATTGTTTAAAGAACTACATATATTAATTTCAAACTTGCAACTCATCTTTAAAGTTATCCATATTTGTTATCCATATTTTATGGATAAGATTAAGAGATTGAGTTGTTTAATTGTAGATCTTTTACAGGTCTTGAAATAGGATTGCCTGGGCAGATAAATGCTACTATTCCTGGATTTGTCCCTTAGACTGTAACTATTTTTTTTTTTAATTATATATATATAAAATATATATATTTGTGTGTATATGTGTGTGTATGTAAAAATTTTTTTGTAACAGTTTATAGAATGTGGAGAATTTTAACCTAAAAACCTGCTTTACAGAGTTTATGGTTCATAATAGAGCCAGATAATAAACAACTACACAAATATAAAAATAAAACTATAATAAATGTTCCATAGAAATAGAGGGTACTATGAATAGACATAATAGGGGCAGCACTTGAACTGAGACCTGAATGGTAAATAATTATTGACTAGGCAGGGAAAATGAGAAAAGGGCCAGTGATGCTAGAGGTGAGTGAAAAAGACTAAAAGGTACATAGATCATGTAGGATCTTCTGGCATTTTGAGGAATTTGTCTATCCTAAGAAAAAAATGGAGTACCATTGAAAGATTGAATTAAGTAAAGGATAATAGCCTTAGAGTTGTGTTTTTGAAAAAAAAAATCACTCTGGTTACATCAGAGAACTGATTGCACCTAGAGGAGAGTATTCTTTTGATGTTATATTTCTGCATAACTATAGTTTCAAATGCCCATTATGTGTCAGGTTCTAATTGTCTACTTGTAGAGGGGCAGGATTAAGAGCAAAGGAATGGGCTATCCTTTAATTCTGTTTTATGTAGGACACCGAACTTCTCTTCAGTACAATGTGTTCAGTAGATATGGAATTGAACAAGACCTCTCTTATGTGGTTTCCATTCTAAATATGAGTCAAAGACCAAGCAAGTAAGAATTTATTTACAAAATTAATCAAGTCCCAGTTTAAGCCTTTTCTTCAGTCCACTGAGAATGTTGACAAACTGGTTTATATATAATATAGATATTTTGTAATGTTAATTTTCTATGTCCAAGCCTGACTCTCAGATATCATACTGTAAACTCTTAGAGATCTGGGATGACTCAAAACCTTCCTCCCATATGATATATCAAGAAATTTGTATTGTTTTGAACAACCAACAATAAAAAAATTAAAAAAAAAAAAAAAAAAAAAAANCCTTCCTCCCATATGAATATAATCAAGAAATTTGTATTTGATTTTGAAACAACCAACAAATAAAAAAATTGAAAAAAAAAAAAAAAAAAAAAAAAACCTTCCTCCCATTGCTTTTCAGGTCTTGCTCCACCTTTCCCAGACAGAAGTTGGTAAATAAGTTTGATGGCTTTACGCCTGCACTGGATCATGTAGTTTCGTCTGTTGTCTTGGTTGTTCTAAGGGGAAGATTTAGGTATATAATTCTTGAATTGTAGAAGGCTTTGATTTTGAACCTTATATTTCAGAGATAGCAGGAATTTTTGAATGTTCCATGGTTATATAAAAGGAGATACTGGAAGAAAGTTAAGTCAGATCAGTGTCCTGCACCAGTAATCTCAGCTACTGGGTACGGGAGGCGGGTGTAGAAAGTTTGGGACTAGCCTGCACACAATTTAGTAAGACACTTTCAAAAGTATATATATATATTTTGTACTAGGGATTTAAACCAGGGGGCACTTTACCACTAAGTTTCTTCCTTAGTCCTTTTTTTAAGCTGTAGATGGACCCAATACCTTTATTTATTTATTTTTATGTGGTGCTGAGGATCAAACCCAGTGTCTCATGTGTGCTAGGCAAATGCTCTACCACTGAGCTACAACCCCAGCCCTGCCTTTTTTTTATTTTTATTTTTTTGGGTTTCTCCAAGTTGCTGGTGCTGGCTTTGAATTTGTGATCTTTCTGCCTCAACCTTGAGAATAGCTGGGATTACAGGTGCACTGCTGTGCCTGGCTCAAAAGAAGATTTTTATAAAGAGATAGGGATGTAGCTCCATTGGTAGAGTGCTTGACTACCATGCTCAAGGCCTTAGGTTTGGTACCCAGGGCAAGACACACACAAAAATGTTAAACTGTCTTTGGTGTCTGAGTATTTAAAGGGAGAAAAAAGCCTGTTAAGTCAATGATTTCATAGTAATACATAAAGTTTTGTTTTATTTTTAGTGATACTAGGAATTAAACCCAGAAACATTCTGCCTGTGAGCTATGTCCCCAGCCCCTTTATTTTTTTAGTTTGAGATACGGTCTCACTAAGTTGCCCAGGCTGTCCTCACAACTTGTAATCTTCTGCCTCTGCCTCCTAAATCGCTGGGATTTAGAGGTGTGTACCACCATGTCCAGCTACATCATTAATTTATATACGCTGATTATGTCTTCATTAAGTGTAAGGATTTTCAACCTGTATGACTATAACAAGGGTAATGACAAAAATAAATAGGAAAGCATAAAGTAGTATGTATTTTTGAGAAAAATTATTTGAGTATAATTATCAGTTGGACTGTTCTGTGCCTGCCCTGCACCAGTACTAAGGCTTGGTACAATTTTATCCCTGGGCTTCATTCTAAAATCTGAGGGGTCCTCAGATAATACATAATAATGCATCCCATGTTTCACTTGGACCAGCTTAGGTGTCATGTAGCTTACCATAGCATAAAGAGAAACAATAATAGTTTGGTTAGTATAAAAAAGTGCTGTGGGGACTGAGGATGTAGCTCCATGGTAGAGCATGGGTTTAGCCTGTGTAAGGCTCTGGGTTCAATCTCCCACAGCAAAAAAAAAAAAAAAAAAAATGCTGTGTATTCAGATACAACTGGGTTCTGATCTTGGTTTCTGTTGGTATTGTTTTACCTGGTAATGGTGTGACTTTTTTGGTGCTTGTTTTTTCATCAGTAAAAAGAATAACTTAATACCATTTCAGGATTTCTTGGGGGATTGGTTTCAAATGAGATTGGTGATTGTGTTATATGTAAATCATAAAGAAGATCTCATCTATCTTCCTTCCCAAAAGTGAAATGTTTTGACAGTTTCATTTTACCTTTCAAGTGAAAAACATTTCTAAGTATCACAGGCAATTCAGATTTGTTTTTTTGAATTTTTCTGGGGGAGTGGGATTCTGGGGATTGAACCTAGGAGTGCTTTACCTCTGGGCTATATCCCCAGTCCTATTTAGTTTCTGAGATGGTTTCAGATGATTTGAGGCTGGCCTCAAACTTGTGATCCTCCTGCCTCAGCCTCCTGAGTCACTGAGATTACGAGCATTAGCCACCATGCCTGGCTCTTTTGGAACATTTTTAAGGAAAAAAAATTAAAGATAGAAAAACATGTTTTCACCTGAAAATTGAGGCGTTGCTTTCTTTTGTTTGAAGGAAACTCAGAAGCATTGATAACTACCTATGCTAAGGTTTAGCATACAAACCTGGAACAGAGCATCAGCTCTTTGTATCCCTCTGTATCACTAACTTGGGCAAATTATTTATCTTCTCTAAGCCTCAGTTTCCTTATCTGCCAAGTGGAGAGAACAGTATTTACCATATGGTTGTCTGTGAATATTAAATGATATTATGAATCTAAAATGATTACTACTCTCGGCACCTGGGACATTTTAAAAATTCAGTTCATCTTACCTATTATGAATACCAAAGAAAGACCATGTAGACCCTATTTACTTTCAAATATGAGTAAAACAACAAAAATTATGCTTGAGGTGTTATACTGTCAGTCAAGTTTGTTGAATGATTACTATGGCCAGGGAACTCTGGGACACAACCTCTACTTTCTAGTGTTTAGAGTCTAGTTTCTCCTTTAGTAAAGCTGGGATAAAAATAGGTAAAATTCTGAAGTAATCCAGGTCAGTTAATTTCTTATGATAGAGTTAAACAGAATTATAAGACACCTGTCAATCCTATCTTCAGATGGGTGAAAATCTGGAAGAAACAGCCAGATGCACACTTGTAATCCCAGCAACTCAGGGGACTCGGTCAGGAGGATCACAAGTTGAAAGCCCACTTCAGCAACTTGTCAGTACTGTCTCAATAAAATAAAAAGGGCTGGGGGTGTGCTCAGTGGTAGAGGGCCTTTGGTTCAATCACCAGTACCCTGCATGTGCACACACACACACAAAAAAAAAAAAAAGAAAAAGAAAAAAATCTGGAGGAAAGCCTTTATAAGTAACGAAGATTCATATTTCAGAATAGTTTTTCTAGTACTATTTCCATTTAGAAATGCCAGAGAAATACTATATGTATAAAAATAACTTGAAAAATAGTGTGGTTATATTCCCAGTTAATATAATTACTTTCTAATTAATATAAGATACCATTGTTCAAAACACTTAAATCTCAACAAAAATGAAATATGCACATAAATTATGGCACTTGTTCCATGTCAGGATTAAAAATAAGGCTTTCAAAGACTACATGATGACATAGGAAGATGCTTTATGATAAATGAAAAAAAAAGTTGGCTTAGATATGGTATACTTCTAATTTTGTTAGAAATGAAAAAGTATATAGAAGGAAGCCAATAGTTAGATGGTAATATTAAAAGTAAATTTATTTTTATCTTGAAATCCTTTTTGAATAAACATTTCAAAGAAATGGTTCAGGCTGTAATACTTAATGCTTATAGTGCATTAGTTCTCAATTTAACATATGTCATTAAAAATCCTTTTAGTTATGTAGACTACCATAAAACATAAGGACACAAGACAAAAGTAGTAACTGAAAAGGGGAAAACTTTCAAACTAATTTAATTATTTGTAATATATAAATAATCATATATCCCTACCTGTAAGGACTGACTAGAACTCAATAAATAACATGCATAAATCTAATTCTGTCTTATCACTAAATCATACCTTGAGAATAGCTATAAGCATGAGAAGGAGCACCTATTATGTCCTTTGATAATGAGTTGTGTGATTCCCGAGAGTGTTTTTCCATCAGCTCTCCTGTGTCACTGGATGAAGATGATGATGAAGACAATCCCAGTCTAACATATCTTCCTTTTTTACCACAGAGTGAACAATCTACGGGTGTGGCACTAGGTCCCCGGGGCAGTTGAACTTCATCTCTGTCGTAGTTTCTTACAGCTCCACTGTGGTGCACAGAGCGTTCTCGTTGCCAGATATAATGAGTTGGTGCAATGGCCATAACCTGTAATGGAAAGCTTACTTTTAGAATTTAATAAGATTTTTAAATTTATTAAAATAAAGTGTACAAAAATTTAACTGAAGAACAGCCACTTCTGCCAGGTGTGTTGGCACATGCCTATAATTCTACCAACTTGAGAGCCTGAGGCAGGAGGGATCACAAATTCATGGCCAGCCTCAGTAACTTTGTAAGACCCTGTCTCAAAATTGAAAAAATAAAAATTAAGGCTTGAAATGTATCGCAGTGTTAAAAGCACCTCTGAGTACAATCCCCAGTACCTAAAACAAAACCAAAAAAAAGAACCTCAGCCATTTCTGAGATAAAAATCTAAGTTACCAGCCAAGTGCTGGGTGCACACCTGTAATCCCAGCAGTTCGGGAAGCTGAGACTGAAGCAACTTAGTGAGACCCTGTCTCTAAATAAAACAAAAAATAGGGCTGGGGATATAGCTCAGTGTTCAGGTACCCTTGAGTTCACTCCCTGGTACCAAAAAAAAAAAAAAAAAAAAAAATCTAAGTTACCAATTTTAAAACGGCAACAAAACATCTTCAGATATTGACATAGTATTTAAATAATGTCAAAACAGGAAACAGAATTGAAACAAACTTCCAGGTTGTTAGGGTGTTTGTTTTCAGAAATTTGAATATTTTAAGTTTAGGAAAGATAATATAGTTAGCCCAAAACAAAACATGATTCTTAACTTTGGAATGTGCTGGGTTAAAAAAAAATTAATTAAGGTTCTCAAATGTGTGTATGTTAGACTAGTCTAAAATTTGTCATTAGGAAAGGATATGGTGAATAACAACAAAAGTAAATTACTTAATCTCTTTGTTCCTCAGTTTCTTATCTGTAATATGAGAATAAGAGGGCTATTATGAGCAATAGATGAGATTACCTATAAAGTATTTAAGAGTCCTTCACTATCAAGCTTTGTTCTATAAGGCTTATTAAACAAAACATGGACTTTACAGTCAGGGTAGACTTTAAGTTTCTTATCCTGGCTCTGCCACTTCTAGCTGTGTGATACTGAGCAAGTTATTTAACCTTTATGAGCCCCAATTTCTTCTCTAAAATGAGGATGGTATCTATCCCATGGGTTGTTCTGAGATTGGATGAGATAGGTGTGTAAAGTCCTTACCACATAGTAGGCATCTGGCAAATGATAGCCATTTACTGGCAGATGATAGCCATTTAAAAAGTCAACTAGGGAACCTCATGAAATCTACAACATATCAATAACCAATGTTTTGACCAGTGATTATCAAACTGTTTGGAGAGCCCTAAGGTTTCAGGGGTATTTTAGGGATACCAGGAGGGACAAGGGAAGACAACAGGCAAATCAACTCAATTTTGGGGATTGTATGTATAATTTTTGTTTGGAAAGTAAGGGTTTTGCTGTTAAAAGTAAAAACCTTTAAGAAAAAACAAATTTAGAATAGTTTCTTCAAAAAATTGCGTTACTATAACTCCCCAAGATAATGACATAAAGAATACTGTGCTAATAGTATGCTTTTTCAGTGCTGGGGAACCAACTCAGGGCCTCAAGAATGTACATGCAAGGCAACTACTCTATCACTGAGCTACCATTCCAGCCTTCTATTATTTTTTTAAATTTATTTTTACAGTTATAGATGGACAGCATACCTTTGTTTTATTTCTTTATTTTGATGTGGTGCTGAGGATCCGAACCCAGTGCCTCAAATGTGCTAGGTAAGCGCTTCACCACTGAGCTACAGCCCCAGCCCCTAGTTTCCTGTTATTTTTAAAATATATTTTAGAATTGAATTCACTTTATAATTCACTTCTTAAATCCTTCAAAAAAAGTTTTCAACATGTAAAAAGTTATATTATTTTAAAAAGTAGAAGCAAATGAAGATGTATATATATATATATATATATATATATATATATATATATATATAAATGTTTATATATAAACATTTCTGAAACAATGTAAAACTGGGTTTACATCTAAAGTGAGGAAGTAGAATATTAGAATTTCTTATTTTTTGCATTTTAATTATTACTTTTCCCTCAATACTTCTGTATCTCTATTTCCCACATCTGGACTGTCCTTTCCCTTAGTCTTAGTTACTTCTCCCTGAAGACCCAGTACAAGGTCTACATAACTAAAAGGAATACATAACAAGGTCTACATAACTAAAAGGATTAAAAATCCTTTTAGTTATGTAGACTACCATAAAACATAATGTGTGTATATAACTTCTGGGCTGGGGCTGAGGCTCAGTGGTAGCGTACGTGCCTGGTATATGTGAGGCACTGGGTTAGATTCTTAGTACCAAAAAAATAAAGATCTATCAGCAACTAAAAAATATTAAAAATAAATAAATAAATAAACTTCAGCTTTCAAGTTTTCTTGTCATAATATTAATGCTACTTTAGGGATTTTAGCATGTAAGTGTCTAGTTCTCAAATGATAGAGAAAAATAAGAGCTCACTGACATTACACACCTTAAACAACGTTGAGTTTTGTAGCAGTCCTACAACAAAGCTTGGTGAGAAGGGTGAAGGGAAACTGATAGCAATTTCCATTACTAAATGGAAAATTTGATAAACTTATTTTTGCAATAAATGACATATCATAGTATCTTTCCATGCCAACTCAGTTAAAAAATACATAGCCACACTTACTTTCTAACATGTCTACATATTTATATATACACACATATAATTACTTGAATAACAACAGTGAATTAAAAATAAAATTACTAGGTCACAATAATAGAGTTAGCCCAAAACAAAACATAATTCTTTTTTTTAAATATTTGTTAGTTGTAGTTGAACACAATACTTTTATATCACTTATTTATTTTTATGTGGTGCTGAGGATCGAACTCAGGGTCTCGCACGTGAGAGGCGAGTATTCTACCACTGAGCCACAACCCCAGCCCCCAAAACATAATTCTTAACTTTGGAAAAATCACATAACTTTCTGGGTTACAGGGTTATCTTTTGAAGATGTGCAGTTTTCAAATGCTAGGAAAATGACTTCTCTAAGGCATTGGTAGCAGTTGACTTTAAGAAACATTTTTCTCCTTTTTTCATTTAACTTACACTTCTGTCATTTTTAGTGATTTGGGTTTTTTCTTGTTATTGTGTCTTTGGCTGGTGTTTCTAAAATTTAATACTGTTTTTACAGGCTCTCTGTTTTTCCCTTTTTACTTCTCTGAGATCTCAAGAGGTAGTATAAGTATTAAAAGTACTGACTCTGGAGTTAAGACTGTTTAATTTGAATACTGGTATGCTTCTTTACTAATTATGTGCCCTTGGAGAGTTCACTCTGCCTTAGCTTTCTTTTTTTTTTTTTTTCTTTTTAAATATTTTTTAGTTGTAAATGGACAAAATACATTTATTTATTTATCTTTATTTGGTGCTGAGGATCAAACCCAGGGCCTCACATCTACCACTGAGCCACAACCCCAGCCCCTGCCTTAGCTTTCTTATCTGGAATTACCTAGTTAGCTCTAAGAATGGCTATGGGAAATAATACATATGCAGTACATATAGCAGCACATGGCAGATCCTCAAAGTGTTAAATTTTAACTATTATGATTTATTTATTTTTATTTTTATGTTTTAGGTACTAGGGATTGAACTCAGAGGGAAGTTTTCAACTGAGCCACATCCCCAGCTCTACTTTGTATTTTATTCAGAGACAGGGTCTCACTGAGTTGCTTAGCGCCTCACTTTTGCTGAGGCTGGCTTTGAACTTGCAATCCTCCTGCCAAGCCATTGGGATTACAGGTGTGACACTGCATCTGGCTAACTGCTTTAAACAGCACTTACATATAATGACTTATCTTACCACA
This sequence comes from Marmota marmota marmota, assembly GCF_001458135.2. Taxonomy (NCBI): domain Eukaryota; kingdom Metazoa; phylum Chordata; class Mammalia; order Rodentia; family Sciuridae; genus Marmota; species Marmota marmota. Next base: position 38,726,161 of record NW_025999977.1, read on the forward strand.
CCATTGACCATCTAATTGTCCAGTTATCACCTTAAAATGTCTAAATAGCAGATTCCTTATCTTCCTGATTGCTTCAGTTCACTTCACTATTTCCATTATGGAATGCATCACTCTTCCTGCATAGATTCACTCCTCCTATAAAGATGTGAAACTAACAGCTCCTTCTCTCACGTGCCCTATATTCAACTAGTCACCAAGTAATGACAATTATAATTCTGTAACATTTCTAACATTGATTTCATTTTCTTAAGTACTGCTATCTAGTTCACATCCTTGCTTCATGCTATCACTACACTATTCTGTCTAAAAACACTGTTTACAGGGCTGGGGATATAGCTCAGTTGGTAGAGTGCTTGCCTTGCATGTATAAGACCCTGGGTTCAATCCCCAGCACCACAAAAAAAAAAAAATAAAAGCTTTTGGGGCTGGGATTGTGGCTCAGTGGTAGAGTGCTCCCCTAGTATGGGCGGGACTGGGTTCAAACCTCAGCACCACATAAAAATAAAGGCATTGTGTTATGTCCATCTACACCTAAAAAATAAATATTAAAAAAAAATGAAAACACTGTTTACTACTTCACTCCTTTCTGAATTCCTAATCTGGAGTCAAGTAGACACTAACAGAACTTGGCTATAATGATATTGTAGCATTCAGACTATGGAACATAAGTGGAATCCAGGAAAACTTCCTCTCAATTTGCTGTCTTCCATGATGCATGAAAGAGGTTGGAATTAGAATATTCTTCTCTCATTGTATAGGCATCCTCCCTAATCTGTAAACCAGTCTAGAAATTAAGACATCACCAAGGTAAACAAATTCCACCTCAAAGAATATGATGTCCAAAAAGATAACCTAATCATAAGAAAATAAGTTCAGAGTAAGTAGGGAAATAGTCTTATTGTTCTGGAGAAAATCTACATATATTTTTCAGATTTGTGGTAGCTGACAAAAAGAGAAAAAAAAACTCATTAAACTAGGGACTCAAAAAGGAAAATGGGGCTAAAAGGGGAAAGCAGGCATACCAGTAATAAAATATAGCACAGTTGGGGGGAGAGAGGGAGAGAGAGACAAATTATAAAAGTCATTATCTTTTGACAGTGGTATATAATGGAAAGTGCTGAATGTAAGTATAGTTATCTCTGTCACTAACTTTAGGGCTATGGACAAGTCACAACATAAACAAGTTTTTTTCATCTCTGAAATGAAAAGACTACTACTTAATCCCCAAAATAAAATATAAATGCATTTTTCTAAACTAACTAATATGAGAGGTTTATACATAGGCTAGATGTCTTAGAGCAAACAGAACACTGGACAATCATTAAATATGAAGTTCTGGCTCTGCTACTTACTTGTATGATCTTGAGTAAATCCCAACCTCCTTGGTATTCAGTTTCATTAGCTGTAAAATTAGAGTGCCACCACCCTCACAGGAATTTTTGTGAGAATAAGAAAATAATTTATACGAAAATATTTATAACTTTACAGTTGCACTAGGCAACTGTAAAGTATTATTATCTTTTTTTTTTTTTTGGTATCAGGGATTGAATTCAGGGGTACTTAACCACTGAGCCACCTCCCCCAGGCCTATTTTGTATTTTATTTAGAGATAGGGTCTCACTGAGTTGCTTAGCACCTCGGCATTGCTGAGACTGGCTTTGAACTTGTGATCCTCCTGCCTCAGCCACCAGAGCCACTGAGATTACAGGTGTGTACCACCGGACCCTGCTTAAAATATTATTATTTTAAGTCAGTTTGTAGCCATCTCAATTTGAGTTCATTTTAGGATATAGGACTAAAGAAATATTTTGATAAGCAATATGCTAGATCCAAATGCATAGAATGCTAATGATGTAATTGTTTATAATAACCCTCTCCACAACAATAAACTTCATGTGTTACTCATAAACTAACTGTTGAATGAATACTTAAAAAGAGAACAGGATAAAGTTTACTAGATAGTTGCCTTTTCTTTTTTCTTAAATTCAATTTTCAGATAGGGTCTCACTGAGTTGCCCAGGCTGACTTCAAACTTGTGATCCTCCTGCCTCAGCCTCCCAAGTAACTGGAACTGCAAGCACATGCCACCATGCTTGGCTGGTAGTTGTCTTCTCTATACCCCAATGACTCAAATGTACCTGTTTTGTTTTTTTTTTAACAATTTTTTTTAAGAGAGAGAGAGAATTTTAATATTTATTTTTTAGTTTTCGGTGGACACAACATCTTTGTTTGTATGTGGTGCTGAGGATCGAACCCCGGCCACTCGCATGCCATACGAGCACGCTACCGCTTGAGCCACATCCCCAGCCCCAAATGTACCTGTTTGAAACAGCCAAAAATAGGTTATTTAACTGCCCTGGAGTAAGGGGCATGCAAAGTGAGCTCAGTGAAGAATTATTCTATAATTTATTGGGTTTTTAAAATGCTTTCCTACTTCATGAATAAAAAGGTACAAAAAAGGATTGGAAGCCTTAAATTCCATGCATTGTACCAGCAAATATTTACTATCTATCTATTTGTATGTGTGTGTGTGTGTGTGTGTTTATCTTTTTGTTTATACCTTAGTGAATGTGAATTGATAATTATACATTGTGGTTTTGATTTGTATGTCCCTGATAGTTAATGACTTTGAACATCTTTCCATGTGTTTTTTTTGCCATTTGTATATCTTATTTGGAAAAATGTCTATTCAGCTCCTTTGTCTATTTTTTAAAAATATTTATGTTTTAGAAGTAGTTGAACACAATATTTTTATTTTATTTATTTGTATATGGTGCTGAGGATCGAACCCTGGTCCTCGCACTCTGAGCCACAACCCCAGCCCCTCCTTTGTTTTTTAACTGGGTTGTCTTTTATTATTGAGTTCCAAGAGATCTTTATATATTCTAGATACAAGTCCCTTATCAAATAAATGATTTGCAAGAAAAATTTCTCCCATTCCCAATTTGTGGATTGCCTCTTCACTTGGTATCTTTGTATTATTTTTTTCCCTTTTTATTGGTTCTTTTTAGTTATACATAATATTAGGATTCATTTTGACATAGCCATTAAAGTATGGAATATAATTTCCTTAACTTAGTCACTTGATATCTTTTAAAGGACAAAAATTGTAACTTTTTTTTGAGGGGGGTCTGAGGATTGAACTCAGGGGCACTCAACCACTGAGTCACAATCCCAGTCATGTTTTGTATTTGATTTAAAGACAGGGTTTCACTGAGTTGATTAGCACCTCACTGTTGCTGAAGTTGGCTTTGAACTTGCAATCCTCCTGTCTCAGCCTCCTGAGATGCTGGGATTACAGGCGTGTGCAACCGTACCTGGCTGAAAGTTTTTAAGTTTGATGACATCTACTTTATCCATATTTTCTTTTGTTGCTTGTATTTTTGGTCTCATATCTAAGAAACCTAATTCAAGGTCACTAAGATTTATCACTATATTTTCTTTTAATTAAGAGTTTTACAGTTTTAATTTGGACTTTTATGTCTTTGATTCATTTTGAGTCAAATTTTATATATAGTATAAGGGAGGTACTCAACTTCATTCTTTTGCATGTCAGTTGTCCAGCACCATTTGTTGAAAAAAAAATATTATTTGTCCCCCATTGAATTCTCTTGACAACCTTGTCAAAATTCAATTGAACAAAATAGTGATGGTTGCTTTCTAGACACTTCAATACTACTTTGAGGGAATATTACCTTATGTAGCATAAGGAAAGATCTCTTTAAGGTGACATTTAAGCATAATCCTGGATGTAGTGAGGAAGTGAAGCATATTCAATTCTAGGGAAAGAGCATTCTAAGTAATGAGAACAGCAAGTGCAGAGAACCTAAGGTGGGAATGAGCCTGGTGTATTTGAAGAGTATGGCAAGGAGGCCAGTGTAGCTGGAGTAGAGTGGGCAAGGATAGCAGATGAGGTCAAAGTGATAAGAAAGGAGAGCTGGTAGAACCATAAGGACTTTGCCTTTTACCCTATATGAGATGAGAAGCCACTGGGGGCTTTTGATGAAAAGAGTCATGATTCACTTATTTTTTAGAAGATTTACTTCAGTTGCTGTATGAACAAAAAAAGTACAGGGAAGAAAGTTTATAGGAGAGACCATTGGGAAGGTTATGGAAAAAATCAAGGCAAAAGATGACAGTAGGATATTAGTGGTGGGGTTTATAAGAAATGACATTTTTTCAAGTATGGATGTGAGAAAAAGGAAAAAAGAATCAACAATAACAATTTTTTGGCCTGAACAACTAAAAGTTTTAGTTGTTTTTTACTAACATATGGATGACAGTAAGGAATAAAAGGTTTAGAGGTCTGTGTAGAGAAATATGGAGTTCAGTATTAAACATGTTAAGTCTGGGTTATTATTTAGGCAATAAAATATGAACAAGCAATTTGATATGCAGACCAGGATGTGGAAGAGATGTTAGCTATCCTCATTAAAGCTTTGGGAATGAATGATATTAGTACTATCAGTAGAAGAGAGAAGTCATCTCCTAGGACCCTGAGCCCTGGGGCATTCTAATGAGATTAGTGAGGTGGAAAGGAACTGACAAATAGGCCTGAAAAAGAAAAACCTGATATCCTTGAAACCAAATGAAGAGAATATCGGGATAAATGACATCTACCAATTGCTGCTGCTAAGTTGAGGGCTAAGAACTTCAGATTTGGCAATTCAGAACTATTTGATACCTTGAAAAGTTTTTGTGTAATGATGGGAAAGACTTTACATAGTTTCAAGGAGAATGGAAATGAAGGAAGTAGAGACAGAGTACAAACTCTTTACGGGGTTTAATTAAAAGAGGCAGGGCACAGAAATGTAGCTGGGGGATGAGACTTTTTAATTTGTTTAAGTTGGTGACAATCTTAGAGCAATTCTGTATTCTGATGGCAGTGGTCTAGTAAAACAAAATATGAAATGCTGGAAAGGGAGACGATTACTGGAGTGATGTTATGAAAAAAGCAAGAAAAAATGAGATCTAGTGCACAAATAGAGGGAATGGACTTGGATAGGAGCAAAGATGGTTCTTCCACAATATTGAAGGGAGGCAGAATATATAGGTAAACATACAGTTAGAATGACAGATTTGCTGTATGTTGACATTCTTTTCTGATTGCTTTATTTTCTCAGTTAAAGAGAATGCATTATTGTTACCAATTGAGTGTGAGAACAGAAATGGGAGATATTAGAAGTGTAATATGTTTGACTTCATAAAATATTCAGTTTATAGTTTAAACAATAGGCAAGTAAATAACTACAAAATTTGTTCAGTGCTATAGAAACAAATAAGATATTGTGATAGAGGATAAAGGGATTAAGCAGATTTAAATAAGGTGAACTTTTTGATCAAAAAGCTAGAAGAAAGGATTTTTTTGTTGTTTAGAAAAAGGATTTTGAAATATTTTTGTCCCAAAAAAGTGATAAATGCGGGGGCTTTGGCTGTGGCTCAGCGGTAAAGTGCTTGCCTAGCATGTGCGAGGCCCTGGGTTCGATCCTCAGCACCACACATAAATAAATAAAATAAATGTATTGCATCCAACTACAACTAAAAAATAAATATTTTTTTAAAAGTGATGTTTGTGAAGAGATAGATATGTCTAACCTGATTATACAATGAAATCATGTAATGAAACATCACATGGTATCCCATTAATATGTACAATTTTTGTGTTTTTCTTTATCAGTTTAAAAACAGTTTTTAAATGTTGACATATGAAAAAGCATAAGGGATACAATAACAATCATGCATCCATATTTCTATGACCTAGAATGAATGGATGTTACTGCTATTTTTGCTTTAAGCATTTTTAAGTTAAAAGCAATATAAAGGATCTGGTAGACTTACTACATAATCAATAAATCAGTATGTACTTAATGAATGAATGAGTTCTATCAAACATTAAGGAACAAGCTAGCTTGCCCAGGAAAAGCTCAGGCAATAAAAATTTATATACCTTTAAACTCTCAAAATTTAAAGTTAGGAAAAACTTTAGTTTAATTGCTTACCTAAAGGATGAATCTTCTCTATAACAATCAACTGCTTGTTTTTATTTAAAAAGTCATCAGTGACAGAAATCACTGCCTCTCGAACAGTCTATCTCATTTTCACATAACTGTTAGAACAACTGAACGATTATTATTGAATTTTAGTTCTCCATCTACAGATCTTAATCCTCTGCTTACATTCCAAAAAGAAAATTCACATATATTTTCTGTCCTGCTATGATACTTTAAATATCTGAAAGCAGCTAGTAAGCTTCCGAAATCTTCTCTTCTTCATACTAAAAATCTCTACTTTTTGTTATTCTACATATGACATTTTTCTTTTGAGACCCTGGCTCTATTCTAGTTGCTCTCCTCTCTATATATATTTGTTCTTCAATATTCTTCAAGTGTGGTATGCAGAACTAAATGCAATACTTTAGCTATAATCTGATGATTACCTCTTTTCTGCAGCTTAAGTCTAAACTTCCTGGAAGTCCCATTCCAAAACTAAATTTTCAGCTGTCTATAATATTTTAATCTTTTATATTCACATTATTTTTTTATTTAAAATTTTTAATTAGTAAAATAGCAGTTGTGTAAACTGCTCTGACTCTGATCTTATCTGACCACATACTGGAGTGGCAATAGTTTATAAAAGGACTTTGGTGAGAACAGTCAATATATCAGTTCCAACAAAAATGCAGATTAGAATGTCTAAAGTTGAGTAAATGAAAATTTAAATGGAGCAAATTAAATATTAGAAATCATATGAGCCTCTCCATCAAACAAGTGAGGCCTCCTTTAATAGTCTTTACCATAGCCACTTGCAATCACAAGAAAATTCATTAAGATCAATCATGTTGTGCAACCCCTAAAGGAAAAAACTGAGGAAACTCATGGGTAATTTTCAGAGCTTCATTATAAAGTCCACACTATTAAGCCACAGCATTCTCTTTGGCTCTTTTACAGTCTGGTACAGCAGATAAGATGTTTCCAGCTCTAATAGAGTATATTAACCCTGCTGGTGTGAAAATGTCTAGAAAGTAGTGGGGTGGTCAGTCATCAGATAAAGTATTGCCAGTCCTCCTGGAGTCTTGTTACTGGTACGCACGCATGCGCTCTTTCTCTCTCTCTTTTTTGGTGTTGCTGGGGATTGAACCCATGGCCTTGGGCATTTGAGGCAAGTACTCTACCAACTGAGCTAGCCCCCTTCTATTCTTTTAGCTGGGTGTCTCACAGGTTCTGAAGCATTTACTTTGAAAAAATTAGTGTGTTCAAATATAGTCCATAAGGATGACAACAGATATGCAAATTATCCACTCTTAAATTGGGGAGGGAATGACAAAGTGAAAATACAGTACTCTTCCAATGCTCTGTAATTGGAATGAGTCCAATTTAAATTCCTTAATGAGGATCCATTAATTTGAAGGGACCTCATACATCCAACTTTTCATCTACTGAATTTAATCTTATAAAAGCTTGACTTACTGTGTATTCTTTTAAGTTATTTCTGAATCTTTTCCCAAGAGTCAACAATCCTCTTAATTTATCCTATAAATATGCATGTCTGTTTTATCTTTATTCATTAATAAATATAATTAACAAGATTGGTTCTAGGCAGAATTCTGTGACATACCACTGAAGTCTTCACTTAGGTTTGCCACTAATCTTTTAATTGGTTCCTTTTGGCCCATAATCATTTAACTGTATAGGATTTAACTTAGTGATAAATTAATCTACCTTACATTTATCAAAATTTCTAAACTAATACAAGAGCTTACAGTGATCACTGTTCTCCATTTAGTTTTCTCTCAAATTTTCCTTTAGTTTGAAACATTAGCTTTCTTTATTAAAAACCAAAACATTTGATCAAATAATTGACTTTAAAATTTTTAGTGTCCTTTTGGTTTACCTTGAAATCTAACATCAAGGAAACAACGTATTCTATGTGAATAGAGATATGGGTTTAAAAAATATTTAATTTAAATTATATACTTCAATCTTGGGAACTTGAAATATCACATATTTAGCATAAATTGTTGATTCAATTGCAGAGTTATTACAATCCTTAATAAGCATTTATTTTGGTATGCTCACATCACTCTTTCCTAATATATTGGTGATCTTCTAGGAACGAGAAGCACATTAAAATAAAAGTACTATAGGAGTAGCCTGCTCTGAAAAACAGAAATGACAATTTTTAATTATTATGACACAAATTCAAATACCAATAAGGTAATTCAGAAATGGTAGACATAGTAATGGTCAGGTTTATTATATATGCTTACATTTACAAAACAAAAAAGAAACATTAAAACCATATTAAAAAGAAAGGAAAATTAAATAAACAGAAGACAAAGGTTACATATGTAAGCATTTTAAAGTCCTTACCTCCTCACAGCATCGTCTGCTTACAATAGCCCTATAATCAATTCTATCCCAGAGTTGGTCCCTTAACTTTAAGAAATTAGGGAACAGTTTTCTCCAGTTTTTCCCTAGAGCCCATGGAAAAATTTCATACTTGGATTCTTCCTCATCTTCTTCAACTGTATTAGCCAGATACCTAGTAAGACCAATAACCCAAAAAAGAAATGGGCAAGGACAGAAAGAATAGTTAACAACAACAAAAAGAAATACAAATGGCTTTTAAACACATATAAGATGTTCAACTTTACTCATAATTTAAAGAAAGGCATACCAAAAATAGAGATATAGGGAATTTTACCTTGTTGGGTTCTGGGTATTTTTGTACTCCTATAAATCTTAAGTTTCATATTGGGATGCAGTTAAGTTACTTGGAAACAACTGGATCCTTCCATGTCCTGATTTTATTATTTCTTATATGTATCTGGAGCAATGTTGAGTCTGAGGCTAATTACTGATAACTACCTGAGGCAAGAACTTCCTGAGTTCTTGAGTTCTTAAAACTTCATAAATTAAGAATTTTCAGTCTGGTTGGTAGAAACAGACATCGTTCCAGCTCTATGTGAATGAATGTTAAACACTGTTTCCTAATATTTTTTAAAATAATCTTTCCCTAGATTCAGGTAGTTTCTGTATACATGAATGGAGATCAGAATTCTATCAAATATTTGAGAGGGACCAGGCATGCACAGAAGAAGGAAAACAATCCATAATAAGAATAACCAATCAATCAAAACTAAACAAGGGCATTAGAAGTTAAAATTAGGGCTGAGTTGTGGCTCAGTTGTAGAGGACTTGCCTGGCATGTGTGAGGCACTGGGTTCAATCCTCAGCACCATATAAAAATAAATAAAATAAAGGTATTATGTCCATCTACTGAAAAATATTTTTAAAGTTAAAATTAATCCATATGCTCAAAAAATAGACATTGAAAATGTGTGTCTAGACATGAAAATACGATGAAACTACACTAAATGATGCCTGTAATCCCAGCTATTAGGGAGGCTGAGGTAGGAAGATTGTGAGTTTGAAGCCAGGAAGGAAGGAAGGAAGGGAGGGAGGAAGGGAGGAAGGAAGGAAGGAGGGAAGAAGGGAGGGGAAAGAAGAGGAAAGAGGAGGAGGAATAAGAAGAAGGAGAGGGAGGAAGGAAGAGAAAAAGGAAGCAAAAGAGGGGGAGGAGGAAGGAGAAGGAAAAAAGGAGGAGAGAAAGAGGAGGAAAGAAGAAGAAGAAAATTATACTGGAATTAATGGCAGATTAAATACTATAGAAGATTTGTGAATTGAAGGCACAGAAACTATTTGAAATGACATACACAGAGAAAAAAAAGGAACAAAAATCATGAACAGGGCATCATTTAGATGTGGGATAACCCCCAAAAGTCTAATAAAGGTGAAATTAGAGTCTCTTAAGTCAGTGGGTATGCAGAAAAATATTTAAAGAAATAATGGCTGAACATTTTAAAAATTTGATGAAAATTATAAATCTTCAAAGCCAAATGGACATGAAGAAAATTATACCAAAGTACATTGCTCAAAACTAATGATAAAAAATATTAAAAGCAGTCAGAAAAAATATGAGACATGTTAGATAATACAGGAACAAAGTTAAGGATGGAGCAGATTTGCCATCTGAAATAATGCAAGCCCCATAGTTGATTTTTCAGGAAAGATGGGTAATATACAACAAAAATATTACAAAATACATAGGGAACAAGGAATCATGGGCAGAAAATTTAAAAAGTACCCTGTTAAAATAAGGGGATAAATACATCTGAAAAATATCAAAAATCTATAATGTACTTTGGAGCCATATTGGGATCACATCATGATTCTACTCTACATTAACAATTTTTTCATGTTCAGTATGACAAAATCTCTATCACATATGAGGAAGATATCCTCCAACTTGAAACAGATTTCCTTGGTGCAGAGTCCATTTCTTTTGCGTAATAATTATGTTTATTCAAGTAAAGAATTAAGAACTTCCTATTGTAGTCATTGAAGGATGAAATTAAAAAAAAAAAAAAAGATACATGAACTGGGTGTGGTAGGGAATATGTGTAATCCCAACTGCTCAGGAGGCTGAGGCAGGAGGATTGCAAATTTGAGGTCAGCCTGGGCAATTTAGGAAGACTGTCTCAACATGAAATTTTAAAAAAGAATGGGGATGTAGCTCACTGGTAGAGCATTTTCTTAACACTGAGGCCCTGAATGTAACCCTTCCTATGTGGGGAAAAAAAATACATGTTCTTTGATCTTAAGGAGCAGTTAAGTAGAGGAGGCAAGTAAATATGAAACAAAAAACCATGAAAGAGAATATGGAAGAGTGATAATAGAAGTTCAGAGTGTTATAAGAATATATTGAAAGGAAACTAAGATTATATAGAAAGGAAAAGAAATTCAGTTTTAGAACTGTAGCTAATAGAAAATATAGGAACTACTGAGTCAGGCTATACAAAAAATTATGACTAGACATAGAATGGAAATTATAATTCATGTTATTTTTAACATAGAACTTACATTACAACATGAGATGCAACCTACAGACTACTCACTACATAGTACATGCTGACAAGTGCTTTAATGGTAACTTTACAAAACATGTGAAACAAATCCAATTTAAGGCTTCTAGTAAGATTTAAAGTTCCAGGTTTTAAAAAAATTCTCAGGTGAGAAAAAACTATAAAAGATATTATATCAACATACAGATATAATACTGAGACATGTAAACAGCCATTTAACTTGGTGTCAATGGCTGAATTTGACTATTGGTAAATCACAGCTGAATTTGTACCTCATCTCTGCTCCTTACTAACTTTCGTGATCTTCGAAAATAATTAATCTTTCTGAGTCTGTTTCCTCATCTGTAAACCGGTGATTTAAAAAAAATGCATTTTGGACTGGGGATGTGGCTCAAGCGGTAGCGCGCTCGCCTGGCATGCGTGCGGCCCGGGTTCGATCCTCAGCACCACATACAAACAAAGATGTTGTGTCCGCGGAAAACTAAAAATAATAAATATTTAAAAAAAAATAAATAAATAAAAAAAATGCATTTCAAGGAGGCATGGTGACTAAACCTATAATCCTACCTACTGAGGAGGTTAACGGAGAAGGATTACGATTTCAAGGCCAACAACTAAGCAACACAGTGAGACCCTGTCTCAGAAAAAATTATTTCACAGGGAAAACTAAATATATTAATATATAAAAAATGTCATGGTGCTTTGTATGTAATACTCAGTATTTGCTAATACTATTATATTCTTCCAATTTAGCGATCATCACCAAATTTTAAATTTGAGTTCACTTTTTCCTATGTATTGGAAAGTATGTCTCTTTAATAAATGCAACAGTCAGTTTCTTCTAGTCTTATGCCTTTAATAACTCTTTCTTTAATAACTCTAATTCCAAATTAAAATAGACTTTAGGTAAAAACTTACTCTTTGATGTTGATAGATACTGTAAGTTTGATGTTGCATTATATCCAGATATAAGATAGAAAACAAAAAAATGTGTGTGTGTGTGTGTGTATGTATGTATAGTGTATATATATATGTATATATATATATTTTTTTTGTCCTGGGGATTGAATCCAGGGTCTCACACATGCTAGGCAAGTACTCTACCAATGAGCAACACCCCAGCCCATATACACACACACACACACACACGTACATATACGTGTGTGTGTGTGTGTGTGTGTGACTGTATGGTTTTTTGTGTGGTGCTGGAACTCAGGGCCTGTGCATGCAAGGCAAGCACTCTACCAACTGAGCTATATCCCCAGCCCCTCCAAAATATATTTTAAAATTACATTTCTATTAGCTGAATTCTGACTTACAGATTGGAAAATCACATCATTAAAATCATTTAACAGATCACAAAGTTTACATGAACTAACACAAAGTTAATGGAAAACAAACTATATTCCTTTGTTCACTGTGTTCAGTAAAATAGTCAGTGGATACCAAAAGAATTAAACATGAATGACTGCTATCTTATAGACATAGATACACAAAAGAGTATGTCTAGACTTATTTCCCACAAAATGTTCAATGTAAAAGGGCAATGATAGTAATGATTTTTATTGTATATTAACTGGAAATTTAAAAGAGAATCTCCTAGCTTTTAAAAAAATATTTTTAGTTGTAGATGGACACAATACCTTTAATCCATTTATTTATTTTTATGTGGTACTGAGGATTGAACCCAGTGCCCCACACTTGCCAGGCAAGCACTCCACCACCCAGCCACAGCCCCGGCAAAATCCTAGCTTTTTTTTTTTTTTTTTTTAAGTCATAAAGAAGAGAATTTGAGATCATGTATATGGGAACACTCTGAAAACTGTAAAAGGCACAATACAAACTCGAGAGGAATATTGAACAATAAGTCTTAGGCATGCAGCATGATAAGCTCAATGAAAAGAACATAAAAATATCATATTAAGGTAAAAAAATGCATAGATTTTATACAGGAAGGTCTATTCAAAGATACCCATAAAGTTTTTTTGTTTTTTTTGGTTGGTTGGGTATCAGGGATTGAATTTAGAGACACTCAACTACTGAGCCACATCCCCAGTCCTATTTTGTATTTTATTTAGAGACAGGGTCTCACTGAGTTGCTTGGTGCCTCACTTTTGCAGAGGCTAGCTTTGAACTCAAAATCCTCCTGCCTCAGCCTCCCAAACCACTGGGATTATAGACATGCACCACCACACCAGCAAAGATATCCATAAAGTTTTAACTGCTTCTGTTTTAAATAAGTTATCTCATACATTATAAATAACATAAAATCACATCATAGAAAGCATACTTACAGAGCAATAAAGAAATTTATCCTGGTATGCTCATTTATAGTAAATTTAGCTCTCTTGAAATAAACAAAGGTCATAGCCAAAAGATACTATAAGGAAAAAAGTTAGAAATTAACATTTGCTTTCATAAATTGTCCAAATAGCTAAATTTATTTATTTATTTATTAATATTTATTTTTTAGTTTTCGGTGGACACAACATCTTTATTTTATTTTATGTGGTGCTGAGGATCGAACCCAACGCCCCGCGAATGGCGAATGCCAGGCAAGCGCGTTACCGTTTGAGCCACATCCCCAGCCCCAAATAGTTAAATTTAAAATTTTTTTTATAAACAAGTTAAAAAGCATTATCTTTATTATAGTATCAATTTGAGTACTTTTTTTGTTTCCTGTAATCAATCCATGTCAATAGTGATAGTTATTGACCATTTATTAACTAGATAAGACTCCTAAATTTTATTTGTAAATAATTTTTTGAATTAAAACCCCATTTTTCTAACTTAAAATTCAAACCTATAGATAAGTTGAAGTAATATTAAAGTAACTATACATGGTTCATATAGACTCACAAATTATTATTTTGCAGCATTTGCTTTATATTTGTGTGTGTGTGTGTGTGTGTGTGTGTGTGTACACACACACAATACACTTTTCTTCTAAACTTTTATTTGTAGACATCCATGCTCACCTCCCTGCCTTTTTTTCTTGGTGCTGGTGATTATGTATGCTAAATATGTGGCATCATGTATGCTAAATATATGCTCTACCACTGAACCCTGATACTTATTTTTCAAGTAACTTTCAGGAGTTTTCTAAATAACTCAAGAAATTAGAATAAGATGACTCCACACCCACGGGGAAAACATATTTTAAATGTATTATTAGAAAGCCACATGGCTAACCTGTTATTAGAACACAACAGGATCTTACTATTCAAATTACAAACAAGTTATAATTGTAATATTTTCTTTCTCATAAAATACCCATTCATCTTATAGTCACAGTATTGGGCACCAAGGTGATTCCAAGTTTTCATGTGACTTCTGGTAAAGGATTATTAAAGTAGTGTTGATACAGTTCTCTTTTCAACTACTGCCCCCTGCTGTCCACAACTTTAATGCATAAAAAAAGCCATAAAGTTTAAAAAAACGATTCCACAGAAAATGGATATTTGATATTAAAACATTACTGTAAATTTTAAAGTGTTAGTGACATTGTGATTATGTTTTAAAATCCTTTATTTAAAAATATTTATGGATTAAAGGCTAGGATGTCTGTAATTTGCCTGAAGATAATCCAGTCTCAAGGGCAGGGATTTAGAAGAAACAAAAATGGCCATGAATTCATGACTGTGGTAGCCAGATGAGAAGTACCCAGTGGGCCTTCATACAATATGATTTACTTTAAGTTGTATATATTTGGAATTTTCAAAAATGAAGTTTCCAAAATTTAAAATAAACACTTTTCATTTTATCTTTGCCATCTTAAGTGGGAAGTAAAAACATTCACTTCAATACTTAGTAGTACTTAATCATAAGCTAAATTTCCAATCATTCCTTTTGTTTACACATTTAAAGTGTGATGTGAAGTTATGCTGAACTGTCAACATGACTGCCTAGTCTAAAATGGCACTTACAAAGCTGAAATTGTAACTATTTAGCTAACTCAAAAAGCATAGAAACAATTCTCTTTTGTCTAATAACAGAGCATAAAAATGTGGCTAAGTGAAGTTAGCCAATCACAAAAAAAAACAAATGCAGAATGTTTTAAGAAAGCTGATTCATAGAGGCATAGGGAGGGGGAGCATGGGAGGAATAGATGAACTCTAGATAGGGCAGAGGGGTGGGAGGGGAAGGGAGTGGGCATGTGGTAATTAATGATGGTTGAATGTGATGATCATTATTATCCAAAGTACACGTATGGGACACGAATTTGTGTGAATTACTACATATACAGAGATATGAAAAAATTGAGTTCTATATATGAGTTGTAATGTATTCCACTGTTTTATTAAAGAAAAAAGCATAAAAACAGCATTGTTCTGAGAATGTAAGTTAGATATTATGTAAACTTGAATAGCCCTAAATAAAAAACATGATAAACTAATTTTACCCTACAAAATCATTGAGATTTGGTGCGGGGCAGCAGGTGCAGGGGCACTTTACCACTGACTACATTCTCAGGCCTTTTTATTAATTTTGAGACAGGATCTTGCTAAATTGCTGATGTTGGTCTAGAACTTACAATCCTCCTGCCTCAGCCTCTGGAATCACTGAGATTATACCTATTTGTTTGTTTTATCTTTTTTTTTTTTCAATTATAGCTTTCTTTCTTTTTTTTAAACCTTTTTATTTTTCTTTATTTATATGTGGTGCTGAATATTGAACCCAGTGCCTGACACATGCTAGATAAGTGCTCTACCACTGAGCCGCAACTCCAGCCCTTGTTTTATCTTAATAAAATATTCAAATATTCAAATGTTTAAGAAACTGCTACAAAAGGAGTGAATCTCAAAATATTTTCCCTGCAGCCTGATAAAAGGTAATAATTCTAATAAAAATGTATCAAGTCTATATTGATTCTTGTTTTCAATAAAAGATATAAACTTAGATATAAACTTCATTTAAATCTAATCAATAATATTCACTGAAATCTATGTAGTATATTATTCCAAAAATTAAGGTGTAAGGATTTTGTGTTGAAGAAACAATGCAGTCTGTTTTCCTAGTCTTAGTAAAATAAGCTCTTAGTGTTTTATTAAAGTTCTGATGATCTAGTAACATAATAAATGCTAATGATTTATATTGTTACCAAATTTACCTTGTCTGCAATTTTACAGCAGCAGTCCATCCACAAGAAATCTTGAATTAAATCATCATCTACAACAAAACACAGCTATGACTTACCTTTTAATAATAAAATATCTCCTTTTGAAGACTTACTTTCTATATCAAGATATTATAAATGATGCTTAGAAATCCAACAAAAATGGCTAGACCGGTGTAGTCTAAGGTGTAATTGTCAGTAGTTACCATATTTGCTATAGCAAGTACCATACAAAAAGCTACTGCCTTATCTTTTATCTTTCCATCTGATTTGCCTCCCCTCCCTATGTATGAAGCTCAGCTTTAAGGGAGAATGGTATGTGTTTTGTTTATTGACTACCTAGAGCATATTATGTAATTCTAGCTCATCATTTCTTTCCAAAATCAAACTTTTTTTTTGGGGGGGGTACTGGGGATTGAACTGAAGGGCACTCAACCACTGAGCCACATTCCCAGCCCTATTTTGTATTTTATTTAGAGTCAAGGGTTCTCACTGAGTTGCTTAGTGCCTTGCCATTGCTGAGGCTGGCTTTGTGAGATCCTCTTGTTTCAGCCTCCAGAGCCACTGCGATTACAGGCATGCACCACTGTGCCCGGTTCCAAAGTACAGTTGGAAATGAAAACTGATAGATAATTCAGCTTTAAACAAATTATTTAATGAATACTGTTTTATTGGTTTTTTGTTTGGTAACTGGGATTGAACCCAGGGGTGCTTAAGTTGCTTAGGGCCTTGCTAAATTGTTGAGGCTGGCTTTAGACTTATGATCCTCAGCCTCCCAAGCTGCTGGGATTATAAGTGTTGTACCCAGCATGAATACTTCCTTTCAGTTTCCAGGGATTTTAGTGTTGGATTTTCTCTTTTATTTATCTGTTTCACTTATCTATTATTCAAATACATATGAAAATATTTATTAAAAAAGAGGTTCAAAATTTACTATTTATAATTAATATTTAATTTGGGAAAACATAAATACTAAAGGTGAAAATACATAATCTCAAAATATATTGGTAGTTTTTAGGATATAATCTAGGAAAATCTGCTTTTTTGCATTCCCCTACCCTTTCCTTTTATTTTTATTTATTTATTTAATTTGTGGTATGGGGGATTGAACACAGGGACACTCTTCCACTGAGATACAGTCCAGCCTTTTTTATTTTTATATTGATAGGGTCTAAATTGCCAAGACTAGCCTTGAATCTGTCATCTCCTGCCTTAGCTTTCCAACTAGCTGAGATTACAAGGCATGCAGCATTGGGCCCAGCTCATTCTCCCACCCCACATTTTATATAACAAAGCATAATTCCTTTATAGTTATTTTACATGCTACAAATATCATCAATGTAATAAAATTTTGGAAAGTTCTAAGAATAACTACTGATTTTCCTGAGAATTAATTTTTGGCTTTTGAGGGGGTGGTACTAGGGATGGAACCCAGGGGTACTTTAACACTGAGCTACATCCTGGCCCTTTTAAAATTTGACATAGTGTCTTGCTAAATTGCAGAGACTGGCCTCGAACTTGCAATCCTCTTGCCTTACTCAGCCTCCTGAGTTGCTGAGATTACAAGTATGTGCCACCACACGAGCTTCCATTTTTATTTCTTGTTACCAAAGCTAACAGTAGGTATTTTCTCATGTATCTGATGACCAGTTATCGGTACTAAAGAAGTTTATAAGAAATAATTTTATCCTATACAATTTTTAAATTTTTTTGTGGTATTGGGGATCAAACCCAGGGCCTCACATGTGCTAAGCAAGCACCACCACTGAGCTATGTTCCCCAATTTTTGTCACTGTCACCCATATACACACATACATATACACATACACACACACACACACACACTTTTCTAGCTGTCAATGGACCTTTATGTTTTTATTTATATGCAGTGCTGACACTCAAACCTAATGCCTCATACACGCTGGGCAAATGCTCTACCACTAAGCTATGACCCCAGCCTATGTCCTATCCTTAATAAGGAGAAAGGGAAACTTGTGTTAACATTCTAATTCCTGATGAGGGAGCATTTTTTTTATATCTTCTTCTACTTTTATTCCTTATATATATTTCCTTTTCCTTCTTCTTTTTAAAGATCTCACTTTTTTCATTGGTTTCTTTATATCTTAACCAGCTTGCCTTAATGCAACTGGCTTTCCTCTATAAACAAGGAGAACTGTTACCTATGTCCACCAAATTACGGTATCAATTGACTTTATTCATTCCCAAAGGTACTTCCCAGAACCCATGTAGCCTACCCCATTTTCTAATCTGTCTACCTTACTTACCATATCTCCAAATAAAGATTCCTGTTCTTTCTTGGCTAGTAGAAGTACTATAAAGAAGATTCTTTTTGCCTATTACAGAATTTATCAGCATAGGAGCATTGTCTCATGATTTGAACAAATTCAAACTCAAATTTTATGTGAACATGATAAAACATTTGTTAATTTTTTATAATATTCCCAAGATATAATACTTGTAATACTGAACTTTTCTAGAGAAACCAACATCCATTTGCTTGGTTTTAGCTGTGAAAGTCCTGGGAAACCCTTAAGCCTGGGTTGGTAGCTCACTTGAGTCTTCATGTATTATTTTACTTTATGTCAAATAAAACTCATGCTACGATCCGAAAGTGCTCATAATCTACATTTGATTCACTTGGATTTAAGTAGTCTAGAAGCTAGATGAGTCTGAATTAATTAATTTTTGGTACTGGGAACTGAGCTCCACCCCCAGGATCTCACTAAATTGCAGAGACTGGTCTTGAATTTTTGATCCTCCTGACTCAGCCTCCTGAGTTACTGGAATTACATATGTGTGCTGCTCATTTTAGATGAATCTGAATTTTTAATCCATTAGCAAGAAAAGCAATCAAAACTCCAACATTTAAAAAAAGACTAGTAAAAACAAATGCAAACTTGGTTGGAGATGGAACATTTGACACAGAAAATAATATTATTCTCTTAGGTCTCTATGAAAATGATAAAATATATGTTTATAATTTAATATATTTTATAATTACACTATTAGATATTTTAAACCTACCAAATAATTTAAAGAAAGCAGTCATTTCCTGACGCTGTATAACCAGACAAGGTCCTTTAGGGCGTTTAGATTTGTTATTATATGCATTTTTTTCAGATGCTTGCCAACTATCTTTAAAAATAGGACGCTTCAGATTAATGGTTTTTTTAGGCTGATGTGATCTATTCGGCCCTGATTTTACGTGAACAGTGACAGTAGGTGGTGTCTCACAACACATCTGATTGTGCCTCATTTTGGTTCCCCAAGATTCCTGTAAAAATAAAACATTAATTATTTATCACATTCATTCATTTCTATATAAAAACTAATTGAGTAATCTACCGGAAGCAGTCATCTGAACTGTTACTGAACTTGCTATTAAAAATGTTATTTGTGATACTGACTCACATTAGAAATTGCTTTTAGAATTCAGTGCCAGGAAAAGCTATGCTTCTTTTGGGTAGCTAATATACTTTCTCTTCCCAAATAATCAGATACTGTATACCACTTTGCTTCGACTATTCTGGAATTAGAACTAAATTTGCAAGTATAAAAACCATGCTGAGTTCATTATCTATTTGTGGTGTTCTTTTTACCTGATTTTTTTTTATTCTGCTTGAACTGGCATAATTTTATTACATGGTTGTTAAACACCACCCTCAAATTATTTTATAGAATAAGGCAAACTATCACCAATTATAGAACTTAACTGGTTCCATAATTCTCTTTCCTTTATTATGTTTCACTCCTCTCCCCCTATTCTTTTTCTTAGATCCTGAGGTCCAACTAAATTGGAGGTAATTATGGAGTTGGGGTGGGGGTACTATAAACTCCATAGAAAGATAAATAGGTGATAAATTGAGACTTGAAACTTGTCTAACAACTAGAACTTAATTACTGATGTCAAGTGTTGTACTGAAAAGCAACCCTTTCCATAAAAATATCTGTAAATTCCTTTTTTTGTTACAGTTGCTTATTCAATAGCATTTATTGGTATTTATTGACTAGTTGAAAATAATTCTAGCAAAGAAATGTATGACAATTTCATAAATTGTTCTATTTTTAAACATTTTGAGTATATGATCATCCTATTGGAATGGCTGATAATAAATGTATATGAATATACAGTGTTATGATCTAATAAAATCTGAAACAAAGTTAATCCATCAGTATTTAACCATATACATGAACATTACTTTGGTGGTGATTACTAAACATAGATACTAGTTAGTATTACTTCTGTGGTCAGTGTGTTTTTAGGGTACTTGGGAAATGGAGGTATGAATGGGCAAAGCAGTATACTACTCTAAGATCCTAATGAGAACCTCTGAATCCATGACTCACAGTGACCCAGGCAGCCATGCCTCCCTTGGTGTTCAAGGATTTAGGTTCAGATTCTCCTTCCTGACCCTCAGAAATTTCCCTGCTGAAGGAAGGAATGGAAAATAAGATTGGATGTAGTGAGGCTGGAGCAGCACTGTCCAATATAATGAGAGCCACATATATAATTTTACACTATTTTAGAACCACATTTAAAAAGAAAAGGCAAACCAATATATCCAAAATATCATTTTTAACAGGTAATCAATATAAAAATAAATAAGATATTTTATATTCTAAATATTTGAAATCTAGTGTGTTATTTACACTTATTTACAATTATGGTGCTTTTTTTTTAACAATTTACATGAAATGTAAATTAACAGTTCACATGAAATGTAAGTCCTATAAAAAATAAAGTGTATAAGGGAAAATATTTTATACTCCTTCACTTTTTCAATTTAAAGTAAAAAATTCTTCAGTTGCACCAGCCACTGAATATAGACATATGTGGATAGTGGCTACTGTATTAGATGCCACATTACAAAGAACTTGGAGGAAGAAATTATCCTTAATTGGTTCTCTCCTATTTTGATTCCCTCTCCTCCCCCCATCCTTTTTCCTAGATCTTATCTTAAGGTCCAGCCAAATTAAAAGTAATTATGAAACTGGAGTAGGGGTGCCATAACTCCATACAAAGATGAATAAGTGATAACATGAGCCTTGAAATGTGTGTAAGAACTTTCTGCTCTTTCCTACCCACTTCATCTGGGAGACAGCTGGAGGCCTCATCTGCATCTTTTCTGAGTAAGAGCAGCCTTATATCTAGATGGATATAGATATCTCAAATTGGGTTGGGTGGTGTGGGCTAGGCTCAGAGGTGGGATGTACCAGAATACAGAATAGCTGTAGCACATCTTTCAGGATATGATTTTTATTCAATGGTAAATAGTTGTAAGTAGTTTTCATATAAAAACAACCACGGATAAATCATGAAATACAATGCAATTTTTCTATCACTCAAAAAGGCAAAATATGCTTTCAGTAGGCCTCTTTACATTAGTCCATTAAACCTTTGGTTATGTATTGGGATATTTAATATAAAATTTGAGAAAAACAAAAGAAAGCAAATATCTGAAATTCCCAAATAGAGATATACAGATGTTAATAAGCAAACTTTGATAGGAAAGTTGTGGATAAAGGGCTTAAGGCAAGGAGATATCAATGTTATAGTCTCAATCAAATTCACCTCAATTGTGCTTTTTGTTTAGATATATCAAGAGAAGAGGAGTTCTGCTTGCAAGTAAGAGGAAAAGAATGAAAGGCAAATCTAAATACAGGCCATTTTTTGAGGGCAAGAGATAGGCAAAGAGGGGGAATAGAAAAAACTATTGCTCCTATAGTAAAATTCTTTAATGAATTTTTACATGGGTTATACTAACATTTAAAAAAATCTTACCAAGGTGCTGGAGAGTGGCCAAGAGGTAAAGCCCTCTGGCATGGTGAAAGGTATGCACAAGTATGCACAAGGTCCTGGGTTCAATCCCCATCATCACAGAAAAGCAAAAGTAAAATTCATATTTGAATAAAATATCTGAGATTTAAAATTATATTTTGTAAATATATCTAATAAATTCTATGGGTATCTGAAATAATTCTTCTCTGGCACAATGTGCATAGAATCATACAAGAGAAGCAGAAGTAGTTTGGAGATTCATTTGTCTATTTGATCTAACAGCAAATCCACTGGCAACTCAAGTCAGGGCAGTCAGGTAAGTTGCAGCTGCCTTATAATTGCAATCACACACTGAGCACTTGATAATGTGTCAGACATAATCTCATTTAATTCTCAAAACATCTCAGTAAGTTGGGTATTTTACCTTATTTTCTAGATGAAAAATTTGAGGCTTAGAGAAGTTAGGATATTTGCCCATAAACCATGTAGTGATAAAAGTAGAACTTGGATCCAAGACTATTTCACTCCAAATCTCATATTTTTTAACCACTAAATAACTATTTTAAACATTAAATGAAATCATTGTCAAATACTAGACATACAGTTAGCATTCCAATGTTACTTATTATCACCTTGCGAGGAAAACATAAACCTAGTGATAATGCAAACAATATACAAATTTAATTCTAGCATTTGCAGTCTAACTGCACATGATAAATTGTGGCAGTGGCTTCTTGTCTTTGGGGTGTATGTTGCCCATGCTAGTCTCAAACCCCTCAAATAATTCTCCCATTTCAGCCTCTGAATTAGCTTGGATTATAGGCATATGCCACTATATCTGGCTTCATTTAATGTTTGAGTTAAGCCACTACTATGAGGAAGAACCACTTTTGGGGGGTGGGGGTTGGGGGTTGGGGTGGAGATTGAACCAAGGGCCTTGTATATAATAATCTTTTTGATAAAATAACTTAAGAAGAATCTTTATTGAAATGACTACAACATTTCTATCATAAACAGCATTATCTAATTATTGAAAAATAATACAGCAAATTGAGAAAAAATATTCTGGCAAATTGCTGGAAGTTTTGCTACAGTTATTATATCTCCATAATTTTGATGATTTAAATTTTTCAATTTTTAATCATCTAATGGTTATAAAGGCTTTTGACCTCATCCAACTGTTAGGTGCTAAGGCATTGTTTTCAAATATTTATTTTTTAGTTAGGTGGACACAATATCTTTATTTTTATGTGGTGCTGAGGATCGAACCCAGTGCCCTCACGCATGCTAGGTGGGTGCTCTACATCTGAACCACAATCCCAGTAAGTGCTAAGGCATTTTAAAAATAATTAATTGGCACAGTTCCTTTGATGAATTCAAATCTGATTAGAAATTGTATTACGTATAATACACTTCCATGTAGTGGTAGGAGTGAATAGAATATTCAGCTGAATAGAATTAAAGTTAGAAAATGAGGCAGGAAGTATGAACATGCAATGATTAGAAGAAAATGAACAACAGCTAGAACAGTATTCAAATGAGTGGGTTTTTTGTTTCTTTCTAAAGAGAGGGTACTTAAATCGGTCTAAACGCAAAAGGGACTGGTTCAGGATTTAAGACTTGATTATGTCTCATTAGCTATGTGACCTTAGGTTATTTAACTTCTGGAAGCCTCGGTTTCCTCACTCATGATATTGAAATAAAAGCACTTAGGTTTACTCAGAATCCAGTAGATGTAAGTACTCAGTAAAAATGACACATTAGGTATTATCAATAATACCATATTTTGTAGAGTCTGAGAAAAGGAACCACATGGGTAATACCTAGCACAGTGCTGAATGCTTAGCAAAAACTGTAGCAGCATCATTTTTTGTATCTTCTTTACCAGGAAGGGTGTCTTTCAAGGAAAGAAGGGTTTGAATATGAGTTTGAGCCAAGTTTCACTTCAAGTACTAAATATATTTAAATGTTAAATTCTTATTGGTAACGGAATTCGCTGGTATTTGGAAACATGCTAGTTATAGAATTCGTAACTACACGTACATGTTCTCAATTTCATCACAGCATATCCGTCTCTAAAGAATGTACTTTACCTCAGTATTTTGGTTTTTGTGGGATGGAGGCACTGAAGGTTGGACCCGGGGCGCTCTACCCCTGAGTCGTATCCCCAGCCCTTTTTTAGACAGGGTCTCACTAAGTTGCCCAGGCTGGCCCTGAACTTGCGACCCTCCTGCCTCGGCGTCCCGGGTCCCGGGGATCTCAAGCGTGCGCCTCTATTCCCGGCTACGTCACAGGCTTTTCTAAGGACTAGAAGCTAGGTGGTCCCCAGTCGTACTGGAGTCTTGTAAGAGGGCAGCTGCCTAACTGGAGGTACAGGCTAAGGCACAGCACGGCGCCACCGCGGGCCGGCGCTCTGGACGCTGGTGCGGACGCCGGGGCGGGGGTGCGTGTCCTGGGACCCGCGGAAGAGGGGAAGGCAGGACTTACCCCAAGACCGCCGCCCCTGTTCCGGGGAAAGGAGGCGGGCGGGCGGATGCCCGGCCCCGGGTTTCTCCCTGCGGCACCCGGACCGCCTACGACCCCGGTGAATGAGTGCGGGGACGTCTCCAGCCCCCGGTCCCTCCCGCCTGGCCTTTCCCCGTCCTGCCCAGCTCCCCCAGCTCCGCACCAGCACGCCCGCCCCGCCCGGCCTTCGCCTCTCCCGAGCCTCCGGGACGCCGCCCTCTCCCGAGCCCCTGGCCGCAGGAGCTGGCGTGCGCTCGTGCGCGCGTTAGGGCGTCGCGNNGTTAGGGGGCAGAGACGCGGCCACTTTCTCACACAGGTGGGCGGCGGAGTGGGCCGCCAGCGGCCACCGACCGGCCAGACACAGCCGAAACTCTCTGGAGGCTGGTCTGCCGGCCCGACCGCGCGGTTCGAGCAGAGATACCTGCGGAGACCCACGAAGGGTGCGCCGCCCGCCTATGCCTCAGCTCCCGGCTTCAGGCGGTTGTGCGCAGGTCGCTCGACTCCTCACCACCTCCTAGCAGAGCCCCCGCCCGCAGCCGGCGGCGCGTGGCCCGAGGGGCCAATCAGCGCGCAGGGCAGGCCGCAGGGCGGGGCTGACGCCAGCGCCTCGCCAAGTCCCCGCCTGCGCGGACCCAGGCGGCTCAGCCCACTTCTACCGTTATCCGGCTGCGGGGCGAGGCCCTTGCACGGCTAGCGGCACCTCCTAGTTTGCTCTCTTTTCCAGCGACACGCCCCCAAATCAGTCGGTGATGAGACGGTTAGCTTCCCGCAGCCAGACCGTGTGGCCCTGCAGGGCTGGGGCCACAGTTCTCGTCCCTACTTTGAGAGGTTCCCGGGAGAATGCAGCAGCGCAGTTACCATGTACGCGGTCACGTTACCCGCTTAAACCAAGAGTGTTTTTTATTAAGTTTTTTTTTTTTTTATGACACAGTAATGTTCTACTGTTTTAAGCCCTAAATTTCGTCAACCGCAGGACTTTGCCCCCCGCCACGCCTGAGGTGTAGTAGGTACTTAATAATAAAATGATCCTTCACAGCTTTTACCCCCCCCACACACACACCTTTCCTTTCCTTTTCCCACGCAGAACCTGCTTTTCTTCCGTTCACACTCATGCACTTTAAAAAAAAAATACTTTTTTTTTTCACGTTGCTAGTCTTTCATTTACCTTTTTCTTTAGGTGGTACTGGGAATCGAACCAAGGGCCTCTACACGTGCCAGGCAAGCACTGTATGACTAATCCACATCCCCAGCCCGTCTTTTGTTTCTAATGACTACATAATATTACAGAACGGATGGGTCGTATTTAAATCACTTGATATTTAGATTTCTTGCAGATTTTTTGGCTACTATAATTATTACACTTAGAAAAGTAATTTAGGCTTGCCTATTTGTGATACTTCCCTTAGTTCGTCATTCAGCAACTCTGAAAACCCAGTCTTAGGGTCCCTTCTTAGCAAAATCACCTACAGGTAAGAAGAGAGGACATCTTAAGAGCTAATTTTTCTTGACAAAGTCCTCTGGCATTTTCTTCACGACCTTTAAATGGGGGAATGGATCAAGAGCACCATTTAGTTGTAAAATTTTCAGGAAAATGGCTGCTTCAAGTTTATTTCTTGAGGTCCCAAGGATGCGTCCAAGGTTTCTCTTTTCTCTTTTACAAGGTATCAGGGTTTCCTGTGATTATCAATTTCCAGACTTGTGTTTTTGTTGTACTGAATAATGACTACCCACTACAACACAATATAACAAACTGGGAAGGAAAATTAATTAAAACAATATGGCGCTACCCTTCTAGAACTTTCTAGACAGATAAATACACAACTATATATCAAAAGGAAATTAGGTGAAAGTACTCCTTAGAATCCCCAAATCTTGGGCTGGGGATAGCTCAGTTGGTAGTAGTGCTTTCCTCCAGTGTACAAGGCCCTGGGTTCAATCCTCAGTCATACCCCCCCCCACACACACACACACACAAATAGTCCCCATCAGAATCCCAAAATCTTTGCAGTTTGCATTTTACAAAATCTGTAAAATATTAAACTCAGCAAACACACATAAATGTTAAAGTTTTGGGGGAAACAGCTTACTGAAAATTATTTTACCTTATACATCAACAAATCTACGTGTGCAATGATACCACCTGATTTGTAAAAGTAGGACAATTTCATTTTGTGGGTAAACAGTTAAGCAGTGGTTGGGAACATAAGTAGATTTTGTTAGCTTTTTCCTTGTATCTTTCATTTGACCTGAAACTTGAATGAGGACCCAAGAATTTGAATGAAGACTCTTGACTATTCTTTCTCTCTTATCCATCCAGTTCACCATCTCTCAAGATGGCCCTGTTTATTCCCTTACTAAAAAATCATTGCTGATTGCCCATAACCTTGACCATCTTCTGCACTGTGTCCACAACTCCTCCAGTTTGTTCCCATTCTACTTTCCCAAATGTATCTCTTTCCATTCTTACAAGTAAGAATTCTTTAACTCTGTTGCTTTTTTCTGAACATGTCTTAAACTTTTCCCACTTCTTTGACCTTGCATGTAGTATGCTCTCTTCATTACTCTTTAAATTTTCTATCTGGTCTCCATCTTTTAACACCCAGCTTATATCATCCCATTATCATTTGAGTAATAAGTGCAGAGCTCTGTGCCACTCTTGAACTCCTATAACATTTTCTGCAGTTCTCATTTTACAGAAGCTTATTAATCAGTTATTTAAAAATATTTTTGTGTATATACTTTTACATGAAGGAATCTGTATGCATGTTTTTAAAAGAAGAGTGAAATTATGGAATTTGCCAGTAATTGGTTGGAGTTGGAGAATATCATGCAAAGCGAAATAAGCCGGATCCCACAGGACGAATGTTTTCTCTAATATGCGGATGCTAATTCACAATAAGGCGGGGGGGGGTGTGAGGGGGGACTAGGGGAAAATAGCATTACCACCTTACCTTAAATTAGATAGAAGTAAGTGATGGGAGAGGAGGGGAGGGGATGCAGGGATAGGAAAGATAGAATGAAACAGACATTGTTACTGTATGTATATATGTGACTGCATGACCAATGATTCTGCAATATGTACACTTAGAAAACTGAGAAATTATATCACATCTATGTATGATATATCAAAGTGCATAAATGCATTTCTACTAGCATGTATAACTAATTAAATAAAAAAAATTTTAAAAAGGTAAATTCAGTTCTCATACTTGAATGTGTTAGTCGGTTTTCTGCTATTATAACAAATACCTGACATAAATAAACTTAAAAATAGGAAAGGTTAAAAAAAGGAAATATATGTACAAAATATACATGTAACACATATGTAGGTTGAAGCCTAAAACAAAAACTCATGAAAGTACCATCCACCAAAACCATATGACTCATATATCCAAGAAACAGAACAACAGTACTGTTTAGATTTTATATGGTCCTCTTCCCTCCATTAGTCTCCAATAGGTCACTTTTTCCCTGGTTCCTTTTTCTTCAGATTTATCCTAAAACACAAGTTTTATTTGTGAATTAATACTCAGCCTTTGTATTCATCATAGATTTGACCATGCTAATGAATGACACTGCAGATCACTATTACATTTCTTCTGCTCCATTAATATATTGCATCAATGCTCCTGTCAATGGGCATTTGGGCCTTTTATTTATTTTTATTGTGAATGCATTGAGCATTCTCATACAGACTTGGTCATCAGC
Source organism: Marmota marmota marmota (assembly GCF_001458135.2). Taxonomy (NCBI): domain Eukaryota; kingdom Metazoa; phylum Chordata; class Mammalia; order Rodentia; family Sciuridae; genus Marmota; species Marmota marmota. Next base: position 38,754,214 of record NW_025999977.1, read on the forward strand.
TGCAATGTTTATACCTGGCACGGGGTCTGATTGGTCAGTGTTCATGGCTTAAAGTCAAATAGTTTTGATACTTCTTGTATATGCCCTATGATGCACACATGCAGTTTTTCTATAAATGTTTCAAAATAAAACCGATGAGCTATTGGGAAATATACATGTTCAACTTTGCAAGGTTAAATAGAGGACACCAATTGATGTTTTTCAGCACTCCTTTTCTATGTGTTCTACCCAACCCTCCAAGCCATTTGGGTGCAGGGATAGTGGCTATGTTCTGCAATCTCCCCCCTCTTCACCGTGTAGGAGTCATATGGGCTTATTTTTTTGTACTAGGGATTGAACCCAGGGGTGCACTCTATCACTGAGCTACATCCCCAGTTCTTTTTGTTTTGAGATAGGGTCTCCAAGAATGGAGCCTGGGTAATTACTCTTAAACAGAAAAGACAAGACATAAATAAACTCTGGGTATCGGGAATAATCAATCTAACAAAATAACAGAACTTATTAATAATTTCTGCCTGGAAGAGTTTTCTCCACTGTACCACTTATTTTGTTCCTTACTGAAGAGTGTGTGTGTGTGTAAAACATTTTTTTTTTCTCCCTGTACTTCTATCTTGACTTAATCCTTATTTGTTATATGAAGAAATAGCCTCTCCACTTTAAAGTTTTTATTTCTGGTTTAAGTGCTCTTACTTTTGGGGCAAAATTTGAAAGAAAATATCACACAAACTATACTATTTTCCTAAAAAATGTGAAGTTGCTTTAAGATCAGCAAAAAAGAATATAACCTATAGAAAGGAAGGCAAGAAAGTAATTACAAGTATCTTGAAATGTTTGGTTGGTTTTGAACAGACAACTTCCTCAATGTGGCTGTCAGATGCTAGCTGCAAAATGTTCAAGTAACTCATCACTTTTACTTCTTAGATTTACCAATATTTTACCAAATAACAGCCACAGTTTTGACAATGAATCATTTGGGCAGTACACACTCAAATCAACTTTCTCCTAAGACTTCTTTTTTTTTTTTTTAAGAGAGAGAGAGAGAATTTTAATATTTATTTTTTAGTTTTCGGCGGACACAACATCTTTGTTTGTATGTGGTGCTGAGGATCGAACCCGGGCCATACGCATGCCAGGCCAGCGAGCTACCACTTGAGCCACATCCCCAGCCCCCTGAGACTTCTTTCTTAAAGAGACAAAAGCAATTATATGGAGAATGAAAATTTGAGCTGTTTATTTGTGGCAAATTTCATCATAAGGCCAAGGTGTCAAAACAGTAATACAAGCAGTCATTTTGAAACTCTTACCATTCATTAAACAAATACTGTTACTGACAGACCTTTTCTATCATTTATAAAAGGTCAAGCACTCTAGATCAGTCAGTGAAAAAAAAAGATCTCTGCCCATGAGCAGTGAGACTGATCTAGACCCCAAGATTTTAAGGGCCAAATGTTAACAGTCTTAAGGAACACCCAATGTCTTAATGGTTCCAAATCAGTAACTGCTATGATGGAAAATGGAATGGATTACAATTCGTGTTAATCCGCCAGTGAACATACTCAAAGAGTTTAAGGATTTTGCTTGCTAAAACAGATTAGGTCTCTCACTCAAAAGAGGCCATGCAGTATAATAACAGGAAGATTTTAATCTAAATCTTTGATTAGTTGAATTAGGTGGAGTCACCAAGCCCCAGTGGGCTACAAAACCTGGTAATTATCCTGGGAAACAGGAGATTTGTTTCTAAAATCTCTTACTGATATGTTTGGAACAAATGTATGTGCTTAGTTGGATCCTGGGTCTCACACAAGATTTTCTGAGGTAATAAGTATCTTACTAATTTTAATTTGATAAACTGAATAGACTCATGAGTTCTACCAGACATAAACCTCAAATAACTTAAACTTCACATCTTTCCTCTCAGGAATTTTTATTAAATCAAGAGCAAAAGACAAAGTTCATGTTAATTCATGAATGGTAGAACAGGTGTCAGCCCATCAATAACTTATTAAGTGTCAACATTTTCAGCAACTGTTACCAGGGGGTAATATGCTAAGGGTAGTCTGATATAAAAAGTTTTATCACTGTAGTTTATTTTCTCAACCACCTCCCACCCACCCCCAAGAAATAAATATACTAGGGGTTTTAATATGTTTCAACAAATTTGCATAACAATCTGTGATAGTTCCAGATGTTTAGCTGTGGCGTCACTGCTTTGGGGGGAATAAATTGGCCTATACATCTATTGAATTACTCAGATGAGGCAGCTGTAAAAATTAACACACACTTCACTTGGTGATGCAGGCCTGATTGAACTGGAAGCCTTCAGAAATAGATCTTAGGTTATATCTTTTTGCATGTGTAACACTTGAAAAGAATGTTGAACTTAGAAGCCTCAGGCAATTAGTCCTTTCAAATGTTACAGCTGTGTCATCCTTAGTCCTTTTTGTTTTTGAGATAAGGTCTTGCTAAATTGTTTAGGGTCTTGCTGAGTTGCTGATTTTGGCCTTGAACTTGAATCCTTCAGGGTCCCAAGTTGCTGGGATTACAGGTGTGTGTTACTTTATGTGGTTCAGATGCATCTTTAATTCAGGTGTGATCTCACAAGGAAAGGGAGATGGAAAATTAGGTCGGCTGTGATAGCAAATTCAGCCTGATCATCATTGTTCTCTAACTGAATTTTTAGCATAAAGATGTAAAAAAGTTAATTTGTTCTTTTGGCTCAGAAGTTTTGGCTCTTACAAAGAAAAAGGAACTTATAAAACTGAGCATATTTCATTCCCCTGGCTGAATATAACAGACTTTTGTGTTCTTAAGAGACACAGTGTAAGATGTTCCTGACTTGCCTTTGATGAATTCTTTTGAAAGGTGTGTTGCCCCAAACACATTCATACTCCAAATTAATCCATTTCCCCCTCTCAATTTAGCTGAATTTATTTAATCAAAGAAACAAACCATAAATGAGGTAGCATTTTTTTTTTTTGCAATTTTTATACCTTTATTTGTTTATTTTTTTTGTGTGTGGTGCTGAGAATTGAATCCAGTGCCTCATACATGCTAGGCAAGTGCTCTATCACTGAGCTACAGCCACAACCCCTGAGCTAGCATTCTCGAAGCATGACGATTCAAAGCTCTGCCCATGGGTAGGCAGTATGTACAGAAGCAAAGGACACACAGAAACAGCCTGACTGGTTATGGTTCAGCATTTACCTTTTATGGACATTTCTGGCAGTTTGAGGGCATTGACTTATTGAAAGCTCAGCTGCTATGATTAGCTGAGACTCAGCTGTTTTACTAGTTACAAGGACAGATGTTTCTACACATCCAACAGAGTTATGTCCTGATAAATCCATGAGAAGTTGAAAATATTGTAAATCTAAAATGCATTTACTACAAAGGACTGGTCTGTGCAAAGGGTGAACAGTAGACATAGAATTATAATTCATTTACTCTCCTGATTATATTCTGTGTGACTGGGAACTAATAGCCTCTGCTCCAGCATCAAGACACAGTATCCTAGAACTTACTGCTAGCCTGTAAAAAGATCAAAATTCAAAATTTTAAGTCAAATAATTTAAACTCAGGGACTATCACTCAAATAACTCAATAATGTGAATTGTGAATCAGGTACTGAGACCAAACATGTCCATTTGATAGTGACAGAAAGTGGTGTTAGTGCCCCAAGGTTTTGTTCAATATACAAAATTGAAAGGCATGATTGAAAAGATGGGAACTATTTAACTTGACCTAAGCCTGCCTCTCTGTACATTGCAAACCTTTAACAACTTAATACATGAAGAAACTGCATCCTAATTTGGGAATATATCTGAATAATCCCATTGTAGGTAACTTCATGCTTTCTTCATATTTTTGTCATTATAACTGTAATGAGATACTTTTGATGTACAAAGCATAGTTCCTATTTAAAGCTTTAAAAGTTTTCTTCCTGGCATTTTTCAGTTTAAAAAAAAAAAAAAACAACAAACTTCAGGATTGATTGAGTACTCTACAAAAATAAAGTAACACTGAGTAGTAAAAGATGACAACACTAAACCAATCAGTCCTTTGCTGATAATTAAAACCTGTCCTTAGACAAAACTAAAACAAATAATGTTAAACAATTTTAAGTGCAAAAGATTGACTGCATGGGCTGGGGTTGTGGCTCAGTGGTAGCGTCCTCATCTAGCATGCATGAGGCACTGGGTTCGAACCTCAGCACCACATAAAAATAAAGACAATAAAGTCCATCAACAATAAAAAATATTAAAAAAAAAAAAAAAAAGATTGACTGCAGTTGATTCTTTCAAGAACAAACAAATTGACCATAATAACCTTGCTTTTTCTAATCCATATGATCCTCCTTATAATACATATCTAGTATGTTTAATAATTTTGAATGTCATAACATTTGGGTTAAACTGTATACAGAAAATCACTACACTGAAAAAAGCAAAGAACGTAAGTCAGTGACATGGGAATTCCAGGTTATTTTTCTCCTGAGAAATTTAATTCAGTAGCAATATTACCAACTTGTGATGAACACACTACTTGTGAATGTTATTAAAGTGCTTTTAAGAATGCTTAAATAATTTTTCAACATGGTAAATTTCTATACTTTAAATTTATGTCCAATATTAATTTGCTTAGTGAGTATTTTTTCACATTTAGTCTTGACTTAGAGAAGTAGATGTCTTCAATAGAAAGCTTCTATTAGAAAATGCACAATTTATACTTCAATCAGGAAGTTATTAAATCACATTAGATAAAAGCATGTGTGAGGGCTGGGGATATAGCTCAGTTGGTAGAGTGCTTGCCTCGAATGCACAAGGCCCTGGGTTCAATTCCCACCACACACACACACACACACACACACACACACACACACACACGCATGACCTAATCTAATATATACGCAGTTCATGAACACTTTCAGAAAAGACTCCAATGTCAAAATATATACTTAAATGTCTCAATGGAAAGAAAAAACGAAATAAAAATACTTAGCCAAGCTTCATATCAATTAGACAACTTTTACTAAATGAGAAAACTACATTTAAAATGTGCTTTAAAACAAAATGGAATTAGGAAAAAAAGACATATGCATTTTAAAGAACTTTTGCACTGTGCTGAAAATCAAATATTTCTTGCAGTAATACAATGCGCCAATCCATAAAATGTAAGTTAACAGAATTCTCAATTTAACATTTTCAAAGACAATATTAAGGTCAAGAATTTCACGTCTATGGTAGCACATATAGAAGGGTATTATAAATATGATGTCCATCTCTGTGAAGCTTACAAATTTGACAATGCTCAATAAAAGATTTTAGAATCACATCCAATGAATCACAAACCTGTGTCCTATAAGTTCTCCTTCTAAAATCTTTATGTTGACTTTTCTACTCCTTGCCATTGTTAATTCTAACCCTTAAAACAAAACAAAACAAAAACAAGAAATGCTGCAATAAACTCTTGATCATGTACAGAAATTATTGCTACTATAGTTCACTACAAAGCATATCTATACAATATCATATGACCTTTGATTATGAAAAACCAGAATTAAATCTTTAGTGACACAGCCTTACAATCGTATACAACATTCACATGGCAATATTAGACAGTGAAGCACCCAATACCCATAGTTGACAATATGTCCCACTGACCAGCATCCATTTTAAATACATCCTTCGTACAGAGGGAAGAAAATAGTGTCAGCTTTCCAAGGCTTGTCAAAAAAAGGATTCTCATGTTCTGTGGATCTAAAAACAAACAAACAAACAACAACAAAAACCCCAAAAACAAAACTGATGCAGGTGAGGGTGTTATCAGGAAGTAGGCATGCCAAAAGGTGTTTCGTGCGAATTAAAACCTAAAGCCAAGGTACCACATAATCACATTACCAACTAGTTGGGTGATATACTATATGAGCCTTATCTTAAAATTAAATGAAATGCTACTGCACAATAGAGCATCAATAAGTTAAAAATTAGAGTGCACAAATCCAAATCAGTGGCAATTTCTGTAAAAAGCAAAATATTCACTATCAGCTGTATGTATGCCCAAACTGTTTGATTAAAAATTATTGGATTGAATAGTTTGCATATTTTTAAAACTATCAATCTCTAAAATTCCTTTTACTGTAATGAGGCATGTTTTCTTAGTAAGAGCAAATAGATAAGTAAAGGAAAATAATAGTTGGTGAATGTCTTTAAAGCTCTTCCCATGTTTCACTTTTAAAAATGTTTCAGAAAAAAAATTAAAAATAGTTTCCATTATTCTAGCAAAAACAAACAAACAAAACAAGCCCAAAATAATTAAACAACCAAGCAACACTAAAACCACATTACACAGATGGATCATCATGCTTTCATCTGATTTAACTATCACATCTAGTTTAACTGGGATGCTTTTCAACTTTAAAAATTGTGGTACATGAAGTTGTAACTTTAATGGATAATTTTGAATTTGGATTTAACTTCTTTTGTTGAATATTATAACAGAGTATACTTATTACAATACAGTGTAGCACATCTTTCTATTAGAAAAAAATTTAAGATCCTTTACCCGTCTCCTTAAGTTAAAGGTGTGACATCATAAAGGGTGTCAAATGGCTGGATGGTTTTACAGTGCACACTTATATATTATGAAGTATGTCCTTAACAAATCTGATGGTTTCTTTATAGAATTCCTTTCTTCACCTTTTCTTCGGAGGATTAGCTGTTCGAGGTGGAGTGACAGGACGTCCAGAGTTCAGTCCACCATACTGGTACTTAGCTTTCTTTTCAGATGGTTTCAATATCTTAAAGTAAATAATCCACAATATTATTCTTTCAAAATAGCACAGTTTATCAAAATGTAACAAAATGTAGAATAAAATAGCAAAATATGATAAATATTTCTCATATTTGAAGACTGTGCAAGGGCTACATACAGGTGTAACTCAGAGGTGGAGTAAGTGCCTAGTATGCACAACGCCCTGGATTCAATCTCCAGGACTAAACAACAATAAACAAAAGATACAAATATCCGAAAACTTATTGTGTATTATTCTATTAATATTTTAGTAGAAAGCTTGAGTACACTAACTCTATCAAGTACCCACCTTAAATTTAAGACTTTTTTCAAATTAGTATATCTCATCGGTTTCAAGAGTCAAAAGACCCAAGCTCTTATAATCCTGACATATTTTGTTTAGCAGGTAATTAATCTCCAAGTCATAAAGATTATCTATTTGAAGTAGTCAAGTCAAGGTTATTTTCTTTTATTTTGTGGTATTAAGGATTAAACTCAGGGTCACTCTATCACTAAGTTATATCCCCCACCTTTTTTTATTATTCTTTTTTTGAGACAGGGTCTAAGTTGCAGAGGCTAGCCTCAAATTTGCACCCTCCTGACTTAGTCTTCCAAGTAGCTGGGATTACAAGCATACACCACAGTGCCCAGCAAGCCAAGATTTTAGCACACATACAACCATGGCCATAATCTTATTTTAGAACATTTTTGTCCACCCCCACAAGAAACTTTGTTTCTATTAGCAGTCACCCACCATTTCTGCTCTCTGTCTCCCTCCAATCATAAGCAATCATTTAACTTACTTTGTTTCTGTAGATTTGTCTAGTCTGGACATTTCACATAACTGGCATCCTAAGTGGTTGTTTGTGACCAGCTTCTTTCAACTTTTATTTCCAAAGCTCCCAATAATACAATGTGTATTAGTAACTCATTCTTTTTTATTATTAAATTGCATTCCACTGGATATACCACATTTTGTTATTCCAATGGGCTTTGGGATTATTTTCACTATTTGGCTATTATGAATAATGCTACTTTGAACATCATGTATAAGATTTTGTGTGGACCTATGTTTTCATTTTTCTTGGGTATATACCTAGAAGAGAAATTGTTGGGTCAACTCTATGTTTATCCTTTTTGGGAGGTGGTTCTGGGCATGGTTAACCTTTTGATGACTACCAAACTGTTTTCTAAAACATTTGTACCAACTATATAAAGTTTTGAATTATTCCATTGCTACCATCTGACTTTTTAAATTTATACTCATCCTAGTGAGTGTAAATTTTTTTTAAAAAATCTTCCTTCCTCCCTCCCTCCCTCCATCCCTCCCTCCTTCCTTCCTTCCTTGTGCTGAGGGTCAAACCTAGGGTCTCACATATGCTAGGGAGCACTCTACTGCTAAGCCACAATTCTAGCTCCCTAGTAAGTATAAATTTAACCTACATTATATACAGAAAATACCATGACTTTATAGGAAAAATATACAGAGAACATTTATAAAGTATTTCTTAAAACTATTCAGAGCTTGATAATGCCTTGGTGAAAGGAACATATTAATCCCACTTTCCATGAGAGCAACTGTTAGGATAAGACCTGAAAGAGAAATACAGTTGGCCCTATGTATTTATGGGCTCTGCATTTGAAAATTCAACTGTGGACTGAAAATATTCAGAAGAAAAAATGTATACTGAACATGTACAGATGTTTCTGCCTCATCATTAATTCTCTAAACAATAGAGTACAACTCCTACTTACACTGCATATGCACTGCATTGGCCCAAGTAATTTAGAGATGATTTAAAGAATACTGGAGGATGTGCATAGACTATATGCAAACATTGTGCTGCTTTATATAAAATGACTTGAGCAACCTCAGATTCTGTTATCCACAGGGAGCTCTAGAACTAATACCCCATGGATACCAAGGAATAAATGTACAGTGTGTACATGTGAAGGATATAAAATAACCTTTACAAAAACAAAGTACTGAAGCTGTTTAAATCAGTGAACAAGAACCATCTGTGAGCAGCACACCAAAGCTACAGTTGGTCCCTTTTCAAAATATCAATGTTTCTATGTTTACAAAAGATACTTTAAGATGATTTGGAAAGTACCTTAGGTAAATTTTCTACTTCATTTTCATAAGAATTTATAATATATTGCTCTCTCTTCTCAATGTCTATCCTACCTGTTCATCTTGCAAAAGAAAACAAAACCTATCCATTGCCTTCACATTACTAGGTAAGCCAATATCCAACAGTCATATGGAGGAATTCAACTGAATCAGGATCCCTTGACACAATTCAGATTTCCTAAAACTCTTACATTTAATATATACCAAAAGAGGCTGGAAACTTTTTTGTGATTAGAAATAAGATCTCTAAAGAGTTTCAGTGACAATCATTCCTGCATTAAACTGATTTTTACCACTTTGCTCAAGGGAAGATCACAAATCCAAAAGAAAAATCATTATGACAATATTTTCAATTAGATTTCCAGTTGTTAAAAATTTACATATATATCATACCTGAAATGAACACATCAAAGTTTCATCCACACTCATCATTCCACCAGCATTGTCAAACTCGCCACAGTAATTTGGGGCTGAAAATAGGGTCACCAATTGTCGTTTAGCAAAAAATTCATATCCATCTTCCACCACCTGTCAAAGGAAATGTTAAAAGTGAAAAACACTTAACTAAAAACTCAAAAAATCATATTTCCAACACTCATAAAGGAAGGAGGGAGAACCTGGTAGGTATAATGTCCACAGGGAGCTGGAATACCAAGCACATCTTTGATAACACTGTAATCAATTACAGAATTCTTAATTAAATGAGCAAAAACAAAAAAGAGACTTTGCTAAGAGCCTTTTTCTTGTTTCACTTTTAAACTTACCATACTGAAATACTGAAAACATTTACTAAGTTGGGTTTAAGTCACACATGCTCCTTTGTTAGCTGCTGACAAATTGAACTTTTATTAAAATGCTTTTCCTTATTGATTTAATATGATTTCTAAATTCTGTTGTCAATTCCTAAGTGATTTAAACAATCAACTCTACAAATGAGAGGTACTAGCATTTTATATTTATTTACAATAGGAAGATTACCTTTTTTTATTTTTAAATTTTAGGTGGATACAATATCTTTATTTTATTTTTATGTGGTGCTGAGGATTGAACCCAGTGCCTCACGCACACTAGGTGAGCACTCTAACATTTGAACCACAACCCCAGCCCAGAAGATTACCTTTTGAAGTCTATTTTAGATATCCTTCAACAAGCAAAATTATACTACAATGTTTGCTAATATAAGAAAGAGCCTCCAAAATAATTTACTTTTTTTTTTTAGAGATAGAGAGAATTTTTTTAATATTTATTTTCTTTAGTTTTCAGCGGACACAACATCTTTGTTTGTATGTGGTACTGAGGATCGAACCCGGGCCGCACGCATGCCAGGCAAGTGTGCTAACCGCTTGAGCCACATCCCCAGCCCAAAATAATGTACTTTTAAAAATAACTCCTACCTCAGTATTAGGAACATGTTTCTGTTGACATTTACCTTATGATAAAATTTCAATATTATCCATTTCAATTAAAACTGTGGCCACCTCAGGCTGGAGCTGTGTCTCAGTGGTAGCATACTTGCCTGGCATGTGTGAGGCACTGGGTTCAATTCTCAGCATCACATTATAAATAAATAAAATAAATAAATAAAGGCCTATCAACAACTAAAAAAATATTAAAAACTGTGGCCACCCCTTCTATCCCCAGCTCATAGTAGTGCTTGGCACTCAGTACTATGTTTCTTAGTTGTTTGTTTATTCTTTCAAACACTTTTTTAAAGCAAATATGTGAAGTTTGTATTATTTCTTATTATAAGCCTCAACTGTTGAAACAACATGACTAAAAACAAGCAGAACGGCAGGTGTAATGGCACATGCCTGTAATCTCACAGACTAGGGAGAGAGGGAGGAGGACCTCAAGTTCAAGGACAGCCTCTTCAACTTAGCCAAACCCTCTCAAAATAAAAAATAAAAAGAGAGCTAGAGATGCAGCTTAGTGCTAGAGCACTCTTGGGTTCAATCTCCCAGTACTGCCGAGAAAACAAAACCAAAACCAAAAACCAAGTAGAACAGGATTTGGGAAGTTTCAAGAAAACAGCAAACAAAGTAGATAGTTCAATAACTTGAGCTTTAAAAATCATTACCTACATGTATTTAGACCACTGAATAAAAGTATACAGTTGGAAAAATAATTATCAGTGGGGATTTTAGTTAGGAAACTTAGCAAGTCTGCTCTGAAACCTAACAGAATGCTTAATTGTCAAAATTATAAATAGAATACTTACTGATTAAAAGACAATCAAAAGCAAAAAGAAAAGGATTTGAGAATTTCATTCAATAGAATAACAAGAGAGAGAGAAGAAGCGAAGATGGCAGAGCGAGGAGCGCCTCGGCCATCTGGCCGTTTGGCCTCTGGGCCGGGGGCGTGCAGGCCCCAGGGAAGCCGAATGCATCTGATGGACCATGTGAGAATTCTTGTCACACAGGATGAACACTTTCCTGACATTTAGGTGCTTTTTATTCATCTCAAAACAAAATTCTGAACTCAGGATGTGGCAGGTATTTCTATGTTGTCTTCTAGAGCGGGTAGTCCTGCTTCTTTTATCCAGCCACTTTCCCTACTGAAATAAGGATACCTTTCTATACATTACCTCCATGGTTTGGATTGGAAAAGACTGCTTTTCTTTTGTTCCACCTTTCAAATTCAACACAGAAAGAAGCCCTTAGGGTGCAGTTATCCTGCTGACTTCTCCCGGAAGAAAAAAAGCAATTGATGGCTCTTCTGCAATTTGCTTAATTATCAAAAAATTATTTTGCAAGCTGAAGGCTGACGTTTAATTTGAAACAGGTGCTTAGGTCATGGTATTTGTGAATTCTTAGCCTTTTGCTCCAAACAAGAAGACTAATAAATGGCAAGTATGGATGAAAAAAAAAAAAAGAATGACAAGAGAAACATGTGATACATATATAACATACAGAGGAGAAGAAAACGGTCGTTTTTGTTTATCACTTAGGATTACACAAAGAAAGAGAACTAGGCAAGCATCATGGGGAATAAAACCTAAAGAAAAAGGAAGTACTATAGACAGTATAGAAGGAATTTAATAAATTTTGCTTTAACAAATCAATAACAAGAAATCTTGAATATATTTGTAAATTTAAAAAACTCAGTAACCTCAAATGTGGCCAAGAAAGATTTTCATCTTTCCTCTCCATTTTCTTTCTTTTTTCTTGCAGTGCTTTGGATAGAACACATGGCCTCCACCATGCTATGCCAGTGCTCTACCGATGAGATATATTCCTAGCCAAGAAAGATTTTCCAAAATGCTTTTCGATCAATTTATTTTACACTAGTTATGTTTGGAAAACATGGGAATTTTTCTTACATAACAATGATTGTATCACAGTTAATACAATGATCACATTCTGATATCTTTTTTTGGGGGGGGGACAGTGCTAGGGATTGAACCCAGGGCCTTGTGCATGTAAGGTAAGTACTCTACCAACTGACCTATATCCCCAGCCCCACATTCTGATATCTAATATCCAGTCTAAAATCTAATTCTTCAATGTTTCATTTTTTATAGTGTAGTTTGTCATTATCAAAAAACGATATCCACATAATTAAGGATAACATTTGACTATTGTCCATAATATATAAAGACCAAATAAAAAATCTAGACATCATATAGAAAGCTTCAGCAAAGCACTGAAAATGTTGTTAGGGTTGCACTATACTGTGTACAAAAACATTCTTTCCAAACATTTCATGTAGGGCAAGATAAGGTTAACAGATCAACTATCAACTGTGAGATCTAGTACTGGCTCTGCCTCTCCTATTGCTTTCCTTATACTAAGTCATTTGAGCTTTTTTAGATGTTTCCTTGAAAATAAAATGAGAGGGATATATGAAGTTAACAAATAATAAAGTATCCATGAGTCTTCTATTTCATACCTGATGAGCTCGACAAATCAAGTCTAAATCATGACGATTCAGAAATTTACTGACTACATCAGCTCCAAAAGTAAAGGAAACACCACGATCATTTTCTCCCCAGCCTTGCACATCCTTATCTGGGTCAGACCACAGCAAATCACAGAGTAAACCTTTAGAGAACAATACAGTAATGAAAAATACAAGTTAGGATAAAGCATCACATTTCATTTCTACCCTCACACCCTGTAAAAAACATGGCCCATCACATTTCACTTTTACCCTCACAAAATGTCTTATTTCCTTAAATCAAAAAAAAAAGACATTTCTGTATTTACTGTAATAAACAAGACAAATCACTTGTCCCCAAGATATGCCCATCTGTCTTATAAAGCAACTATGCAAATATAATCTTGCCTGGTTTTTTAAGGTAGTACTTTCCACTATTTTCCACATATAGGAAATATGTGTATAGCACACTCTGAGCACAACAATATATCTGTGTATAGTTTTCCATCTGAATAACCAGGTGATCAGCATCATTCCATGAATAGTTAGTTTATCCTTTCCTTAAGACATACATTGTGAGGGCTGGGGTTGTGGCTCAGCAGTAGAGTGCTTGCCTAGCATATGTGAGGTACTGGGTTCAATCCTCAGCACCACATAAAAATAAATAAATGAATAAAGGTATTGTGTTCAACTACAACTTTACACACATATATATACACACATACAGACACACACACACAACATATATTTTTTTAATAAAAAAAGACACAAACTGTGTTTCTGAGTGTTGTGTTCTGTTCTATTTGCATATTTTATTTAACCTTGAGTCACCAACACACTAAGGTTTTTAAATAAGTTGCTATATTTGATAGGGCTAATATACACTTAATTTTTTTCTTCAGAATTATTTTGGTTTCCTTTGTGTTTCCACATAAATTTCAGAATTAGGATGCAATAGCACTGTAATTACATCAGATCTACAAGCCAATTTAAGGAAATAAAACATTTTTTAATGAGGCCTGGAGGACTTAAAAAAAAAAAAGTGAAGGAACAAAATCAGATCAAACCTTTGACTCTAGTAACGTTCTGGGTCTAGCAAGAGTTCAGGACAAAAATATTTATCTGGGCATCTTCATGATAGTAATAGTAGTAGAAATCATAGGGGTGACTCAGATTACCTTTGGGAATATAAAGACTACTAAGTGAAATCTTGAGGAATTCAAACATTAGGTAGGCAATAATAATAATAATAATTACTTAATGTTTGAATAATAATAATAATTATTTTATTTTTACTAAGCTCTTGCTATGATGTTTTAAGAAATCTACCAGCACACAAAAACCTATGGGTTTTTAGTCTTTAGTTATGACTGATGATGACTCTTGAAAAACCACACACACCTCCAGTCTTCTATAATGCTTCTACATTCTAGTCTGTTTTCAGGGATGAAGCAGTGAGCAGAAAACCATGTTATTAAGAATTCATAATTTCAGAGTGACAACAAAACTATACAAAATTAAAATAGTTATTTAAGATTTGGAAAATGTGATAGTTTGTTGCATAAAAAGTGAAACACAATAGTAACAATAAGAATCTAAAATTCTTTAGTCTGGCATGGGGACATATATCTGTAATGCTGGTAACTCTGGGAGGGTAAGGCAGGATTGAAAGTTTGAGGCCAGCCTAGGCAACTTAGCAAGACCCTGTCTCAAAATAGAAATAAAAAAGGGTTGGAACTACAGCTCAGTGGCAGAGTGCCTGTTCGTTCAAGCCTTAGTATCACCACCAAAACAACCAAACAAAAGAACCTGGAGTCAAGATTCAATGATTAATGAATAAGCACCACGATCAATTAGGATACTATTTCAAAGACTGTGTGTGTTAATTTATAAATTTAATTTCTGAAGCCTGCACAGAACACCAAAGATCAAAATAACCGTTTTTCAGCAACTCAGAAATTTCCATTAAAATATACTGAAAATAGAGACTTAATGTCACTGATTTATATCTGAACTATAAAAGAAAGTATAAACAACTAAATATATATATATTTATATTATATCTTATTTTAAAATGGCATTTTAAAATGTTATTTAAAGACAAAATTCTATTAGGGTTAATCAAACATTCAATAATTATAATCAAAATCTGTGGGGACATTCAACACTTTTCTCTTTGATAAGTGATACAAGTAAGCTATTGATATATGCAGTGAAGTAACATTACAACATTCAGTGTTTGAGATGGCCTACTGATATCAGAGGACTGTACAACTATTTATAATGGCTAATGTGTATTCGTGAACTGCATGTAGAGTGATACTATCAGGTTTTCAGTACACTGAGCAAAACAATCCAATGATACTTCAAAATGAACAACTAAATGCAAGTGAAGTCCAATTTAGAGTTTTATGGGGCTGGGGATGTGGCTCAAGCGGTAGCGCGCTCGCCTGGCATGCGTGCGGCCCGGGTTCGATCCTCAGCACCACATACAAACAAAGATGTTGTGTCCGCTGAAAACTAAAAAATAAATATTAAAAATTCTCTCTCAAAAAAAAAAAAAAGTTTAAAAAAAATAGAGTTTTAACCTTGTTTTACTCAGGTACTGAACAATGAATAATTTTTAATGCCTAGATGTCTTCGAGTCTTTAGGAAATGAACTTATTTGGTTACTATCCAGCTCAAACTTTCATCCCCCTTTAAAAAAATTACAAATAATCCTCATCAGAAAGTTTAGGACTTTTTTTTTTTCCATATACAGTTATGTTCCTAATAGAATTCTGAGTCCCTCTCTTACCCCAATTTCCATGGTGAATATGTTTAAATTTGCTGAGAACTGATGAATCCAGTAAGTGGAGATCTGATTACATAAGTAATAATGGAATGATTAATAAAGTAATTTTGTTTAAAAAAAAAAACTCTTTGGCAGAAACAGGGAAAGGGAAGTTTTACTAATGTTAATATTTTTAATAGTAGTATAAAAGTGTGATATAATGAAATGATGTTTTGTCTTTGTTCCCATTTTGTCCTAGCACAGATCTCCTAAAACCCTTGCAATTTGAGTTATCTTTTGTTTTCAGTAACAAGGCCCTTCTGACTCTATGGTAATAAGATGATTCATAAAGGAGTTTCTAAAAAACTTCAGGATAAGTGCTGTTCACCAGAAAGACCAACCATGTGAACAAAGGCAGCCCTTTCCTTCTCTTACCACTTCAGGCCTGGAAATAAAGTTCTATTAAAAAGATTGTTGAACAACACAACTTGGGGAGCTTCTGGGTGGATGAACACACTGACATGCTGGGAAGGAGACATGCCTGGAGAGGGCCCAGAAGTTGGGCTAGCTGCCCACAATGTCTTTCCCTGTTTATCTCTTCCATTTGGCTGCTCCTCAGTTATAACCTTTATAATGAAGAAGCAAATATATCAGAAAAGGAGGATGTGCTGAATTCATTGATAGGTGGGTGTAAATGGGTCACCTGAGGATTCCACATGCAGCTGGTGTCTAAAGTAGGGACAGTCTTGTGGAATGGAGCCCTTAACGTGTGGAATTTGTGCTAATTCTGGAAGTTAGCACCAGAAATTAACCAGACACCAGTTGGTATTGAAGAACTGATTATGGTTTGAAAATCCACATGCATTTGTTATCAGAACACAACACATAAAGGTACTGATGTTTTAACCCATTATGTACTATCATCCCGTTAAAAAAATTAATAAAATTGCTGGGCCTGGTGGTGCATGCCTGTAATCTTAGCTACTCAGAAGGTGAGACAGGACTGTGTCCCTGTAGTATGCTGTTTTTAAGTCCTTTGAGTATAGACTGAGGATAGCTGGGTAAAATGGTGATTCCATTCCCAGTTTTTCAAGGAATCTCCATACTGCTTTCCATATTGGCTGCATCAATTTGCAGTCCTACCAGCAATGTATGAGTGTACCTTTTTCCTCACATCCTCACCAACACTTTTTGTTGTCTGTATTCATAATAGCTACCATTCTGACTGGAGTGAGATGATTTCTTAGAGTAGTTTTGATTTGCATTCCTCTAATTGCTAAAGATGATAAACATTTTTTCATATATTTGTTGACTGTATAGCCTCTTCTGAGAAGTGTCTGTTTAGATCCTTGGCCCATTTATTGATTGGGTTATTTGTTTTTTTGGTGCTTGGCTCACAATTCACAATAGATAAACTGTGGAACCAACCTAGATACCCTTCAGTAGATGAATGGATTAAAAATGTGGCATATATACACTATGGAATTTTACTCAGCAATAAAAGAGAATAAAATCATGGCATTTGCAGGTAAATGGATGGCACTGGAGAAGATAATGCTAAGTGAAGTTAGCCAATCCCCCCAAAAAACAAATGCCGAATGTTTTCTCTGATACAAGGAGGCTGATTCATAGAGGAGTAGGGAGAAGGAGCATGGGAAAAATAGACGAACTCTAGATCAGTCAAAGGAATGGAAGGGGTAGGAGGGGGCAGGGGGTTAGCAAGGATGGTGGAATGTGATGGACATCATTATCCAAAGTACATGTATGAAAACATGAATTGGTGTGAACATACTTTATATATAACCAGAGATATGAAAAATTGTGCTGTATGTGTGTAATAAGAATTGTAATGCATTTCGTTGTCATTTATTTTTTAAAATCAATTAATTTTTTTAAAATGAAAAAATAAAAACTATAAATAAATAAAAAGGCGAGGTAAGAGAATTCCAAGTCTTATAAATTATTCATTTTAAGTTTTTAAAGTGTCTATATATAGGACAATGGGACATACTGGCTTAACCAAAAGTTCATAGGAGGAAGCACAGGAATTTAACTACATTCAATTCAGTGGCATTTTACAATACAAATGCCATGGTTAGATACCATAGTACATACACAATACTCAAATATGAGCAATTTTTTTTTAATTTATAGTTGTAGATGGATAGAATGCCTTTATTTTATTTGTTTATTTTTATGTGGTGCTAAGGATTGAATCCAGTGCCTCACACTTGCTAGGCAAGTGTTCTGCCACTGAGCTACAGCCCCAGCCCTCAGCAATGTTTTAAAACCAATAGAGATGTTAGAACAAGTAACAACCATGCCTATCATCTATTTATAAAGTTACACCAGGCTTATTTGTTAATTCAGCATTTTATCATCAACTAGACTTATTTGCTTTTCCCCTACTCGATTCATTTTTTTATTTGACTTAAGAGTTGTTCTTAAAGTTGGAATAGTCAATAATTTACACAAAAATTTTTAATCAACTTCATATATAATTTTCAAAAAATTAATCATGTCTCTAGAGCTTTCAGAGCTCTAAAAGTTTGAACGAAATACAGATGATGCAAAAAATAACAAAGAAGGCAACTATCCTTGGCTAACTTTAACTAAAATCTTTGGATTAATAGGGCTTTTTGTATTTTATTTTTTTGGTACCAGGGAATGAACTCAGGAGTACTCGACCTCTGAGCCACATCCTCAGCCCTATTTTGTATTTTATTTGGGGACATGGTCTCACTGAGTTGCTTACCACCTCGCTTTTGCTGAGGCTGACTTTGAACTCAAGATCCTCTGTCTCAGGACCAATGGGATTACAGGTGTGTGCCACCATGCCCGGCAATTTAAAAGGTATGAATGAGGGAACTTAGAAAAGTAAGTGGAATCAACAGCAAGATCTTTTTTTGTGATACATTTGAAAGAACCACATTAAGGTTGCATAAAATTTTAAAAGGCATACATTTTGGGGAATGGTTAATGAGAATACTCTGTAGTTAGCTTACTGACTATAAAAGTAGTCTCTATTATTTATTAAACCAATCCTACTTCCACTAAATATAATTAGGTTCAAATATGTCAACATTTTACACAAAACAAACTTCTTTACATATGTACCTGTATCAGGGACATCAGTGGGTCTCATAATTCTCCGAATCTGCTCCATAGATTGCAAGTCTGGTGATAGTCCTATAAATAAAAAGATGAAACATAATCCTGATGTAACAGAACATTATCATTATGTTGTCTTTTCCATCTTTCCTACCAAGGAAATGAAGTTCTGTTTATTATATTTCAAAAAATTTCTCAAGGAAAGACCCCCCTTTCTTTCCAACCATTTCTTGTCCTTTGTACAAAGACACTTAATTACAACCCTTCCCACCACTTGCCACTTTATGAACTGTCTAATCTTAAATATTTTTACTCCCAAGTTAAAATGCCTCATTGGTTCCCTAAGAATCTTTCCTCACATCCCACTCCAACATGCTCATTATTTTCATGAAGGCAGGATCTGCTGACCAGAAGGATAAACAATAAAAAACACATGAAAATATTTGTAATATACAAACATAAGCTATTAATTCTCTCTGGTAGGCAATCCAAGTGTCATCACAAAGAACAAAGCTAAACATTCACATTTCATACTGCTGTATTTCTATTCTTAGCTATACCAATGTGTAAGAACTATAATCCCTTAAATGTTTAATACCTACTGGAAAACATGTCTCAATATAATGTGTTGTTAGAAAATAAATCATTTATTGCCTTAAGCCTAATCAAGTGCATCTGTCTTTTCAGCATTTTCCCAGTGTAACTCTTTCCATATAGTGATGAAAACAAATTTTCTCAATTATTTTCTTTTTTTTTTTAATATTTATTTTTTAGTTTTCGGTGGACTCAACATCTTTATTTTATTTTAATGTGGTGTTGAGGATTGAACCTAGCGCCCCACGCATGCCAGGCGAGCGCATTACTGCTTGAGCCACATCCCCAGCCCCTCAATTATTTTCATTAAATTACTTCCCTATCCAAAATCTGATACTATTAAACCATTTAACAAACTCCTTTGCTCAGTATTCAAATCTCTAGTCTTATATCATCATTCCCCAATGTGTCTTTGACATTCTAATCAGGCACACATTCCCTAAACTAGACAATACACAGACTGTCTCAAGTCCTTTTCACTTCTCTAAAGTCCATTTACCCTCTAAAACTCATGCCTCCACAAACACGTGCCCTACACTTTTCTCCCTTTTCTAGTTTCTCATAATAATGTACTGTCTCTAGAAGTACTGACGTAATTAAATCATTTATTACTTAATGTTTCTTAAATATATTTTAACAATAGATCTGAAAATTCTTCAAGATGATCCATTACAACATCTACCTAAGCGCTAGACATGTTAGTTATTCCAATGAATTTTTACAAATTCAAATCATATAAAATAACTTACATTCTACCAAGAAATTACTTTTAGGACTAAAGGAGACACATTGCACAAAGCAGCAATATGTAAAAATTAAGTTCAATTACATTTGGATTCTGATGAAAGGTATTTACATTGCAATACATAGGCAAGAAAATAATGATCATCTAATTTTTACTGACAGACTGGGCATGGGATGCAGCTCGCTTGTAGAGCACTTGCCCAACATGTATAAAGCTGCGGGTGTTATCCTGAGCACCACAAAACAAATAGAGGCAAAGACAAGACGTTTAAAAACTAAACCAAACAAACAAACAAAAACCACAACTTCTAGTTATCCTTTTTTTATATATGAGAAATTTTTTAAAGAATTAAATTTTCATTACTCATACATATCACAAATTTCCAATTGTTTTAGCTATGCTTAATACAGTTTTAATTGCTTCAGTTTTCACATAAGTACTACTTTGTTCCCCCATAGCATTCTAATTATTATAGTCTTTTCTGAGTTAGGGAACAATAAGGAAAACTCCTAAGGCAAATTTATTACTCTACCTCCATGACAACAGAAGATCTTCTCATCCACAATGGCAGCTATAGGCAGACAGTTAAAACAATCAGTGAAGGTCTTCCACAATTTAATATTAAACCTTCGTTTGCCTGTAATAAGAACAAGCAAATAAATTTAAAAATCTAAAAGTTTTTCCCATATGATTTCAATTTTCTCTTTTGCTTAACCAGCACTTTCCCCCTAGAAGTACAAGTTATATAAAAATAAGTTTGATGAGCTGGGAATGTAGCTCAGTGGTAGAACACTTGTCTACCACATGTGAGGCCCTGAGTTTCAACCCAAGCACTGCAAAGCCAGAAAAAAAAAAAAGAAAAGAAAAAAAAAAAAAAGAAGAGTAAGTTTAACACTTCAAAAAAGGTAACAAATATATTAAACACTAGCACCTTCAGTAAAGTTACAAAGACTTCCAAGATTTTGTTGGGTGTTTTATGAAACAAACACATCAAACAATTTTTGTCTTTTAAGATCACTATAATACAAAAGTTTAGAAATAGCCTAATAGGTATTGGTTCATCTTTTTCCTTCAACTTTAGCACTAAATACCTAACCAAGTGAGTAAGCAGAAGTGAAAGGGGTCCATTTTAACTGTAATGCACTGAGTAAAAGTATAAAATTACTGCCAAAAAAGAAAAATTTGCAAGTGCTTAACTTGATATTCACTTTTGAGTGAATTACATCTTGGCACTATAGCAAGTGCAACAACATAAAGGCTATAATTTTCCTGTAGCCTAGCTTAAATAGCTACAACAAAGATGACCTCAAGTGCATGTTCACCTTTTTAAGACTTACTTGATTTTCCCGATTTGGCTTTAAGTTCAACTACCAGAAAAGGGATGAAAGACACAGGTACTAATCTCCTATGTTTTTAGGCTACAGCCTATCTCTTAATGAGTAAGTGTAACTCCAAGCACTGTTTACAAGCTGCTCTCCCATGCATTATTCCATTTGATGTCACTTTTATCCTCAAGAATATTCATACCTCTATTTTCGTTTAAGAACACACCTATATACTTATATTCCTTAGGTAGCTTGAGGAAGATGTGATTTCATGTTCTTAACCTACTTCCCTTCTACAGGTCTGCTTTCAACAAGTCAAACCACACACTACATTATATAACTAAAAATAAAATATAAAACCAAATACAGAATCATTCCCATTAGAACATAAGCTCCATGAAAATAGAGGTTATCTGTCTGATGTACTGCTATATCCCCAGTGTTCAGAAGTGACTGGTGTGTGTGTACACATGTATACACACATATATATTGTCCTCAAACACTTGTCAAATCATTATATAAATCAAGGAGACAAGAGTTTAATTAGGACTCTACCATATTTAAAGATGGAAAAAAGCAAGAGTAGATTCTAATGGGGAATGCTACAGTTAAAAAAAAAAAAAGAATAAATTCAATTAGAAAATTACCATAATTGATTCTAAATTGTAATTAACCAAACATACTCACTCCCAGTCAATCTAACAAAACTAACAGACAAAATTTGAATATAGTAGGGTAATATAATAATAGTAATAATACTTGGAAATACTACTACAGAACATTAAATCAGTTATTTCCTACTGATGAAAAAGAGCACAATAAAATAAGGATACCCCAGAGTATTCAGTATCTGTCTGGGTTTGTAAATACAGATTAAAATTCTAAAAATAAAATTTGACCTTTTTTTTTCCCGTGGGGGGAGGATTAACAGGAACTAAACCCAGAGGAACTTCATCACCGAACTACATTCTCAACCCTTTCTATTTATTTTTTTCTTTTGAGACTGGGTTCCACTAAGTTGCTTAGGGTCTACGTTGCCGAGTCTGGCCTTGAACTTGTGATCCTCCTGCCTCAGCCACTGGATGTGCTGGGATTACAGGCATGCACCACTATGCCTGCATAAACTTTTGACTTTTAAACAGTTTCACAGAATGTTTCAATAGTTCTTGTGACACAGTGCTAATAAGAGCTTTGGTCATATCATAAGAATGCTGTGAGCTAAAAACTTCTGGACATTAGAAAACCTGAAGCCACTACTGATAGAGACCTGTTTCACTTGGATACCTTACTAGGTAAACTAATTATTAAAACAGGGCCTTTTCACCTAAGGAAACTACAGTCAATCTGAAACAACATGACCAAGGAGATCCCAAGAAACTAATTTCATTAGTAATATGGTTCCCAGTTTCAAGTTTCCTTTCTTAGGCCTCTGTTTTTTAGTTTTAAAAAACTTTGAACTGGAGGAATTCCTTTGATCTGGAAACTTATTAAGAAGATGTTTCTATAATTTACTTTTCTTTTTTTTTTTTTTTAAAAAGCAAAAATTATATTTACCAAGTGGCTACTAGCAGAAATAAATTGTACAAAGAATTTCTCTAAGGTGAAGCCAAAGAGGTGGATGGTAGACCCCAGAATTCACAGGATATCACATGAACAACAGGGATCCTCCATAAGCCCTGGATGAAACTAACATGCAGTTAAAAAAAAAAAATACTTTTTACAGCATATTTCTGTAAGTTTTGAAAAATGCATATAATTGGGTAACCATCATAACACTCAAAATATGGACTAGTTCATCATCCACCAAAATCCTCTCCTTCTCCTTCCTTCATCCCTAAACTCCACCCTGAAAAGATCGACCAACACTCATCTGTTTTCCATCCCTATGGTTTTCCCTCTTTTTTTTTTTTTTAATTTTTTATTGTGGGTTGTTCAAAACATTACAAATTTCTTGACATATCATATTCGACACTTTGATTCATGTGGGTTATGAACTCCCACCTTCACCCCATACACAGATTGCAGAATCACATCAGTTACACATCCATTGATTTACAAATTGCCATCCTAGTGTCTGTTGTGCTCCGCTGCCTTTCCCATCCTCCACCCTCCCCCCAACCCCCACTCCCCTCCCTCCTAGTCCACCTATCTCTCTTTAATCCACTTACAGTTTACTTTAAAATATATATATGTGTATATATATACACACATATATATTAATATATATGTAAAAATTAGTGTCCTGTGCATACAGCACTGCTGGGACCCACTGTGNTTTTTAGGTCTTTAGGGAATAGACCAAGAAGGGGAATAGCTTAATTTACTTTTCTTTCATGTTTTTTTTTAATTTGTTTTTTAAACAGTTTGTATTACAATTTACTTAACAATCCAGGAATTTTGCAGCTATCAGTAGTTCCAGGGAAATTTTGGGTGCATTTGGGAATTCAGGAACCTTGGTGGAGCAGTTAATGTAGCAAACCTTGTAAGTAAAATACATGTATACTTTTGATAGCACATGAAAAGCAATCTCTCTAAAACTGAATGCACTGGTTTCATTTTTGGAAAAATGACCTGGGCCACTCAACATGGCTTTAATTGTTCCTGATGTTAGTGCACTGTTTTTTGTTTTTAAATAAATTCATGACCATCAGAAGATATCAATCTGACATATATGGCATCAGGACCTTCACAGCCACCAGAGGTTCTCTCCTCTTTATCCATTTTGTTCTTACAAAATTCTACTTTGGTTCCCTAGGAACTTTAGCGTTTCTTTTTAACCCCGTGGCCACTATAACCCTGTGTCATCCCACCACCACGCGCCCCCCCTGCCCCCGCCACCACCACCATAGCCCCTACCCCAGCTGCCTGACCCTTTCTCTATTAATTTCTTTTGTAAGTTTTTATTTTTACTTACATTCATCATAGAATCCATAAATGCGATTGATGCTAGCACATTCATGATTTCCTCTTAAGAGAAAGAAGTTCTCTGGATATTTGA
This sequence comes from Marmota marmota marmota, assembly GCF_001458135.2. NCBI lineage: Eukaryota > Metazoa > Chordata > Mammalia > Rodentia > Sciuridae > Marmota > Marmota marmota. The sequence continues at coordinate 38,778,559 of NW_025999977.1, forward strand.
TTTTATAAGCCAATAGCAAACAAATGGTTTCCAAAGACTGCTTTCCTCTGTCCACATAATCTCCTAAGAAAAGATAGTTGGCTTCTGGTGGGAAACCTCCATATTCAAATAATCTCAGTAAATCTGTATACTGTCCATGAATATCTCCTAAAAAACAGAAAAAGTTAGTTTTAGAAAAATTGATTACTGTCACAAGCAGCTTCTACAAAACAGCTCCCAATGTTCAAACTCTTGTGCGATCCCCTCCCCTTAAGCAAAGGCTATTCCTAGTGACTTATAGAAAACAACAAAAATGAGATAGGCAAATACTTCCAAGATTAGGATATAAAAGATCACAACTTCTGCTTGCATTCTTACACCTTCTTCCCTGTCAATGGTCTATGGAGAAACTCATACAGCAAAGAACTGAGGGAGGCCTCTGGTCAATAGTTCATTTGAAACTGAGGCCCTCAGTCTATCAGCCCATAAAAAACTGAATCCTCTCACTATTGAACCTTGACAATCCTTATCCCAGAACCAGAGGACTATCAAAGCTGTGCCAATTCCTGACCTACAGAAACTGTGGGATGTTAATATTGTAAGCCACAAACTTTGGGGGCAATTTTTTTATATAACTGATAATATAGTTACTCTTACTATATAATATTTTTACTTTGATCTAATAGTAAGAACTAAGAAATACACAGTATAAATAACTTCTAATACCTTTAAGTTATTTTTACATTAAAAAAACATTTGAAAGAGTACCTTTAAAAAGTACAGGTGGTACCTGACTAATGATGGTTTTACTTATAATTTTATGATGCTGCAAAAGCAATATCAGTTAGTAGAAACCATACTTTTCCTAGGCTAGTGATTAAGTGGTACAATACTCTTTGGAGATGGCAGGCAGTAGCAGTAAGTTGCAGCTCCCAGTTGTTGGCCATGCAATAAGGGTAAACAACTGATATTTCACAGCATACTGTGTTGTTAAGCTTTGATGTTCAGTAGGTTAGGTGTATAAATGTATTTTTAGTCCATACTTCTTTTTTGGGGGGCACTGAACTCAGTGGCACTCAACCACAGCCCTATTTTGTATTTTATTTAGAGATAGGGTCTCACTGAGTTGCTTAACACCTTGCTTTGATAAGGCTGGCTTTGAACTCATGATCTTCCTGCCTCAGCCTCCTAAGCTGCTGGGATTACAGGCCTGCACCACCAGACCCAGCATAAATGTATCTTTAAGTTAAGATATTTCAATTTATCATGGGTTTATTGGGACATAACCCTATCATAAATTGAGGAGCATAATAAATCATTTTTTTTAATATTTACTTTTTTTTTGGCGGACACATCTTTATTTGTATGAGGATCGAACCCAGCGCCACACGCATGCCAGGCAAGCACGCTACCGCTTGAGCCACATCCCCAGCCCCATAATAATAAATCATTTTAAGATCATCTATAAATAATTACATTTGCTTCACTTAAATTCATAAAAGGGAATGATCATTTCTAGAGAATTCTAAACGTCTACCTCTTACAGATATTACTCTAAGCTAATTAATTTATTCAATTAATACTAATATCTCTTATTTGCTGGGCACTACACAAAGTAATATCAGGTGCATGATTTAATATAAAACACAAAGAAAGAGAATAAAAATCATTTAAGGAACATATTAAGTATCTACAAGTTACACAATACAAAAGTAGATTTAAAAAATATGCCAGAGAGAATTTTTTTGCATACAGCAAACTATCCTTGTTTAAGCAAAAGCATGTAAGCCTATGAAAGCAATGTCATATACACTAATAACTGCACTACAAAGAATACTTGCATTATACAAGCAAAAGCCAGTATGATACAGTATTTAAACCACTTCCTTCTGCTACATGAAGGACAGAAAAATATTACTTTCTATCCAAAAATTTTTCTGGTTGTAACAACAAGATCACTAGACTTAAAAGCTCATAACTTTATGCTTTTGGCCAAAAGACACTGAACAAATACAATGTATAAAGTAATATAATCTGCAACATAAATTTAAACACACAAAAAATTAGAAGACCATGGATACTGGTCTGTATTGATCCTCTAAATTCTATACATTTTTTAAAGTAGTGTACTGGAATGCCATTTCTCCATATCTTTGACAACATTAAATATCAATCTTTGACCTTTTTTTTGGTAATCTGATTGGAATAAGAGACTTGCTTTATTTATTTTTAATTTTTTAGTGGTACTGGGGATTGAACCAAGGGCCTTGAGTATGCTAGGCAGGGGCTATACCACTAAGTTACATCCCCAGTCATTTTTATTTTTGACAGGTCTAGCTGAGTTGCCCAGACTAGCCTTGAACTTGCAACACTCCGGCCCTAGCCTCCCACGTAGCATGGGCCTCCTTGTCTGGTTGGGACTTGTTTTAAATTGCATTTCACTGATTATAAGTGAGGTAGAGTGAGGACTTTGCTTAGTGGCCATTTTATTATTTCTAAGATTGGCCTCTTCGTATCTTTTGTTCTTATTGTACTGTTGTTTTCTTACTTCTAAGGACTCTTTATTTGTTACGATTTCTGGAACCTTTTTTTCTGTTGTAATGCTACAAATATTTTGTTGTCTATAACATCATTTTATGAAAGTTTCAATTTTATAATTGAAAATATAAGTTTCAACATAAATATGGGAAGAAAAACATGATTTGAAAGACTTGCTTTCAACTTTATCCATTTACATACCACAAATTTTCAGTGGTGCCTCCAATTCCAAAAGAATAGGCTGGCTGAGGAAGATTTCACGAGACTTGATACACAAGCCTCGGACTTCTGCTTCAGTCATCTGCACAATCTTTCCTGGACGACATCCTCGTACTGATAAACAATGAATACATGGTCAGTTTTCTAAAGTGTATACATAAAATAATAATCCTGAAAAAAAAAAGTTATGACCCTATTTTGAGGTTCAGAAGAGTCACACAGGAGCTAACTACCCCACTGGTGTCCTATGGCTAATGAGAAGGTTATTCTATGATTTTTGGCTTCTATCTCCAATGTTGCTAGATCCAATAAAGTTCCTCAAGTCTGTTGCCAATGAAATATAATCCTCTTCTTTGCTCTTCAGGGGCCAACTTGAGGTCTAGCAGCCCAAGAGACCTAAAAGGTTTCAGAGAAGGCACCCCCAAAGGTCTGGCCTATTCGCTTATCAAAACAAGTCCTGCATCTAGTAGGAGGCAAGAATAGCATCACTTAGAACTTAGTAGCTATGAGGAAAGGGAGATTAAAAGTTACTGTAAATGATTTAGCTTCACATACTTTCTTGAAATATTATCAGCAACCAAGAATTTTAGCAAGCACTACTTCCATTTGATTAAAAAGCATAAAATGTGCCAGATTGTTCATTAAATTTTATTATATCATATTCATAATAAGATATTATATTAAGACCTCTAAAAGGCTATTTACATGAAGTAAAGCATTTTTTCACATGAGTGAGCAAAATAGTATGATTTCTAGTAAGTTCTGCAGTGATAGAATGGTACATACAGAGGGTAGTTATTTGTCCTACTGTACCAAACTTGCAATCATTCCCTTTTATATTCATCTCTATTGACTCTTTCCCTTTAATCTTTAAATACACTAAGTTCTCAGTCTTAACTGAAGTGACAGTCAAAAAGAAGGGGAAAAAAAAAGATTTGTATTTCTACACATCCCTATTACTTTCCATTTATAATTAAGTACACACATTTCTTACTAAAAATTGCTACAATTCCTTTGTCAGGTCAAGAAGGCAGGCTTAAAGAAGTCAGGACCTCATATTTAAAAGCTGTATATTTCATTAATCCATTAATAAAAAGGTAACAAGGAGGAGATACAAGGAGGCAATGTACAAATGAATATTAGCAAACATGCCGGAGTTAGTAAGACTATCTCCGAAACTCAATAATCAACAAAACTGCTTTTATTACAGGAACTTAACATAGCTTCTTCATTACTAATACCTCTCAAATTTCAATTACTTGTTTCTAATGAACATTTTGGTTATCCAAGACCAGAAAAGACATCTAGCTTTGTACCTTCAATTAAGTATCTGGAATATTAGCTTAGATTCAGAAATAATTCTCTTTTTTGGGTACTGGGGATTGATTTAACGTAGAGGCGCTTACCACTAAATCGCCACCCCAGCCCCTTTTCTGTATTTTATTTCGAGACAGGGTCTTATTGAGTTGCTTGGGCCTCACTAAATTTCGGAAGCTGGCTTTGAACTCAGATCTTCCTGCCTCAGCCTACCATACTGCTGGGATTACAGGCATGTACCACTGTACCTGGCTTCAGAAACAATTATTAATATCACATGAGTTTTACATGGGGGGAATTTTAGTATCACTCTTGAAAAACTGAAGGCCTCTGGTTGCTTTCCGATGACAAATAAACAGCTAAAAGTGACTATTCTAAAAATTTATTAAAACTCATTCAACAAATACTTGAAAGCCTACTATGTGTTAGTTGTTAAATGTAATACCAATAGACAAGATAAGTGAAACACTGGTTATTATTAAAAAAAAATACTCAAAGCCAGGACATGGTGGTGTGCACCTGTAATCCCAGTTACTGAAAAGGCTTTGGCAGAAAAATTTCAGATTCAAGGCCAGCAGGGGCAACATAGTAAGACCTTGTCTCTAAAATAGGAGGGGGGGGGGAGAGGAAGGAAGAGGGAGGACGAGGAGGAGGAGGGAGGGAGGAGGGAGGAGGGAGGACAGAGGAGAAAGAGAAGGGAGGAGGAGAAAGGAAGGAGGAGGAGAGAGAGGAGGAGAAGTAGAAGGAAGGAGGAGAAAGGAGGAGGAGAAGGAGGAAGAAGGAGAGAGGAGGAGAAGGGAGGAGGAGAGGAGAGGAGGAAGAAGAGGAGNCGTCTCTAGGGTTCTAGGCTTCTTCCCGATTAGGAGAAAGAGCCCACCCCAAAGAGAAAATACAGAGTTAGAGATTCTGAGAAAAACAAGCAGATATACTCAAAAGAAATCAATAAAACAAATTATAAATTCAATGCAAAGCATCAACAACAAACTAGACCACTTGGAAGACAGAACCTCAGGAGATGAACACTAAATATGTAATATTGACAATAAAGTTGACCATGCAGAGAAGATGGTAAGAAACCACAAACAGATCTTCCAAGAATTATGGGATAACATGAAAAGACCAAATTTAAGCGTTATCAGGATAGACGAAGGAGCAGAGATACAAAACAAAGGAGGAGAGAGGAGGAGGAGAAAGGAGGAGAGAGGAGGAGAGAGGAGGAGGAAGGAGCAGAAGGGAGGAGGAGGAGAGAGGAGGAGAAGGGAGGAGGAGGAGAGAGGAGGAGAAGGGAGGAGGAGAGCAGGAAAGAGGATAGAGGAAGGAGTAGGAGGGAGTAGGAGGAGGAAGAAGGTGTAGGAGGAGGGAGGAATAGGAGGAAGGAGTAGGAGGAAGAGGAGGAAGGAGTAGGAGAAAGAGGAGGAGGAAGAGGAAGGAACAGGAGGAAGAGAAAGGAGGAGAGGAAGGAAGAGGAGGTAGGAGGAGGAGGAGGAGAAAGAAGCTATCAAAATTTAGTTGCAACTTGATGGCAATTTTTAAAAATATTTTTTTTTAGTTGTAGACAGACACAATACCTTTATTTATTTATTTTTATGTGATGCTGAGGATCTAACCCAATGCCTCACATGTGCTAGGCAAGCACTCTACCACTGAGCTACAACCCCAGCCCTTGATGGCAATTATTATTAAGAAAGTAAAAAGACTAGTGTGAGTCACTTCAATCTGTCCATTTAAAGTATCCACATTATTATTATTTTACTTTCTCTAACATTTTTACAGAGCTTTAAAATGCTTCAATTTTATCAATCATGCTAATCTACAAGAGTTAAAATTTACCAAAATGAAACTGCACAAAAACATCTCATATTTCACTGATTCTAAGATGTACTTTGCCCCCAATCATATCTCTAAAATTGTGAGTTATTTTGTAATCAATACCTTCATATGACTGTAAATGCCATTGGTTTCCCCCCTTTTGGTGACACTAAAAAGCATGTTTCCATAATCAATCATATTTTAAAAGTCAATGAAATACTGTCAGAGAAACTAAAGGTTCTTCCAAAGGTTAAGTCTTTGATAAGTGACCAAATCTTAGAAATGAATTAGCCAAATGTTCAGCAAAATAAGGTAGAGAGCACTTTGCATCAACCATTTCATTTAGTCCTTTTGATATTCCAGGAATCAAAAAGTTACTTTCACCATTCAGTAACAGTGATTAGTTACTGACATCCAGGTTTTACAAGACTGAAGAAGTGAAAAGCAGAAGAGAACAATTTAGAACCAGTCTTAAAACTCAAAGGCCAGTACCCTTTCCACTTTGCCATATAGACTTTTGGGACCAAAAGTTTACCGGGGGGTGGGGAGGGGATTTCAGTATATAATTATTTCAAGCCTGGTAAATTGTCACAGTAAGTATCTACCACACTATTACTAAAAAGAAAATATTTTAAGGTGTTACATACAAATACTAAAGTATACTAATCTTACATGTATAACTCAATGAATTTTTAACTATTATACACCTGAATAACCATCAGACTGAGACACAGAATACTTCTTCCTGCAGCCCTGAAGGTACCCTTATGTTCTAATCAACAGTAATACCCATGGTCACTTATTTATTTCATTATAATCTGATTTGTTTTAGAATTTTAGACAAAAATATATTCTCTTTTGCTCATTATTATATCTGTGAGATACAACCATGTAATTTTCTTTAGCAATAAAGTATTCTATTATATGAATATACCACAATATATTTACTACTCTATTTGGATCATCTCCATTTTGGGGTTACTATGACTGCTCTGAATATCCATGCACATTTCTTTTGGGTATGTCTATAGTATAAGAGTGAAACTGATGGGTCACAGAAGGCTTAATTAACTTAGCAGATACCAGTGATTTCCCAAAATGGTTATTCCAATGTATAATCCCACCAACACTGGTGCTTCACATCTTTGCCAACAATGGGTATTTTTAAATTTAAATATACTGGTGTTCACTGAAATTACAATTTTGCATTTCCTAATGACTAAGGTTGTTGAGCACCTCTTCATATGATTAATGCCATTTGGATATCCTTTCTTCACCTTCACTAGGAATATCTCGTGATTCCTTCTAGATGCTTTATTGTTGTAGCCCATTTCTCATATTATAATCCATCTCACACTAATTGTATATATAGTTTGAGGTGAAAGGTTAATTTTTATCCATACAGATACCTAGTTGATTCAGTACCATTTATCATAAAGATCATTCTTTTCTCCATTAAACTACAATGGCAGCTCTGTAGAAAATCAAGTGACCATAGACAACCGTCTGTTTCTGGATATTGGTACTCCATTACTATTCATCTATTTTTACATCAATACCACACTGTCTTAAATGATGCAGCTTTTTATAAAGCCTTAGAATGTGGGAATATAAACATTCCAATTTTAATCAAAATGAGTTTTTTATTTATATTGTTAAATTTATTAGCATCATTTATACTATTCTTTTTTTTAAAAAAATACACGTATTACCTTTCTCTGAACCATTTGAGAATAGGTTGCATATATCACACCCATTTATACCTCAATACAACAGTATCTATTTCCTAAAAATATTCTCAGATAGCCACAATACAAGTTCTCTGGTGTAGGGAATTTAACATTGACACAAATATTTAAAAGAACATACCACAATTTTATCAAGTGTTCCAAACATGCCCTCTACAGAATTTTCCTGTCCTTGAGTAAAAAATTACATATTGCATTTATTTGTTCTGCTTCGTTAGTCTCTTTTAATAGTGATGTTTCCTTTATCTTCACTGATAATGGTAATGTTTTCAATTTTTCCAGCCTTTCTAGATTCAAAATTAATACTTTCCAATAATTTCATTTTTAAAAATATCTGATTTATATTACTTCCCTACTCCTACTTTCTTTGATAATTTGCTTATTCTATTGTTTTGAAATAGAAGCTTAAGGCCCAGCCTTTTTTCCCTAATACTTATACTTAAAGCTATACATAAACCTCCAAGCACTGTTTTTAGCTGCAATCACACACACCTCAACACATACTTTATCATTCTGTTCAACATATTTTATCACTTTTGTTGCTATATCTTTTTGGTCCATAAGATGTAAAAGAATACTACTTAATTTCCAACTATCTAAGGATTCTGCTGTCATCTATTACTGATTTCTAGGTTACTACAAATGAAGCCTGCAATTTGATTTCTTTCAAATTTACTGAGATTTGTTTTATGGTACATTAAATGGTATACTTTAGCAAATGTTCCATGCATACTTGAAAAGCCTGTGTCCAGTGAGGTGTCTATACTCTTCTGATTTTTTTTCCCTATTTGTATTACCTGTTACTAAGAAAGTACATTAACCTACTATGATTGTGGGTTTTATCTATTTCAACCTTTTAAATCTTTCAACTCTGTTTTATTTTATGTCTATATTATTGGATACATTAAAAAAAGTAAGATTATTATATCTTCCCTTATATTTACCCTCTAAGCATTATGCTTTACTCTAGTGGTACTTCATAGTGTACAGCTCTTCCTAACATAAATATAGTTTGGTTAATGGGGTGCATGATATTATTTTTCTTGTTGTTTATTTTTAACCCACTCATCATGTCCTTACATTTAAAATACTTCCCCTGTAAACAGTATATAAGTTTTCTGAGCTTTATCTTAATTTCAATATTTGCTCCTTCATATTTACTATAATTGCTGACAAAGTTGGGTTTGACTCATCTGTTCTTTCCCCCATTTTTTAAATTGGTGCATTATAACTATACATAATGGTGGGATTCAGTTACAAATTAATACATGTACATGATATAACAATATTATGCACCCATAATATTGTTATATTTGGCCCATATCATTCTCTAGCACCATCTGTTCCCTATTCCTTTCTTTTTGGCACTTCTTGGGAGTAAATTTTGTATTATTCCACTTTCTTGTCTATTACTTTCCTAGTTATATATTTTTATTTCTCATTTAGTGGTCCTACAGTTGTTACCTATCATTTTCACATATTTTAAACCTTTCAAGACACAATTACTATTTTAAACAGTTCAAATAGATTTGTTTACTTATTCTTACTGTTCATTTCCTTATGTAGTTCTGTGTTTTTAATCTGGCATTATTTTTTTTCAACATAAAGAACTTCCTATAGTATTTTCTAGTGTCAGTTTATTAACAATAAATTCTCAGCTTTAGTTATCTTTATTTTGCTTTTACTTTTAAAGGATATGCTCACTAGATTTAAAATTTAATATTAGCATCATTTTTTCTTTCAGTGTTTTAAAGCAACTGTTCTATGCTTTTCTGGCTTCCATAGCTTTAGGTGACAGATCAGACATATTATTAAAGTTTCTTGAAGGGAGACATCTTTTCTCTGATTTTCTCTTTTTCTTTTAAGTTTTTGGCAATTAATCTATGACTGATTTCAATATGGTTTTCTTTCTACTTATCTGATTGGAAGCCACAAAGCTTTTAAAATCTGTGTTTCCATTTCTTTCTCTGGTTTAGGAATACATTTTTCTTGGTATTTCTTCTCTGACTGTATCCTGAGACTCCTATTATACATTAGATGTTTCCACTGGGTCCATGTATCTTTCATTCTCTTTTTTGCATTTTTCCTCCATTTGTTCTCTCAGCACTGAATAAGTTCTACTGAACTTTTTTTTTCCTAGCACACTACCCAACAACCAAATTCTGAGTTGTAGTCATTTTATTTTTGTTGTTATTATAGTAGTTTCCAAGTGTGATCAAATTCTTTATCTTCTTCCTCTTTATTATGAGCATATTAATCATTATTTAAAAATCCCTGTGTGATAATTCTAATACTTGAATCATCTGTGGATCTGTTTCTGGTCAATTTTAGTCCTTTTAGCATGTGCTATGGCATTTTGCTGAATGAAATACTGGATCATGAATGAAACACTGTAAAATTCTAGGTGATGTCTTCCTTCAAAGAGTTGTTTCTTTTAGCAGAGTAGCAATGACTCACTCACATTTTCTTGAGAGCTCTTCTATTTCAGTTCTGCCCACAATCTATAGAGAGTGGCCATAATAGAGTCTCAGCAGAAAACTTAGGATGTAACAAGGTTTCTCTAACTTTGTGTAAAGTTTCAACTTCAAAACTCTGGCACTAAGAGAATGCTAAGGTAATTGCTCAGATCTTTAGGTTCCCAGCTATTGTTTTCTGTTGGTTTTCTTAGGATCTTCTCTTGTACATTTGTACCTTTGAAGTCAGCTAATGACCTAATGACTTCAGAATGAATGGACTGCAGGTTTTCCCTCCCTTTGGTACTGGGAATTAAACCCAGGAGTGCTCTACCACTGGCTACATCTCAGCCTTTTTTTTTTTTTTTTTTTTAATTTGGAGACAAGATTTCACTAAGCTGCAGAAGCTGGCCTCAAACTTGCCATCTTCCTGCTTCAGCCTCCCAAGTCTCTGGGATTACAGGTGTGCACCGCTGTACCTGGTCTAACTGCAGATTTTGAGGCTAGTTTCTGTGTTATTCCCTTGTCTTCTGGAATTAAGATTCAACTACTTTAGCAGCCCCAGATTTCTATCTATCTTTTCTAGATCAGTTAAGATTGCCACATTTTGTTTGGGATCTTTTCTCCTATGCCACAAACTAAGAAATGCCTCCAGGAAAAAAATCAAGGTGATGGTGAGCTCACACTGTGTGCTTCCCTTCTGTCAAAAGATCAAAACCCCTAAAAATTTTTCTATGTTGGTTGCTCTTCAACAATGGGATAGCTGCTTAAGAAAGAACTGAGAAGCACATAAAATGCGATTATTGGGTACACACTAGAAATTCAGATTACGTAAAAAATTTTGAGGTATATCTTGCCAAGGATTAGGTCCCATGGGTCCTAACCCCATTATTTTACTTTATTTATCAGTAATACAACTTTGGTAGGAATCCAAGTTTCCTAAATCCTAGTAAGGTAATCTCTCTACACAACATGTTTACATAAGAATGGTGGAAAAATTACACCAGGATTTAGTAAAATAAGGCCTGAAGGCCAAATCTGGCCCATTAAGGCTACTGGCCTGTCACCTAAGAATACACATTTTTCAAATGACTAGGGAAATTCAAAATGAAACAAAATGTTCTTTCATTTTACACATAAAAACTTTTACATTGTATAATAAAGTTTTTAATAATACATGAAATTCAAACTTCTATGTCCATAAATAAAGTTTTACTGAAACACAACCACTTTTTTATTTATGTATTATCAATGAGCTACCATGCTACTACAGCAGCGTTGAGTAGCTGCAATAGAAACCACATGTGGCACTACTGTTCAGAGTACTACATATTACAGAGATGCAGCTATAACTTGATAGCATCAAGTGTTATGCTTATTGCTATACCATGATATTTTATTTACTTTTATTTATTTTTATTACCCGTGCATACTCAATGTAAAAAAAAAAAAAAAAGGACTCTGAATGTTGAGCTTAAGACCAAAATGAAATTTATTTTGTTATTTATTTGAATAAGGTCAGGCACTTATTTGGCTCATCACAGTAGAATTTCTTCACACACACACACACACACACACACACACACAAAAGCACAACCAAAGCTTCCAACTGGCTCATCTGTTAGTCAAGTGAGGAAAGCCATTTTACCAATGGTGGGATAGTTTTGTGTTTGATTTGAAGTCAAAAAAAATTTGAGACAATAAATTTTAAAAGCTATTAGCCTTTCTGTAAGAATGGTAATTGAAGACTGGAGGACATTCAGATCAATAACATTTTTAAAACAAGACAAATGATTTTGAGTGATTTTATTTGGTTCTTGAAAACTGACAGATATCATCAATACTTCTTTATGTAAGGAGCCAATGCTGAATTTGAAGTGGCTGAAAAGTTAGCTCTAAGAGTAGTGTGTGTGGAACAACTACAGGCAAGAATATTTTCAAATAAGCTGAGAAAATTTAGTACAACCTGAAGTACAATCTCCCAAGACATATTGTTAACCAATAGTGATATAAATACACATGGAGCAGAAAAAGACGTAGTTGGACAATTTTACCTTGTGAAATGTAGGGTGCTTAAACACTATGGTGCAGTTATTCTGTGGAAAAGCATCTTAATATATCATATATTATTAAACTAGTAGTATTGATGGTTAACTTCACTTGCTCTTAAATATGCTGGTTTGCCCCATCAACATAGCAGTTTCATGGCCTAGCAGTGATAACTTTGTTGTAATTTTTTTTAAACTTAGGGCTGAAATGAAATTTCTGTGAATGGGAAGAATTTATTATTATCAAACAGAATAGTTTTAGGAATTAGATTTAGCTGCAAACCTGGTAATGTTTCTTAATAATTTCAACCCTGAAATGTAAGGGAAAAAAAACCCCACCCTATTTGTAAACATACATTGTGGTAAGTCAGTCATTTGAGAACAAGTAACCCTGTTTGAATCATAAACAAGCTGCTTTCTGCTGTTCTCATGATGCCAAAAGTTGTCACAAGTGAGATCTTTATTCCCCCACAAAAAAGCAGCAGATGTATTTTCTATGCTCAAAATATAGCATTCTTCAGACCTCCATTCAAGAACAAAATAAATTTTTGGACATCAAAATCTTTTTAACTGTGCAGTTGAGCTTCTACCTAATTCTCTATTTGGAGGTATTTAATCTCAGAGTAATGACACGTTAAATGGCAAATATCAAGAGAATTCTATAAATGATGAATATGCTCAACTAAAATCATATGCTCATAGACTAACAGTAATATTTGGCAATTTTAATCTGTGTGAAGACATCTTCCAAGATGAAATGCATAAAATCTCATTACAGATCACTATCCAGATAACCACTTGCAATTTGGATGGAGAATACTAAGTTTGAACCTAAATTAAGCAAAATATTATCCTCTTATAAAAAATTCCATTTTCTCATTGTTATAAAAAATTATACTCGACCATTATATTCCAACTTTTTTGTGTAAAAAAATTCCCAATGCAGGCTTGCTTTTTAAATTACAAAGGGTGTATGATAATGCTTTGTGTGTGTTGTATATACACTAAGTGTTATGTTTCACTAATAATCTGTCTTTCTCCAGCAAGTTTTTACTTAGAATTACCGTCTCTAAAATAGGAAGGATAGCAAGGGGAAAAAAAAAACTAATTCTTCCACCTTATACATGTTTGCCTGATGGAATCTTAGTAATCTTCATTAACCACTGATTTTTTTTTTTTTAAATATTTATTTATTTATTTTAGTTTTCGGCGGACACAACATCTTTGTTTGTATGTGGTGCTGAGGATCGAACCCGGGCTGCACGCATGCCAGGCGAGCGTGCCACCGCTTGAGCCACATCCCCAGCCCAACCACTGATTTTTAACTTCCATTTACTCTACCCTGTTCCCCCATTCACTCAAGGTTATATACTAACTGATGATAGTCAATCTAGATTTTCTAAATTTGTGGGGTCAATTTGTCTGTATGTAGCACAAAAGTCTGTCTGTATGCAACAAAAAAGGACAATTAAAAATTTTACAACTAGCCAGGTACAGTAGCACACGCCTATATAATCTTAGTGGCACAGGAAGCTGAGGCATGGGGATCACAGGTCGGAAGCTGAAGCCAGCTTTGGCAACTTAGCAAGACCCTGCCTAAAAATAAAAAGGGCTGGAGATGAAGCTCAGTGGTCAAACACCCTTTGGGTTCAATCCCTGGTAATGGGGAAAAAATTTTTTACAACTAATGAAAATGTGGAATTTTGGTTTTAATTTGAAGAATTAGGCAGTTGCCATACTTTCAATTCATCTTGAGTCTGCCCAATAAACTGCACAGTATGCCAAACCATCTGTAACATTGTGTATGTATGTACATGAATATTTTTCTGAGAAGGCCTATGACTTCCATGAATTCTCCAAGGGTTCGTGAATCATCATAAATAAAAAATCGTTCCAGGCACAGTGAATAACAAATAGCTGGTATAATAAGAAAAGAGTAAACAGGAAAACAAAGAGGTGAACTCTGGACATTTCATAAGATAAAGGAGTGTCCTAGCCATACTATTTTCAAAATATGAGCTGGTTTTTCATGGTGTTAGCATCTGCAACAATGGTGCAAAAGCTACAGTGGGTAAAATCACTGGTACCTCAACACACATCAAGTCAAAGGCACTAAACAGCACTGAAAGTCACTGTGTATTGTTCACTAACATGCACTTGCAAAAAAACACAGAGGTCAGCTTCACCAACAATGCCCTTGATGAAGAAGTAAAAATGATTGATTTTATTAAACCTTAACTCTTGAATATACATCTTTTTAATATTTTATACAATAAAATGGAAAGTACCCACTGCATACCATGACACATTGGTTATATTGTCTCAAAAACACTTGCATGACTGTTTTAGTTCTTTGGCTTTTCCATACTTAAGGACTCTTCTGATGATATTCTGTTATAATATTAACAAATGTAATTCTTAAAAATCCATAGTCCCAGATGTGGAACACCCATAAAAAATTGAGCAATAAACATACCACTTATACTAATTTTTTAAATAAATACTGTTTTTACAGTTCTATTCTTTTAAGAAAAATAATAAGTCAATAACAAAGTCCCGTAAAAATATATTTTCCATATGTGTATGAATATGAAAATATAAAGGACTAGATTATTATAAGCTCTAGATTATGATTTGAAACTTATTTTAACTTACCTTTGTAAACTTCATTGAAATATTTGAACTGAAAACTTGAGATTTAACAGATTAGTATTGTACATGATGTGTGGACATTGGGAAATCTACACAATTCAGGGACCAGTTTACAAATGACCAATGCATGTTACAAAGTTATGAGAAAGATTCATTTAAAGTATAAAATCAATGGACTTCAATGTATAGAGAAAAAATTCATTGGTATCTTTTCAGATTCACCTTACAACTAACCTTTAAAAACTACCACTACAGCCAGGTGTGGTGGTGCACACCTGTAACCCCAGCGGCTCCACAGGATGAGACAGGAGCAACAGCAAGGTGGTAAGCAACTCAGTGACACCCTGTCTCTAAATAAAATACAAAACAGGGCAGTGGATGTGGCTCTGTGGTCTAGTGCCCCCAAAAAACAAAAACAAAAACAACTACCACTTGCTGAATTTTGATATAATACCAGACAATACTCATAATCATCTAAAAAATACTATTAAAAAGAATTACTCCTTTTTCCAATTACATGTTTATAAACGCAGATTTCCTTAACATACTCAACCAAACCAGAGTCTCAAATTAGACAGGAGAAATGAGAATTCAGCTGTCTTCTATGAAAATGGACACTAAAGAGATCTACATGAATATGACAGCATTCTGTTATTTTTATTTATGCTAAACTATTATAGGTTATTACTACTTTAAATGAAATAAAGAGTAGATATTTATTTATAAGTTATTTATCAATAACTCATATAAATAAAAGCTTCTGTCCTCAATACTTCTAAAAAGTATGAGGGGGCTAAGCGTAAAGCAGCCCCAAGTTTGAGATCTAATGACCTAGTCCCTAGTCAAAAGAAAGTCACAAGCCAGGCATGCATGTAATTCCAGCAATTTGTAAGGCTGAGGCAGGAGGACTGCAAGTTAGAAGCCAACCTCAAAAAAACAGTCTCAATATAAAAATTAAAAAAACAAAAAATAAAAAACTAGGGATGCAGCTCAGAGGTAAAGCTTGTGAGTGCAAACCCCAGGACCAAAACAAAACAAAACAAAAACCTGTATAACACATCATCTAAAAGAACTTTGCACCATGTTATTCTGCTCAGAAATAATTCTCCCTGTTCAGCCCCAATACTGGTATGACAGACCAGATAATACACTATGGATAAAAGGAATGGGAAAGTAATGTGTGATATATATATATGAATTGTGGTTGTATGCCACAAAGCGAAAGACACACTAAATAGGTACTAGGAAGAATTTGCCTTCTCAAAATTTAGTATCATATAGGAAAGGTGTACAACTCGGCATCAGGCTTGTATTAAGCAATAATAACGGTGAACATTTTCTAAGTTTTTATGTGTCAAGAATTGTTTGAGAGACGTTCTTCACCGAGTGTCGCCGCGGTTTCCTGCTTCAACAGTGCTTGGACGGAACCCGGCGCTCGACCCCCACCCCGGCCGCTGCTCAGAGCCAGCAGCCCTTCGCCACCTCTTCACAGCGCCCCAGGCCTCTGCCACCGCTCCAGCTCCGCGCCTCTCATGGCTACCACGCCCCCTCGCAGGTGCGCCAGAACTACCACCAGGACTCGGAGGCTGCCATCAACCGCCAGATCAACCTGGAGCTCTACGCCTCCTATGTCTACCTGTCCATGTCTTACTACTTTGACCGTGATGATGTGGCTTTGAAGAACTTTGCCAAATATTTTCTTCACCAATCTCATGAGAAGAGGGAACATGCTGAGAAATTGATGAAGCTGCAGAACCAGCGAGGTGGCCGAATCTTCCTTCAGGATATCAAGAAACCAGACCGTGATGACTGGGAGAGTGGGCTCAATGCAATGAAATGTGCTTTGCACTTGGAGAAAAGTGTGAACCAGTCACTTCTGGAATTGCACAAACTGGCCACTGACAAAAATGACCCCCACTTGTGTGACTTCATTGAGACTCATTACCTGAATGAGCAGGTGAAATCCATCAAAGAATTGGGTGACCATGTAACCAACTTGCGCAAGACGGGAGCCCCAGAATCGGGCATGGCAGAGTATCTCTTTGACAAGCACACCCTGGGAGACAGTGATAAGGAGAGCTAAACCTCAGCCTGACTTTCCCAGAGCCATGCAAGTGACTTCCCTGGTCACCAAGGCAGTGCATGCATATTGGGGTTACCTTTACCTTTTCTATAAGTTGTACCAAAACATCCACTTATGTTCTTTAATTTGTACCATTCCTTCAAATAAAGAAATTTGGTACCCCCCCCCAAAAAAGAATTGTTTGAAGTGACTTACCTGTTTAATCTTACACATACATTATAAACTAGGTACCTATTATCATCCTCAATATGCAGAATAAGCTGAAGCTGAGCTGAAATTAAGGTACACATAAAACCTGTATCCTTAACCTTTATACAACATGGCTTCCCCACTGTATCAATACTTCCTGATATTTTCTGGGTAAGCATTTAATTGTGTAAACATCTGGTTATCATTCAGTATTCACATGAAGTTGGGGTCTGAAATTCACAAAATCTGTTCCCTTCCATCATCTACTTTAGGCCTTATTTTCTAACAATTTGCAAGTTTCCCACTCAGAAATTTGGTCATTTTTTCTCACTACTTTGGCTCCATTATCTGATAATCAAACAACATACACGTTGTTTAGTTATATTACAACATACATGAAGTACCTATGAAGGTTCCTTTTTAATTTACTATTTAAAGACATTTATATTGAGCTAGTTTAAAGATTTATATTTAGTTCTCTAAATCCCCCATGAATATTACATTCAAATAGCATAAAATAAAAACATTTCTGGGCTACTTCTTCAAACTGCTAGATATAAAATCAGAGAAAGCTATGTAATACCAAATATCCTTAAATCTATTTTATTTTGACAAGTTAACTTTTTTGATTTCTCTTAACCTTGAAAATAAGAAATAAGATCGGGGAAACTGAAATGGTGTCAGACAAGTACTAAAAGAAAGTATTATTTTGGTCACCTGTAACTGACCAGATGGGAACTTCTATTACTAAGGGATATTCTGATGAACATGTTTAGAATAAAATTCCTTCACAGTGAAATACGCTATGTCAAAATCTCAAGTTACACAGTGTTGGTATGCATCAAGAATGAAAGGCATATCCCTTTATGTTATGCACATAACTTAATACTTCTACTTGTCCTTGCATAAATGCAGGTGAATTTGGGAAGGGAGGCCCTTGAGGCCAATGACTTTCAGGAAGGTTACACAAACCCTCATGAACCACTCTACTCCAGTTTCGAACACTGCAGAAGCAGAGTAAGGCTACCACTGCCTTTTCCCCTCTGTATGACAAGAACCCACTTAGACCCAGAGATTGATTTCTTAAATCAAACCAGGAAAATGCTAGCTACTAGTGATTTACACTTCAGAATAAACTTCTTTTTGGTCTTTGTACCTCTAGAAACAGATCGATTTTGTCTCCATTGAAGTATTTTCATTTTATCAATATGATGAAAAGTCTGTTAGAGGGTATACTTCAAACAATGAGGTGTAAAAATTACATTTTACCTACTAATAACCACAGCTTTTGAGAACCAATTTAATGGGAGTAAGGTGAGTGGTATACGAAGAAAAAGAAGAGTTTTGGTCTTGAACTTTTTTTCTCCTACTGTCATCAATCTTCTATTTTTTTCAGAAAGAATAAACCTTAAAATGGCTATTTACAGCTGCTAGAGAGGCAACAGTCTCTGCCTAATGGCATAAATTTGTATCCAATCAAAATTAAATCACAGAAAACTCAATTGGAAATCCCCATCTCCCACCCCACCAAACCACTGCCAAGCCCACTGATATTTACAAACCATTTCTTCTCCTTGCCTCCCTATATCCCACACTTCCAGGATTACCCTTTGTTTCAGAAACACTAGGATTTTAGTCAATATTTTAGAGTATCTTACCATTTCTCTATACGTATTTTATGGCTGATATAACTGAGAATACATGCCACTGGATAAAAATGAAGAGGGATATAAAAGGAAAAAAATCTACTAGACACAATTTACTATCTTCCTCACTAATGCTAAATCTTAATGTAATCCTGTCTCAAATTTAAGTAGTTCTCTAAATCCCCCATGAATATTGCATTCAAATAGCATAAAATAAAAACATTTCTGGGCTACTTCTTCAAACTGTCAGATTCCCTCACTTGCTGGAACTATTAACAAGATGGGAGGAACTCACTAACCTACAAATCAGTTATAAAGTATGCCACCATCTTCATGCCTCCTCTAGCCTCTCATCCAGAAGAATCAAGAGAAGAAACAAAATAACCTTCAGGTGATCAACCTGCTCTTTTCTACTAACTTTAGCCTCAGATTTATATACAACTTTCACTGTGGAAGCAGAGGTTGCCAGGAGCAACTAGCACTTCCTAATCATTAGACTGCTGGGTCAGAATTAAACAATTTTATCAATAAAGGCATTAGTTCTTCAAATGCTAGTTACCATGTGACCCAGCAATTTCATGCCTAGCTATATATCCAAGGATGGAAAACATAAGTTCACACAAAAGCATGTACACAAATGTTGAGAGCAACATTTTCACAACAGGCCAAAGGGAAAGCAACTCAAATGTCCATTAATTGATAAATGGTATATATGTCCACATATTATTCAACTACGAAAAGAATATAGGGCTGATGTTACAACATATATTAAACTTCAAAACAGTTTTTAAGAAGTCACAGTAGACCACATGTTACAAGATTTCATTTATATAAAATGTCCAGAATTCAGAGAGAGAGAGATCTAAATCTGATTATGGTGCCAGATATACAACTCTGCGGATATACTAAAAACCCACTGAAATACACACTTCAAATAAGCAAACTATATGATATATGAATTCTATCTTAATAAAGCTGTCATTTGAAAAGAAGGGGTTTTTAATGTGGTTTCATTTATCTCTTTCATTTTGCAAATCCATTTCTTTTCTTCAACCTTTAAAAGGACACCAAGAGGAAAATTTCCTATATGCTTAGTCTGTCAGCCTAACTAAATCTGAAGAGTATGTGATCCACAAGGAAGGAAAGGAGATACACATTCAATAACAGCAGTTCTACAAATTCAAACATCTGACAGGTCAAAGCAAAATGGATTTAAAAAACAAACAAAGCAGAACAAAACATATTCCAAGGTTTTCATTAAGCTATTAGTGGTTCCAAATAGAGACACATCTTTTTACCATGCAGGTTTATGTAGTTCTGCTATTCTGTGACTCACTTGGTACATAAAGCCCTGTACAAGCTTTTGTTTGGGCCTGTTGTGTGTGTGTGTGGAAAAAAAAAAAAAAAAAAAAAAAAACTTTAAAAAGCTATCTATCATACAGTAAATTATGGGGAACCTTTCCCCACTTTTACATTTTTCCATTCCCAAGTTTTCTACAATAAGAATGACTTACTTTCATTATTAGAAAATAGGCAAATCCCAAATACATGGTTTCATATGTAATACTGAATACATGATACATAATTATCAGCTTAGTTTTTAAATACATGGGTCATGTCGGTGGCAACACAGCTGGCACTATCTCAATCACACAGCAACAGTTTTCCATACTACCCTCCTCCCAAATGCATCAGATTCAACTCATCCCATTTCCCTTCCCCAAAAATAAATTCAGATTTATAGTTTGAACTAAGTCCCCCAGGTGATTCTGCTATACTCCCACTCTTACCCTAACTCCTCAGAGAATAACTAATCTAAGTAAAAAAACTTTTTTACTGGACTTTTCAGATTACCCATACAAAGAAGTTTCAGTTGAGTCAAGGGCACTATGGTGAGCCACAAAAATGTGGTAGCAGGGTCACCACAGGGGATAAAGTGGTAGTAGTCTTTGGCTTTTAGTTCTAAGTAAAACTTAACCCAAGAAAATATACAAAGAAATATGCACTGTCCAAATAACCAGCATGATTATTTTACACTAAATAGCATAAATTTATTAAAATATCCAAAAGGCTCTCTAAAAATACATTAGCTATGACCAACCAAAAGAGAAACTAGAAGAGATATAGTAAAAAAGAATGAAGAGCCAGGGGTGATGGTGAATGCCTATAATCCCAGTGACTCTGGGGACTGAGGCAGAAGGATTGCCCCAAGTTCAAGGCCAGCCTCAGCAACTTAGGGTGGCCCTAAGCAACTTAGTGAGATCCTGATCTCAAATTAAAAATTAAAAATAAAAAGGACTGGGGATGTAGCTCAGTGGTAAAGTGCTCCTCGGTTCAATACCCAATACCAAAATCAAACTAAAGCAGCAGCAACAACAACAAACACATATAAAAAGAAGAAGCAGGAATATGTTCTGGAACTACAATAAGCATTTAAAAATGACATAAGGTCCTGCTGAATTTTTTCCCTTATTATAGAGAAATTCCAGCCAATTCAAAAAAAAAAAAATACAACACTGTATATTTTTATTGTGCACAAAGTAATATTTTAAAGTGTGTATATGTGTACACACACATACAGAGGAATGGTTAAATCTAGCTAATTCACAAATGTATCCTCTAACATGATTATGTTTGTGGTGAGGGCACATATTCACAGTTTTTCAAGAATACAATGTACCATAATTAACTATAGTCACTTGCTACACTACAGAACTCTTGAAATTTATTCTTATCTAACTTTAATTATGTATCTTTTGGTGGTCATAATTTCATTAAACAGCAACAAAAAATCTAACCATGGCTATTTTGCTAGGCAGCTTTATAAAATACCATCACTTGAATCTGAGTTAAGTTTAATTAGCACATATCATCATTAAAAACCAAGGTAGACAATGTTTTTCTTTGAAGCCTAAAAATAATTACTAGAAAATCTGAGTCTGCTCTGGACAAGTCCTTAGATGGTCTAGATTTGGGAAGGTGGGGAGGAACATGTAATACTTTAGAATTGGGGGCTGGGGATGTGGCTCAAGCGGTAGCGCGCTCGCCTGGCATGCGTGCGGCCCGGGTTCGATCCTCAGCACCATATACAAACAAAGATGTTGTGCCCACCGAAAACTAATACTTTAGAATCCCAGGAAGGCACTTTCAAACTAAATATGCTTCTATAGGATTAAGAAGTAATGAAACTTCACTAATAGTATTTAAACATAAAAACAAAGAGGCTGGGAAAAAAACTGAAACACTACTTGCTTAGACTGGGAGCTCCTTGAGTGAATAGACTATGTCTTATCTTTGGATTCCTTGTGCCTGGTACAGAGGAGTTCAATAAACACTTGCTAAACTAAACCAGGAAAACATATCTGGTCTAGAGTTCTTGCAACAAAAAGAAAAGATTACCCCAAACCAGAACCAAGCATTTAAGTTGGATTCACAATGAAATCACTAGGCTACTTTCCCAAGTGCCGTTTTTCCCCCATTAACCTCAACCCACTAGTGAAGTTATTTAAGGATCTGTAATCCTAAAAAGGTGCATTTGTCTGACTTGAAAGGTTCTAGATTGAGCACATTTTAAAATAGACAAATTTACTATTTTATGCTTATAAGGTAAACTCTGAAGACTATCAAGATACAAAAATTTAAAAATAACTATATTTTCCTCGTATGATAATGCAAAATACAATTTCCCCCCCCCCCCCAAAAAAAACAACAATGTTCACATCTGTGAAAGACTACAAAGTCTTAAGTAGTGAACACTGACTGCAAGCACCAGGGGGCCTCCCAAGAATAACTTCATAGTAAAAGAAAGGTAAATAAGAGTTCCTGATAAAACTTCGGCTTCCTATTCAGTCTGCAGACTGCTGGAAGGCTTTCATATCTGGGGCGAATATATCAATTTAACTACACAAGGGATACACACAAAACTGTTCAAAAATTTTAGATACCAAAGCTTTAGTTGAAAAAAGAAACTTAGTACCCTCCCCTAAAGTCAAATAATCTTCTTTGATGATTTTCCAAATATAAGTACATACTGCTTCGCTATAGTAAACAACCTCTTTCAGGTAATTTTTAGGAAATAACAACAGATTATATGCAATCCTTCGACGATGTCTTGACAAAGAGGACTCTAAATTGTTTGAAAAGACTTGAATTCTTTGCTATATACAAAACAATTAATGATGATGCAAATTTTAGGGTAAAGGGACCCTTTGGCAGAAAACTGCGTTTAACTTTGCATAAAATCCTGCAACGAATCGATACACTGGCCTGCCCACCTCTTCCTTTCCCCCTTATCTCCAACACAGAACTAATCAAAACCACCAGGGCCCGGAAAACTTTAAATGCTGCGAAGACTTCTATGCAAATACCTTTTCAACCCAAGAGAGGCTTTACAACAGACCTTCACTAAGTTTATGCAGTAATTAAACTCCGTTTAAACCTGTTAAACGTTCAAATCCCAAAGTCAATTGCTTAAACAAACGTATTAGTATGTTTCCCTTTTCTTAACATGTATCTTCAACCCGATCAACATTGTTTCACTTTTTTTTTCCCACGCCAAATAATAAAACTGTCCGTAAACTCCCGCTAATTCGATCTTTTCCTTAAAGAAGAGTTGGTTTAAAATGGATAGTAGATGAAACTGTCCTACCTAAAAGAAGGATTTTTATAAAACCCACTCCCGGAACGACAATCGGAGGCAACCAAGGGCAACGCACAAAGAGAACAGAGAAGAAATACACATTCCAGGGACACACAATGCCCAGCGGCAGGCACCCTCGCCCCCTCCTTGGAAGGGTCACCGAAGGCCAGCAAGACGGCCAGGGGAGTCCCGAGGCCCTTTCCGAAGGCTGTCTCCGCGGATGGGTTTGTCGGCCTCGGTCCCCGGGCCCAGCCCCTCTCGCACGGCCGCTCCGGAGGCC
>NW_025999977.1:38803136-38865282 GCF_001458135.2 Marmota marmota marmota
CGCAGGCGCGTCGCGTGCTCTCTCGTGCTCCCCACCCCTCCCAGGACTTCGCGCAGTCGCAGTGGACGCGGTTTGCCCGCCGCCGCAGACTCCGCGAGGTGCTCGGCCCTCTTTTTTCCACGTCCACTGCGCCGAATCTCTGGGGCGGCGCAGGCGCGGGGAGGGATTCCGGCTTGCCTAGCCGAGGAAGCTCCCATTACGCAGAGGGCGCGTCGGCAGAGCTGACCTTCCCCTTTTGCTGCACCCCCGGGCGCGTTCGCACTGCAGGCGGAGTGGTTGTGCCCTTCCCGCTTTGCTTTTCTTTTCTTGGCGTCATTCCCTGCTTTTGCAAGCAATTTCTCACGTTTCCGTTAAGTAGGAAACGTGGACTGCAGTCACCCTTGTTTGAAAACCAGGTGTGTGGAAACATGAAGGGGCTACTCTGCTGAAAAAGTTTGACATTGCAAACAAGGGGTTTTATAACCCACTGTTCTCCAAGACTAGTTCCCCAGGTGTCCCTGGATGAAACAAGCATTAAAGTGGACCCTGGAAAAGTCCTCAGTAGTAAAAATTTACATGGGTACTGCTCTCTACGTTCACACTAGCGCGTACATCACACCTTACAACTGTATCCACTCTGTGGATACCATTTTTCCACGGTGCTTTTCTGTTCATGCGTCTGTTTTGTTGCTTAATCTTCCTCTCTTGTCGTTGTTTAAGCATTTATCTCCCACACTCAGCTCCCAGAGGCGAAAAACACATTTATCTTTGTGCTTGCAGCCCCCATCAAGTCTCTGTCACATAGAAGGGAGAAACACGGGGACTAGGGAAGGTTAGTTGCTCAGCTGGCTTTCCGCCACATAATAACTGCCTTTAAAAGGGCAGGATAAAAAGTATCCATCTAAAGGATCTAGGCTAGCAATAGTGTTTAGCCTGCTTTGGGAAGTGCTTAGAGGGATGGCCTTGACCCATTCCAGGGGTGTTTTTTCTGGACACTCAGACATGACTCTTCCCCAAGCTCAAGGCAGCGCTCCCTCCTTCCATGTATCACTTACAACAGCTAAGAATTATTGAGATTCATGCTGGTGCCCTGGCAGTGTTTTAGATGTTATATACTTGTTATCTCTATTAATCCTTACACAGCCCTATTTTTACCTTGTGGATGTGGTTAATCCAGGCACAGAATATTAAGCGCCTACCTAGCTCTCAATCACACAAGTAAGGAACAGAGCTAGGATTCAAATCCAGACATCTAGTGCCAACATCTGCACTCTGAACATTTGTCATATACTCCCGCTCGGTGTATGAAGTTAGAACAGGCAACCAGTCATAACTGTGGTCTGTCTGGAGTAGATTTCACAAACTCTGCAATTACTGCCAGTTCATTTGGGGCCTTAAGATCTAAAGAAATAGCTCATCATCACTCTTTCTTCTTTGTTGTACATTTATTTATACCCAACTTCATCCCAGAAGAAAGGAGTCAAGATAGCTTACATAAATGTATGCAGCAGGGTAAATTTAAAATAAGTTCAAGAGCCAGGTGGTACTGGCCTGTAATCCCAACAGCTTGGAAAGCTGAGGCAGGAAGATTGAAAGTTCAAAGCCAACCTCAGCAACTTAGTGAGACCCTAAGCAATTTAGCAAGAGCCTATCTCAAAATAAAAGTAAAAAGGGCTGAAGATGTGGTTCAGTGGTTAAGCACCCCTGGGTTCAATCTCTGGAACCTAAATTAATTAATTAGTTAATTTAAAAAGTAGAACAAAAGAAAATGCATGGTGTAATAAGGTCCCATTCGTTTGCTAGAGATTGGCCACAGGAGCTGAGTGTGGTGGCACACACCTGTAATCCCGGATACTGGGGAGACTAAACCAAGAGGATGGAAAGTTAGAGATCAGCCTCAGCATCTTAGGGAGACCGTGTCTCAAAAATTAAAGGGCTGAAGATGTAATTCAGTGGTAGATGCCCCTAGATCCAATCCTCAGTACTACCAAATAGAAAAGAGCATAAATATGACTCCCAGATATCTAGCAATCAAAGAAAAGGTCAGTTACAAGTGGAGTAGGTGTTTTGGCTGTGCAGGAATTGGGACTTGAATACAGCAGCTTGCAGAGTTGGATACCACATCCCCAAATCTCTTCCATGAATCTTATGAAAAATAACTTTGATCCTTGTCTACCTTTAGGGTTCAAATACTTAAAGGACTTATTAAAAGTCTCATTTAAAGGACAGGGACAACCAAAGGAAAGTGGATTGCACAGAAAGAAAGTGAGCATTGGGGGGAAATCACCATGAGAGGATCAGAGATCAGTCTCAGCAGAGTTGTGAGAGCTAGAAGAGTTAGGAGAGTAGTTCTGAATACTGTCTGCAGCTATTCCCTTCTCCAACCCCACCAGGTTTCCCAGGACCCTGGAATCCTGGGAAAGAATGGGCCATTATGAAAATAAAAGAGCTTTATCACTAGGGGCCCGACCAGCTTTTCCAAAATACTTGTATAAGAATTCAGAATTCTTTTTTAAAATTTTTTTGTAGTTATAGATGGACAGCATGCCTTTATTTTATTTGTTTACTTTTTTAATGTGATGCTAAGACTTGAACCCAATGCCTCATACATGGTAGGCAAACACTCTGCCACTGAGCTACAACCCCAGCCCAAGAATTCAGAATTCTTAACTGATGCAAAAACTATGTTACTTAATACCCCAACAGCTTCTGGGGGCAACTCACCATCATTTAAAACATTGATTTCTTTTTTTTTTTTTTTAAGAAAATCAAATGAATATTCACATTGTATAAAATAAGGACAAAAATTAACCCACTTCAATTCAGGTCTCATTTGCCCCTAGAGTAGGTACTATACCCCACTTTTTCTTTTTCAGAGTAAAGATGTATTCATTGGAGGAAATTTGGAAAATGAAGGAAAAATATAAAAATCAACTATAATCTCACCAGTCATAGATAGCTACTTTTCTGCCTTATTTCTAAAGAATGGTTATTGAACATTTACCAGCATACCATTAGGTCTAGGGAGACATCTGGATCACATGTCAATATCCTGGGGTAATTCCAGAAATGTCTGTGGAGGTAAACTTCTAATTATTATTTGGACTTCCTGATTGAAAGGAGTCTGGGGCTTCACAGCTTGGAGGTCTTAATAAAATCATGATCTTATTTTTATTTACTAATAGGTAATGTCTGGGACACCCTAGTGTCCATAGAAAAAGGCAAAAGAGGGCTCAGAGAAAGCCAACAATCACTGTGTTGAGACAAGAGCCACGTCCCTATGGATTTGTCCTCAAAGAAGGCACTTGGGAACAAAATAGATAGCAGCCTGTGACTCCTTAGAGTAAACACAACAAAGACTTTTATTGGGATGCTTTTCTTATATGCCACTCAGTATTGGTCAATCACCAATATGGTGTGAAAGTGAGTAGGAATAGGTAGTGAAGTGTGAGGGCTGTAGTATGTGGCTCTTTGATGCCCTGGCTTAATCTAAGACAGCTTTTAAGAGAGTTATCAATAGAAATACTAGAAATAGAAATCCATCAATAGAAATTCTCTCCATCAAGTCTTCAATAAAGACTTGAGTGGCATTAAGTTTAAATTTTATTAGGTATACCTGGAAGGCAGCCCTTCTTTATGCCAAATGTCAAAAGCTTTTGTAGCCAGCTCAATTCAAGAAAATTGAAACATCAAATAGGGATCTGTCTACATTAGTAGGAGATTGACCCTCTCCATATAGTACAACACCTAGGTGGTATACCTGGGCAGGGTCAAGACTTTTTCCTTAATATTTAGTTTTGATTTAATTTCAGTACACATACAAGAGAATAATTTAAGTGCCAAAGTTATCAATTAAGTCATAAGGCATTTATGTCTTTTTTAAAATCATAGCTCAAAATTTTTAATATCATCATCATCATTATTATTATTTGGTACCAGGGATTGAATCCAGGGGCACTTAACTACTGATCCATATCCCCCAGCCCTTTTTATATTTAATTTAGGTACAGGGTCTAACTAAGTTGCTTAGGGCCTCGCTAAGTTGCTGAGGCTGGCTTTGAACTCACTATCCTCCTGCCTCAGCCCCCCAAGACTCTGGGATTACAGATGTGAGCCACCACGCCCAGCCTCTAGCTCACATTTTTAAAGCAAATATAACTAAATGCCTCTTTGCAATAACCTTCCTTTTATCCCAAAATGTGTGTGTGCGTGCACACACACACACACAAACACAAACACATTTTCAGTGGAGTATTTTATGTTAAACTAACTTTCTAAAACATCCAACTGAATGCAAAATGAATGCCTAGTAATTGAATGAGTTAACTAGCTATAGAGAACTGTTAACTACAAGGCAGTTAAAGTTGTTGAACAGCTACCACAAATAGCAACTATTTAACCACATCATTTAATCGTTGAAGTGTTGCTCTGCAGCCCTTCATCTTATCTTGTAATGAGAGTGCAGGGCCAGGGGTATATTTAGGTCAGTCCTAGTTTGTTACAATGAAACCATGTCATCTACAGATGTGGAGTTGTTTCTTTTTCAATGCTCTCCCATCCTGCAGGCAAGATATCAGGAAATAACCAATAACTGTTTGTTTCCCCAAAAAAAGGTTACACAGTGTGAAAACTTGCTTCAAATGAAACAGTTTAACTGTTTTATTTCTAATGATGGTTGCTCTCTTCTTATTTAGTGTATCCAAATTATGTATTATTTACCTTTTTGATTGGAGAAGGTTTACGTCTGAATGGTTTTCTAAGTCTCTGTTTTAACTGGTTTTGCTAAATAAGACCCCCCCCGAAAAAAAAGAAGAAGAAGAAGAAGAAGAAGCATCGAGTGTTCTAATGTAGCTATAAAATTAGTAAATTCCCACTAAGAACACATTAAAAGTAATGGCATGTAGTTCCTAAAACTAAAACCAGATGTATCTGTAGGCTGTGAAAAACGTTCATTGGGGTTACATTCAACATAAACATTGCTTAAATAGGATATGTATGAATTATTATTTGAATCTTGATTTAAAGCAGACCCAATGTATTATAAATATGGGATTAAAATGCCCAATGATACTTGTTGTTTTAAAAGATCTCATAATGAATAAACCTCTAAAGCAAAATGTATATTGAACCAATTAAGTATGTATGAAACACTTAGTGTGTTTGAATCTGTACCAGAGAAGGCATGACCTCCCAACCTTCAAGTAGTTTAATGACTATGAGGGAAGATGACCACAAAATGATCTGGCTCGTGGGAAAAGCTTTGGCTTCAAAATGGGTATTCAATGTTGTTGAATACCCTCAGACAAATCTGTCTTTCTGAGTCTTGGTTTTATTACCTATAAATTGTGTCCATTACTTAACAATTTTCAATGTTTCTTCCAGCTCTAAAAAATCTTTTTTTTTCTAAGACACACAAATGAAGCCCAAAACATAGCATACATAATATTGTATAAGCTGTCCCCAAGTTAGGAACTGGATCAAGTCCAAAAGGTCAATTGTTTGGAACACAGAATATATTTTCCCACAGAGGCCATGGTACAAATGGTTGTTAAATTCCCACATCAGTCTACAAAATCAATTTAATCCTTAATGCAACCGTAGAAAAGTATCCATGATAGTATGGACTCTTACCACCAATTAACACAAAAGTTTACAGGGAAAATCCATTGAGGATTCTAATTTGATATGGCAGAAAATACATCTCTGCTTCTTACTACCCTGAGCAATAGGAATGACGACAATTCTAATTCCAATTCCCAAAGAGCCCTGGACCCAACATGGGAGACAAAGTTTGGACTAACGGATTGGAGAGTGAGGATGCTCAGATATCTCCTGAGTCCATAGGCAGGATGGGCTGAGCACAGGTCATGGGGTCTGGGTTTTGATTGTTAGGAAGGAGTTGGCTTCCAAACAGGAGTGTNTACCATTATAAAAAACTACCATATCTACAAAACAAGGTGCTTCTTAGCTAACATTTCAAAAAGTGAATTAAAAATCTTTTTTTTTTTCCCCCAGGACTATGGAAACAGGGAACTAGGATAGAAGGAGAGCACTGACTTCAAACTGTCTCAATACTATCCTAGATCTTGAGGGGTGTGGTGGGCTTGTGGGTTCACCTTATTTTTGTACTTCTTATCTTAGATGTGCACTACATATATCCTTCAGTATTTGTTCAGTACCACAAAATGCTTTTCAAACCCATTTATGTGAGATTTCTATAATATGAAACTTATTGTGGCCCGCCGAAATGAAAGTGGCAGATTTCAGAGTCTTACATACCAGTTCTAGTCCAGTCTCTCTGCTGGTCAGCACTGAGACCTGGTAAAGAGCACAGCGCTCTCTATTTCATATTCGTTACTTATATAATGAAGATAACTGATCAGGGCAACAAAATACATGTATGTATACTTTAGCCCAGTATTAGGGACTTAGGTAAGGTGTCTGTGAGGGGGCTGTTTCTATTTTTGATATTTTGCATTTAAAATGGCCTTTTACTTAGTTCATTATATCTGTTTGGACACAGTCTTTTTTATGAGACAACATGATGAATGGTTTGTTTTGAATGATAGCTAAAATGTCAGAGAATATATCATGATCCTAGAATTTTCTTTCTTTAGTCAGTTGAAGTTAATTTATGCGTTTTATTTTAATTGACAAATAAGGTTGCATGTATTTATGGAGTACAACATGATGTTTTGATGTATGCATACAATTTCAATTGAGTAAGTCAGGTTAATTAACCTATGGGTTACCTCACATGGTTATCTGGTGAGGACAATTAAATCTACTTTCATAGCAATTTTCAAATATGCAACATTTTGTTATTAACTATGATCTAAACATAGTTTTTAACTATAATGTACCATGGATCTCTATTTCTTGTACTTATCCCTCCTAACTGAAATTTTAAATTCTTTGGTTAAGATCCCCCATGTTCTTGCCCTCAGTCTCTTTTACCTACCATTCTAACTTTTATTTTATAAGTTCAGCTCTTTACATTCTACACAGAAGTGAGATCTTTGATTTTTTTAAATAAATAAATGAATTATGAACTTCTGTAAAATTATTGAACCGACACTCGGAATTCTAGTTACTTTAACTGTTAGGTTTTTTTTTTTTTTTTTTTTTCCTGAAACTGAGAATTGAACCCAGCGGTGCTTAACTACTAAGCCACATCCCCAGCCCCTCCCTTTAAAAATATTTTATTTAGAGACAGGGTCTCATTGAGTTGTTTAGGGCCTCACTAAATTGCTAAGGTGAGGCTGGTTTTCAACTCACAATCCTCCTGCCTCAGCCTCCCAAGCTTCTGGAATTACAGGGGTGCACCACCACACCCAGCATGTGCTGGGAATTTTCAGTGACATTATTACATTGAATGCCTCCAGGAAACCCTCTGCAGCAAGTTACCTTCTCTTTTATAGACGTGGGAACAGAGCCTCAGAGGCTTTGGCTTTTTTCTAGCCATCTTGGGCTAGTTAGGGACCAGCTCTAGGTCAAAGTTGTGAGAGGAAGTGAGAAAAAGTGAGAGGGGGTAAAGTGGGCCAGTGGTGGTAGTACCCGGTGACGGTGACCTCACTGCAGAAATGGAGCAGACAGAATGTGGGTGACACTGGCAGCTGGGCAGAGTCTCTAGGACAGAAGGAAAAGGAGCTCAATCTCAACTACCTCCAGGGGAAGGGGGGGATCCCCTGTCTCCCACCCTGTGCACATCCCTGGGACACCCTGGCCAGACACAGGTAAGCGACCATCACCGTCCATATTCTTAAGCAGGTCTTGTGTGACCAGTGCCTGGGGGTGTGGATCAAATCCTGAGCTTTTTCAAATTCCAGAGAGGGAGGGGACCATGAGATTAGACGAGATGTTTACAGCAGTGATGCCACAAAAGCATTCGGACCAGATTGTGAAGGATTGTGGGATTTAGATCAATGACTTTCTGTTAAAAGTAGCTGTGTGTTTGTTGTCAGAATCAGCCCAGGAACTTTATTATTATTATTATTATTATTATTATTATTATTATTATTATTATTCAAAATATCAATGTTTGATTTCCCCTTCTCCTCCCAAGAATGTCCTCACTAACTCTCAGCATTGGGAGCGGAGGAAAAAATATTTTGAAACAATGCCCCAGGGAATTCTGATAGGGACCCACACATCCCTCCCACATCTTTTTTTTTTTTTAAACTAATGCAGATCTCAAAAGCGAAACAAAACATAGTAGGTCAAAGAGAATGCTTCAGGAGGGAGAGACAGGGGAGGGCTCTTCAGGGAAGAGATTGTTTCTGGTGATGTTTGTGAAAGAGCAAAGAGACTGGGATAAGTGGAGAAGATTGTGCATCAGGAAGTAGCAGGAAATAGGGTGGAATAAGAAAGAAGAGCCAGGTGCAGAGGGAACTGATGGTAGGTAGGAGAGTTTAAACCTGATGCCATCTGACACAGGAAACTATTCATATATTCATTCAGTACATATTTATTGAAAACCTACTCTATGCTGGGCCCTGTATCATGTGCTGGGAATACAATAGAGAACAAAATAACGTGCTTTCTCTCATCAGGCTTATACTGTGAAAGGAGAGGGATTGAGTGATCAGTTCATCTTAGTTTTGCCAGAGATTCTCCAGTTTTCAGCATTTAAAGTCCACCCCAGAACTCCTTGGGCAAACCAGGATGGTTAGTTCCTTAGGAGGTAGACTGTGTGTGTGTGTGTGTGTGTGTGTGTGTGTATGTGTGTAAAAGCCAAGAAGAATGGTAAAGCAGGCTAAGAGGTTGGGATAAAGAAGCATGTTGTTCTTGATAGGGTCAGAGAAGATCTCTGAGGAAGTGACACGTGAACAGCAATCTGAATGAAGAGGCCATGTAAATATCTGAGGGCCCACTGGGGAGGGATTATATCCAGCAGAAAGAACTACCATGCAAAGGTCCTGGGGTGCAAACAGGCTTAGCATAGATGAAAAATAAGTAAGTTACCAGAAAGGTTGTAGAAGCAAAAGTAGAGAAGGGTTCAGTGAAGTAAGCTTGTGGGATCATGTTCCCAGTGTGATGGGGATCACCAGAGGATGGAGAAAAGAGGCGTGAACTACTAGCTCACAGGGTGAGGGAAACCAAGCATGGAAGCCGTGAAACCTCTTACAAAACATCGGCATTAGGTAATCTCCAAGAATCCCTTCTAAAAATATTTTTTGGGGGGGTATCAGGGATTGAACTCCAGGGCACTCAACCACTGAGTCACATCCCCTGCCCTATTTTTTGTATTTGATTTAGAGACAGGGTCTCACTGAGTTGCTTAGTACCTCACCATTGCTGAGACTGGCTTTGAACTCATGATCCTCCTGCCTCAGACTCCCAAGCTGCTAGGATTATGGGCATATGCCACTGCGCCAGGCCATTCAAAATGTTTGATCCAAGAAACAGTAAAGGATGTGTCTGTTAAAGTACAGACCAGACTGGGCAGTGTTGGACTGAGCCCGGCTACTGTACAGTGATGATGTTAGAAATGGAGAGGAAGCCCCCAGAATTTCCTGGAGAGGGGATTCCCTGAAGTTGGTGGCCTATTCTGTTTTGTGCTACTGTAACAGAATACCATAGATGGGGTAGTTTATGAACAATAGAAGTTTGTTTGGCTCACAATACTAGAGGCTGGAAAGTCCAAGATAGAGGGGGAGTACATCTGATGAAAGGAGAGGGGCAGAGAGAGAGAGAGAGAGAGAGAACTGAACTCACTTTCATAACAAATTTACTCTCTTGATAATTATTATTAACCTACTCCCCCAATATCAGCATTAATCTACCCTCATGACCTGATCACTTGTTAAAGGTCCCACCTCTCAACTCCTGCATTGGGGATCAGGTATCCAACACATGAACTTTAGGGCTCACTGCAACCACAGTAATAGGGGAAAGAAAGCTCATCTTTCTCTCATTGCCTAAGTTTGAAGTCTTTCTCAATTGTCATGATCCAAATGTCAGGGAGAAAAGAATGTGAAATAATCTTTCCCATTAAAATGAAGGTCCCATGACAGAGTGGCAGGACCAGGAACCTGGCATCGTGCAACCCAGGACTCACACCCCAGCTCCACCACCTGCAAGCCACACCCACCAGGCAGCTCACCTAAGCTCTGGGATCTCAGCATCCTCGCCAATAAAATAGGAATCAAATGCCTGACTGGCAGAGTTGGGAGCACTAAATGAGGTCATGTCACAAAGAACCTAGAGTGGGACATGGTGAGCCCTCAGTCTAGGTTCATTTTCTTCCCCTATTTATACTCTTAGAGCTCAGTGTGTATGAGTCACCACTAATCAGCTATATGTAATATTTACATAATTATAATTTACATAATAAATATTTATAACAAATATTACATATATATGTATGGTTTTGTGCTTTTCACGCCCACTCCTTATTGAGCACATTCTGTTGGTCAGTGGGGCCCACACTCTTCTCCATATTCACTGGGACGACTCTGTTCATACCTGCCTTACATCCCCACCCTGCAACTCACACTTCACTGGAATATCGGGATCACACCACGTACCTGCTCACATCCTTCAGGTACTCCACACCATCTTCAAGATAAAATCTAAACACCTGAGCTGGGACACAGGGCCTTGCACAATCCCTGGTGTTTCTGCCTCCTTTTCCGTATCACCTCCTCCCTGGCTTCCTTCCATGGCTGGTCCCGCCCAGTCTTCCAGCTCTGCCCAAGCCCACGGTTTTGTTATTGGTTCTCCTGTGATGCTTTACACCAACTACAACTTCCTTTCCTATTATTTCTATTTAAAATAAGCAAAGCATTTGGAGTTCAGGCTCTAGAGGCACCCCCACCTTCTTCCCAATCCCAGTCCAGCAGCTTTATAGCTGGACTTAATGATTAGGAGTTAATTAAATAAACTGAGACTTCCTCACACTGGACTGCTGATTTATATCAACCTGTTTCATCACTTTCAGGCATAATAATAATAATAATACTCACTTCACAGGATTGTATTTTAAGAATGAATACCTGCAAAGGGCTGAAATATCAGTACACAGTAAACCTTTAAGAAACATTGCCTATAGATATTACATCTATATCCCAGAGTCTGAGTTCTAACTCATTTTTTTAAATTTCTTTTTTTTGTTTCACAATATGCACTTAGATGTTTATTGAATGAAGACCTAAGTGAATCTTATTTTAAAGACTTTGTTCTGGTTTACAGAGCTATTTCTTGACTGCAACATTTGGACTGTGTCCAAAATCTTGTTAGTAAAAAGATACCATTTCTAATATTTCTGTAAACTTTTAATTTTCATTTGCAATATTTCTTTGGAATATATTTCACAACACGGAATCATTAGTTAACAATATAAAAACTTTTACAGCCCTTTTGTATATATTTATAGATTTTTCTTTAGTAAAATTTACCCATTGGCAATTTAAAGGTTCATCTTTAGGAAACTAGTAGAAAATGGTATTTTTGTGTAGCTGAATAATACACAGCCATTAAATATCAGGATTCTCCATGGTTTATCCATTGCTGATATTTATGATTTCTATTTATTTTTTAAAAAATTTTCAGACATTTATGGACCTTTATTTTATCATTTATTTGTATGCAGTGCTGAGAATTGAACCCAGTGTCTCATACATGCTAGTCAAGTGCTCTGTCATTGAGCCACAACCCAGCCCCTGATTTCTATTTATTTTTGCTAGTTTAATATGCATAGTGATACATTAATGTCATTTTAATTTTCATTTTTAATGAGTTTTCTTTTTTGTATGATAATTTATATTTATAATCAAGTGTACAAACTTCCTGCTCATTTCCTTGATTATTTATGGTATATAATTGGATATTGACCTTACATATTGAATTTATATATTTGTATTGATTTTCATCAATATATTTTGGATGTGAAACTCCTATTGCTTATATTTGCCATATGTAACTTTCTTCATTCTGTGTTTTCCTTTATGTTTTAATGTATTTTGTTTGTTTGAATCCATCTCTTTCATCTCTACCACTCCATTAAGACAAATAGTGAAATGTTAGAGGCTGGGGGAAATTCAACACCATGATCCTTATTCTCTTTATATATGAAGAAACCAAGGATCTGAGAAATCTACTTCATGCCACAAAATATCATTTTTTAGTAGTTAAAGCTTTTTCTCATTTCACTAGGGTGAATAGAATGTTTTCTAGTTTCTAAAAACTAGAAAAATGTAAATTTTTTTCCTTTATAAAATGGCATTTGCTTCAGCCATGAGATGTATATAATGGAGTGTTTAAACTCTTCAGAGTCTGAGAAAAACACATTTGTTTAACACCTTCTGCCTACCAACTATCATACTCTGTGAGTGTGTGTGTGTGTGTGTGTGTGTGTTGCTGGGTATCTGAGTGTGGTAAGAAAGAGAGAGGGGGAGAGGGATACACAGAGTAAGACAGGAAGAATACTCTGGTCTTTTCTCCTCAAAGTCTCTTCTAGGTCTGGGGCCATAGCTCAGTGGTAGAGCACTCGCTTATCATGCATGAAAGCCTGGGTTCAATCTCCAGAATGCCTGCGCACACACCCACACATGCATACACACCCACACAAGCTCCTTCTATATAGTAGTCACTTTACTCTGATACGATATACAATGATGACTATCACAGTGTTGCTCATAAGAACAAAAAATGGCAACAAATGCCTAATGCTTAGGAGTTAGTTAAAGTAACTATGGTATTTCCATGTAGTGGGATACATGAAATCGTTACAAATCATGTTGTAGAGGAACATTTAATGACACAGATATATATAAGTAAAGTGTAAAGACTAGATTATGATTAAAGAAGACCTAGGTAAATGGAACCACCTGTCACATTCATGTTCATAAATTGGAAAACACAGCATTGAGATGTCCATCTCCTCTAAATTAATCCATGGATTTACTTCATTCCTAAAGAAATCCCAAGTGCCTTTTTCTTGGTTAAGGGGTGGTCATAATTGACAAGCTGACTCTGAAATTCACATATCAATACAAAGGCTCTAAAATATGTGCGACAACTTTGAAGAGAAATAATAAAGTTGGTGGATCGCACTATCAGATTAATATAAAATTGAGACATTGTACCATTGGTAAGAGAATTAGCAAACTGATGGAAGAGAGAGTATAGAATCCATATACATTATCATAGTAAATGGTGTGCAAAAAAGAGGGATGGGTTTTTAAAATAAACAATTCTGGAACAACTGAGTATTCTTGTGGAAAAAATGCGTTTTGACTTCTACTTATGTATAAAAAAATTAACTGGGTGAATCATAAACTTAAATGATAAAACAGCCTAGCTTCTGAAGAATACACAGGAGAGTATCTCATGACTTTAGGGCAGTCAAAGATTTCTTAAAATGTACAAAAATGCTATCCATGAAAAGAAAAATTAATAAATCGAACTTCATTAAGATTAAGAGCTTTTGTGAAAGGCCAAGTCAAAGGCTGAGAGGAGGTATTTGCAATATATGTAAATATATCAAAGAACTCAAATCCTATAAACCAATAAGAGAAAGACAAACAACCCAATTAAAAAACGGGTAAAACAGGCAGGGTGTGGTGGCTGCAATCCCAGCTACCAGGGAGGCTGAGCAGGAGGATCACAAGTTTGAGATTAGCCTGGGCTATTTAGACCCTGTCTCATGAAAGTGGATGTAGGGGATGGGAAGGGGGGAGGGTGAAAAATACTTGCATAAGCATTTCACAGAAGAGAATGTGCAAATATCCAATTAATGTCTGAAAAGTATGCAACTCATCATTAGTTACCAGGGAAACATAAATGAAAACCATGTACTACCAATCCATACTCTCTTGAATGGCTAAAATTAGAAAGACTGATGATACCAAGTGTTGATAAGGATATAGAGCCATTAGCCCCCTCACACACTGCTGTTGGGTATGTAAAATGGTAGAGCCAGTTGGAATGAACAGGTACATCTTTGAAAGTGACTATTAAGCCTACTCTGTGAGTTAGCAATTCCACTCCTAGGTATGACCATCAGGAGACATGCACAAAATGTTCATGGAAGTTTATTTTTAGCAGACAAAATTTGGAAACAAGCTTAATATCTCTCAACAAGCAGATTGATAAATCAGTTGTAGTGTGTTCATATGGTGGAATTTTATACAGCAAACAAAACCCAATCAAACAAACCCAATCTACTACTACATGGAACAACGTGGATGAATGTTACGGTCATTATAGTGAGTGAAAAGAAGCAGACATAACAATTGTCTATTGTTTTATTCCATTTATATGAAACTCAAAAACAGGTAATACTAATCAAAAGTGTTAAAAGTCAGAATGGGATTTACCTCTGAGGCATATGCATTTTTCATTGATTGGGAAGGGGCAAATGAAAATTTTCTAGAGTTCTGGAGTGTTCTTTATGTTGCTCTAAGTGGTAGTAAACAAAAACATGCTTACATAAAATTGTACCAAAAGGTACATTAAGATTAGTGTGCTTTGCTATATATGTAGTGCCTCACTAAACAGTATTATAGGATATTTTTTTCTTCTTTTTGCTGCTTTCATATATCACCCTCTTCTTGGCTATGTTGTCCAAAACATCTAAAATGACACAATTAATTTTTGAGAAAACAATAGAAGTTATTACTAAAAAAGCAAAACAAACAAAAAACTAAAAAAAGCAAAACAAACAAACAAACAAAAAAACCCACTAAATTTAAAATATCAGCAGCCTATCTCAATTTATTGGCCTGAGCCCTGGACCTAAAAATAGTCCCCAGGCTTGCCAGCTGGGAACTGGGCTATGTTTAGCCAAAAGTGGCAGAGAGATATGGGGCGGAGCCAAGTGGACATTGCTGCTAGGAGGGATGGCTCTGAGCAGGCTGGGTAGGCCATACCTGTCACCAGGAACTCAGGCCAGCAGCAGCATGTAGGATCTCAGTCTACTGGGAAGTGGAAATGACACAGAGAAAAAAGTTTCAGGAGAAGCAGGCTGGACACAAAGGAACTCAGAGCAGCTGAACCCTGCCTATTCACAGAGCGTACCTTCCTTTTGTCTTCATTTGGTTGGGTTTTCAAGTTTTTGTTTTTAGATTCACTTTTCCACAGCTTGGTTTTATAAGTACCGCGCGCTAACCGATTGCGCCACTGGAGCTCCACACAGCTTGGTTTTAAATGTTGTGCTGATGTTTGGGGAAACTGGGTGCAGAAGTGTTTAGGTTGCAGGGATGAACGTCATGTAACCTCTTCCTTGTTCATGCACCCATCTAGGAGGCAGGGATAGCTGGTGTAATTATCCACATCACAGCGATGCTTTGAAGCTTAATTAATGTTCATAACCCACTTTGAAGTGTTGAGATGAAGGCAGTTGATAGGAATGGTGCCATTCTAAGTTCTACTTACGAACTTCAGCAAGCTCTGAAACATGGGATGTGGTGTCCCCTTGCAAATGTATTAGCAGGGTACCTCCTAATCCACCTGATTGAATTAGAATTGATGTCACTCAGCCAACTGAGAGGACTCTATTTCTATATTTTGTTCATTTTTCAAAGGTGGGTAGAAATACAAGATAAATTACCACAAGTGACAACATTTCAAGGATGGCTTAACAAGTTGATCTGTTGCTATTGTCAATGAAGAACTTTTAACCCCAAAGTAGGATGCAACCCAACTTTTGAGGCAGAGAAAAATGTGCCAAATCCTGAGATCAAAGGTAAGCCACATGCTGTGGATGTCATCAGCAACCTGCCTAAGAATCAATTCATCCTTCTGTATGATTTGGAAATGGCTTCAAATACCATCTTCTCCATTTCTAAGAAGTAGAAACACTAAAATATTACCAATAGGAAAGAAAAAAAAAACTATTTGGAAACTGGTACTGTCAAGAGTGTGGCCTCTCTATCTAGTAGCCAATAAACTTGGCTGTGCTTGATTTAAAAAAAAAATCAAATTATGTGAGCAAACAGGAATATGGTGAGCCAAATAATAACAGTGAAAACCATAACAATGATGGTGGTGATAACAACAAGTATAACAAGTATGCTCTGAAGTTCTACACACGGTTCCAAGAATTTTACATATCATTGGATCCCCACAATTATCCTAGAAGGTAGAACATATTATATACGTGTTATATAGACAAAGAAACTGAGGCTTGGGGAAGTGCAGTAATTAACTCATTTAAGGTTACACTGCTTAGCAGATACCGGTGGTTTTCAAAG
Source organism: Marmota marmota marmota (assembly GCF_001458135.2). Taxonomy (NCBI): domain Eukaryota; kingdom Metazoa; phylum Chordata; class Mammalia; order Rodentia; family Sciuridae; genus Marmota; species Marmota marmota. Next base: position 38,819,312 of record NW_025999977.1, read on the forward strand.
TGTTCGTTGCATGACAGTCCTTCAGAAACTGGTTACAAGTGATATTCCCAGCCTAAGACCAGAAGATCTGATTCAGAAGTGCGAGATGTGATCAAAACAAGTGCATTTTAAGAAGAAATGCATTTTAATAAGCACCCCAGGCAAATCAAGCCTTTATATCACCCTTTGGGTGGTAGTAGCCCAGACCTAGGAGGAAAAAATTAAAAAGCTGAGAATAAGAATTTGCCAGTTATTCTCCAGTACTAGCTCTCCCTGTCTAGCTGAATAGGAGGTCATTTGCCCAATTGGGACTATATGTCCCTGTTGTTAAAAAAGAAAAAAAAAAAGTTATCGCCAATCCATTGATGAATGAAAGTAGTCATTCAAAACATCCAACTTGATTTGTCTAGCTTTCATATTTACCATTAACCTTCTGACTTTAATTTGGTCTCTTGAATAGATTTACCTACCAAAAAGAATCTGATAACCAAACAGACATGTATTTTAACCTGGTAGTTATAATTCTCACAGGTAATGAATGTTTTAGTCAGCTTTTTCACTGCTGTGACCAACCAACCAACCAACAAACAAAAAACCTGAGAAGAACAATAAGAGAACAATAAGAGTTCTCAGTCCATAGATAGCCAGCTCCATTCCTTAGGGCTTGAGGTGGGACAGAACATCAGGGCAGAAGTATGTGGTAGAGGGAAACGGGACATGGCCACCAAGAAGCAGAGAGAGATGAAAGGAATCTCCACTCACCAGGGATAAAATATATATCCTACAAGCAGGCCTCCAATGACCCACGTCTTCCAGCCACATCCTACCTCCCTGAAGTTAAGACCCAGTTAATCCCTCTCAGAGGATTAATGCACTGATTAGGTTAATTTCTCATAACCCAATCATTTCACTTCTAAGCTTTCTTGCGCCGTCTCACCTATGAGCTTTTGGGGGACACCTCTTATCTAAACCATAACAATGATTAAATGGCATTGCACTTTATTAATCAATCTATTATAACTCAGGTTAACATGAGTCATTTCTGGAGAGCTAGCCCTCTCTTAAATGAGCTGCAAGCAGTGAATTATGAACATGCAAACCTCAGAGCTAACACACATTCTGAGGCCTTCCTTTAGTATTCCCATAGCACTGAGCTGGAAGGCTCATTTTTAAAATTAAAAAAAAAATTTGTAGTTGTAGATGGATACAATGCCTTTGTCTTATATGTTTATTTTTATGTGGTGCTGATGAGTGAACCCAGTGCTTCACATATGCTAGGCAAGCACTCTGCCGCTGAGCTATAGCCCCAGCCCTGGAAGGCTCATTTTGAGACTCTAAATCCTGAACTTTTATCCCTACAAAAAGGGTAAGTTTATTAAGTTTAATAAAATAATTTATAAAAAGTCAGTCTCCTGGGTCCTACCTTTCACCCTTGGCTTTAATGTCTATGACCTCTGAGATATTGAGGAGCATGATGATAAGTTTTTAACACCCTTGCTCATTTCCTCTTTTCAAATACCACTTGTCTGCTTCAATTGTTATGGGCCAAGCTATATGGGCAATGACCAAACAGACTCCGTTTTGCCCCCAGACTCCACGTCATGTAAGAAATGCTTCTCCCATGGAAAGCCCCACCTCTGTACACATCAACAGTTGCTTAGCATAGCATGTTTGACAACACAAAATGGCAATTCTTATACAATGTAAAAGTGTTCTTTCTTTGGTTTCCATTTTTCTTGGACTATGTACCCTGTCAGAGATTGATTGTCTAGACATTAGAAACCATCTTTAGTTTGTACTCAACTAGGGTCATTTTGGCCCACTACCTTTTTTGTTTATGATCTCATGACATTTGTTTATGGTTTTGAATGCTTTAATATGGTTTTGGACTATAAAAGGTGTACTCAAACCCCAGGAGGGGGTCAGAGGGTGTAGACTTGCAACCCACCCCTTGGCCCGCCAGCTAGTGTAACCAGACCACTAACTGGTGAATAAAATTTCCGTCTCCTGCTTTAAGATCGACTCAGTGATTTATTGCAATCTCACCTGAACAGTATGAGGCATAACTCAGTAAATGGAAAAGACACACAATGAACTTGGCCAGAGATAATGCTATGGAGACTGAACCAACCCATATCATGCCTCCTCCTTTCCTTATTATATGCATTTTAAAATAGGGCAAAACAAAACAAAACAAACCAAAAAAAAAAAAAAAAAAAAAAAAAAAAAGGCTGGGTAAAGCAATTGCAGTTTTCCTGGTCTCCTAAAGAGGACATTATTGAAGGTATTTGCCCCTTGTGCTCTTGACGGGAGACTTACTCTGATTTCTGCCTTCCTTGATAGCCTCTTTTCCCTCCCCAGCATTCCCCAAGCCTGTTCTCCCTTTTTGACTTTTCTTGGCCTTGCCTCACCTGTCTGTCATGTTCTTTATCTTCAGCCTCCTGTGCTTAGCTCTTCTCCTGATGATTGGTTCCATTACTCAAATCTCAGCTAAACTCTTACCTTCAGAGAGGCCTTCACTGACAAGCCCACTTAAATTACATCATTTAATTTTATTTTCTGGATAGCATCATCAATTACTGATATTTTTCTTATATTTTTATAGGCTGTCTCCCCCATATCATATTTTCCCTGTTATATTTACATTGCCCCAAATTGTGCCTAACGCAGGAAAAATGCTGTATACATTCTTGGGGAGACAGGAGAAAAGAAAAAAGAAAGGGAGAAAGAGAAGGGAGGAAACCAGAAAGGGAGGGTGAGAGGAGGGAAGGAGAAAAATGAAGACAGTGGTGTAAGATGCTTCTGATCTGAGGCTGATTGCTGGAGGCATCCAACTGGGTTGTGTCTTTGCTTAACAGTAAAATATTTTTATCCACCTCCTTTGTAAACAAATCAGAGATCTTGAAGATGTGTTGAGTTTATTGCATAAGACTGTTTAACAGTAGTTAAGAAAACAAATGAGTTACACTGAGAGTCTTTACTAGATATTTGTCATCATTAGCTCAGTCTCATAATTTATTACAATATGAAACCAGGAAAAATTGTGTAAGTGGTTGAATTCAAGAAGCTAAGTTTCAAAGTGGAACAAAAACAGTTGCACTAAAGATTTTCTTTCAACACAGCTCAAAAATACCTTCTTGGCAGCAAATGGGAATAACAGTAAAGAGTCTTCCAAAAAGCCTGGAAATAGGAAATAAGGTTGCCATCTGAGAATTAAACCAGTAACGCGCGCACACACACACACACACACACACACACACGGATAAATCAACTGAGGGAGTAATCGGAGGTGACCAGTATGTAACTGGATTTGGGGGACACCCAGATGACCTGGGAATAGGAAGGCAAGCACCAGAATGTTCCTGTTAGTTTAACCAGTAGAAAACTCATCAATGAAAGCCTGCATGATCAGAGGAGGCAGGGGAGCTGTCAGCCAGTAGCCTGGGAAACATTAGCCTAAGAAGCCAGAAGCGGGTAGCCCCTGCCAAGCCCTATTCAGGAGAGAAGGACATGCCCAAGGACATGAGCTCTCAGACCTCTTTGGCAAGGAATCCTTTGACAAACCATCTATCTACCTCCTCTTACTCAGATTTCATGCTCTAGCAGCCTGGCTCCTGGGTGCTCAGTTAGTCTACAGGGAACACATGCCCTCATATGGAGATGTGATGGCCCATCTGTTAGTTGGTTGCATTTATTTGTAAAATGGGATAAATTTGACTTCTGGCTGTTCAACAGTCTCTTTTAGCTTGAGTTAGTGTGAGTCTTCCCCTTGAGATAAAGCTCCAGAGCAGAGTGACTTGTGACTTATGTAGGGCTCAGACTACGAGGCAGAGAATGAACCAAAATTTATACAGTTGGCTCTGAGAAGATAGCTCCACAGAGGGCTGGTCTAGCTCAGTTCTCTCAAGTTCACTCTCATGTAACTCATATGGCACTGAGCAAGGGGAAGAAGAGAGGCCAGGAGTATGACTCTGGCTCATCTTCTAGAGGCCACAAGGCCTAGATAGATGAGATGTGGATACCTTAGTCCAGGGGCCAGCAAAGCTTTTCTGTAAAGAGCCAAATAATAAATATATTAGGCTTCACAGGTCACATATAATCCTGGTTACATATTTTTTGCCATTTTAAAAATATAAAAAACAGGGCTGGGATTGTGGCTCGGTATGAGGCACTGGGTTTGATCCTCAGCACCACAGAAAAATGAATAAATAAAATAAAGGTATTGTGTCCATCTACAACTAAAAAAATATTTTTTTAAAATATATAAAACACATTCTTTGCTTTTGGTTTGAAAATAGGCTTCTGGTTGGATTTGCCCGAAGGCCTTATTTTCTGGCCCTTCTCTACTTCTGATCTGGCCCCTTGTTATGGGGGAGACCTTTTGGAAAAGCTACTTATAAAATGTGTTCACTTATTAACAGACAAATGGTCACCTCATAATCTGCCTTATTCCTCTCCAGGCTGATGGCTTCTACCTTTGCCAGTCTGTGGGGCCAGATGGTCAAATGAGGAGGAGCAAATTGCAAGGGAATTTGTGTGGAAGCTGGTGGTGAGGAGTGTAGTGTGCTGGGAGGGTGCGTGGGGCCTAGCCAAGGAGAGGAGGGGTTGTTTGAATAAAGTTTCAACCAAAGATAAGTCTTTGTAGAGAAAGTTAGGGAGAAAATGCCTCTAGCCAAGGATGAGCTTAGCTCAGGTCACTGGTGGAAGTACCAAGTCCAAGGGATCTTGGAGACATCTCCTAAAGGCCCTCCAAACCCTAGGCTTGCCTTCTGTGGCTTATCACCACCAGGCTCTGCAGGGCCCCATCAGCTCTTTACCATTTATTCCAGTATAAGTGCCTCAGCAGATTGGATAATTTTCTCAAATTGCACTCAGTGAATGGGCCTCCCTGAAAAGTGGATCCTCCAGACCCAGATACAGCTGAAATCATCATTTCCTTGAGAGAGGAATAAGACTTCCTGAAAGTCCCAACTTAACCAACTTTGCTATTTCTATCTATTTCTAAGACAGCTTATTAATTATATATTTCATTCTTTGAAATTTGAATCACTTTCTGCCGCAGTCTGGCTGGGCACAAAATAACCGAGCCACCAAGAGGCACTTGTAGGTTCAAACAGGAACTACGTTATTGCCCAAACTCTCACCCGCACTCCCCCGCGCACTCCCGCGCAACTCTCCCAGCCCTCAACTGGGCTCCGGGAGAGCTCAACGGGAACTCCGAAAGACCTCAAAAGTAGCGGGGTGCAATAGGCAGCAGGAGCCACCCTATTGCCAGGCAGCAGGGGTCTATATACAACTGAATACACAGCCTGTTTCAATCCAGCATCATCCAGTCACAGCAATTATACACAGCTTAACTTAATTATCATCATCTTAATGGCTTGCTGGCATCACCTCTCAACCACTCCTTCTGGCAAAATGCCAGGCGCCATCCCGACTCGTCTGTGGCTCTCAACATCTTTCAGTTTTTATTTATTTCATTTCAAAATATGCTAATGAATAGAGTCATGAAATTGACCAATAGGTAAGTCAGGATCACAGGGCAGTGGGGGAGTTGGTGATAGAATTATAAATGGAGGGTTCCGTGTTCTAACATCCTCTTTCTACTCTCCACAGTGGTAGTTCTCACATACTGTGATGGACAGGAATGGGGCAGGGAGGGAAAGAGAGGGCAGTGGAATTTGGTTAAGTTAGGTCCTTTCAGGAAGTCTTATTCCTTTCTCAAGGAAATGATGATTTCAGTTGTATCTGGGTCTAGAGGATCCAGTTTCCAGGGAGGCCCATTCAACTGAGTGCAATTTGAGAAAACTATCCAATCCGCTTAGCCCTCATTACCTGTAGTTAAAATTTACTCATCTATAGTTCATGTCATTTTTCTTTGAGTCTTCTTGAAACCTCTTCAAACAAAACAAAACAGGACTTTGACAACTCAAGGTAGAAAATGGTTCTACTTGTTTTGAAATGGCCAACAGAGGAACCATAGAAAACAGAGTGATTCTTGAATAGGCAAAACCACATTTGGATGATTCACAGCCAGAGGCAGTGGCTAAGATCATCCTCTTTCACTGGCTAGGATTCATCCAATAAATCACAAGGTAGAATCATGAAAAGGCCTCTCTTTTTTAAAACAGAAGAAAGGAATGTGTCTCAGACTCATTGTGTTCATTTCAAGAGAATCAAAACAAAGTAAAACCTTTTAGAATTTGAAGCTGTGGCAAGTAACTTAAGATGACAAAAATATTCTACACTCAATGAAGGTGGATTGAAAATATACCCTTAATGACATCCTGCCTCCATGAATAAAAAGTAAATGTAGGGTTTTAAGGAGGTTAATAGAAATACAAAAACATTAAGAGGCTCCTGAAAGAGACCTAAGACTCATTCTGGCATCAATGTTATAAAAGTACTATAGCTGTGTGCAATGCAGTGATTAAATAAGAGTCATCAGCTAGAATTGTATACATTTTAGAGTTTGGATGGATCCTAGAGAAATTGTCCAGGTGGAGAAACTGAATCCCTGTTCCCTACTCAAAATCTGTGAGTTGGATTGAACCAGGAACCTGTATATTTCTCTGACCCAGAACTTAGCACAGATAAAAAGACACACTGTTTGAATCCTTGAGACTAGGCTCCTTGACCACAAAGACTATTTTTGTTTTTTTTCTTTTAGCATTGGAATTGAACCCAGGGTCTCACGCATATCAAGCAAGTGCTCTACCACTGTGCTACATCTCTCTAGCCCTTTTTATTTTATTTTGAGACAGGGTCTTGCTAAGTTTCCTAGGCTGACCTCAAATTTGGCAATCCTCCTACCTCAACCTCCCAAATAGAAGATCATATTCTTTATCTTTCAATTCCTAATATTCAGTACAGTGTCTGGAACTTAGCATCCAAATTTATATATATTACACTATTAGAAGAAGCAAATTATATATATTACACTATTAGAAGAAGCAAGAGTACAAAAGCAAGGGCAATATAAAAATACTTGTAAAGTATTGTTTGATTCCCCGTGGTATTGCAGGTAAGATTTCCCCAAAAGCAAAAGTGAACTTGACCTCAGTGTTTCTTTTCTTAAGTGAGCAGCCCAGGTTACAGGCAGGCATCTGCCAGACTGCTCACTGATACCACCTCCATTGTCACTATGAATCTGTCTTGCTCGTTTTGTCTGATCAGAATACTAGATGAGTTCACTCCCAATTAAGTTCTCTACTTTAATTATAGCAGAAATAAAAATTGGGCAGACAAATGACTTTCATTCAAGTATTTCAGATACGTTTTCCTTTTGAAGTCTGAAGTACTAAGGATAGATTAAAAGAGCATCTTGTTTGAAGTTGAAAGTACAGATGATCTCATCATGGAAAAAGATTAAACATGATTCTAGCCACCTTATGATTATAATGGTTCATCAGATTCAATAGCTGTTGGGAAACAATCATATCTTTTTTATATCTAAATTATTTGGTTCTTTTCTCTGAAAAAAACAAAACAAAACAAAAAATACTGTGAACCCTTAATTTCAAGAGCACAAAGAATTGTGCTATTTATAAACCAGCCACAGGACAAAGGAAAACAATAAAGAATTAAATGTTACATTCTCTTAAGAAATATTTTCTTTCAGTATTACATAAATATCTTTGTGCTCTTTTGCTTTCTTTTTGAAATCAAGTAACCCTATGACATTTCAAAGTGAAATAACTGCACACAAAATTTTTACATAGAGGCGAGGATGACTTTTTTAGAACCAGTATAATTAACTATACACACAGTGTGTTATTCATTGTCATCTGACCTTTATTATTTAATTTCATATTCTGAATATGTTTGCTTCTAAATTTAGTTAGGAAAATGAGGGAATGGTATGGTTGCTTTGCTGGCTCTACATTATAGTGGAGTATACCTAGAATAGTTTTCAAATGTGGATATTAAAATATCTGTATCTATATCTATATACATACATAAGTGTGTGTGTGTGTGTGTGTGTGTGTGTACTTTGTATGTTTGGCTTAGTAATTTGGATTTATTTGAAGAGACTCCAATTCAAGGTCCTGAAAAATTGTAAGTAACTGTTAGTTATGGTGCTTGGTGGGGTCAAGAAGAGGCATACCCTCTCTGAGATAGGGGACAGAAGTTAGTGGCTGAAATTTTCTGAAAAGTTTCCTTCCTTGATGCTTTCAGTGACCATGATATGGCTGATCTAGATCCAAAATTAAAAAAAAAAAAAGTAGGTAATTCCTTATTTATTTATTTATTAAAGTTGTAGATGACACAATACCTTTATTTTATTTGTAGTTATTTTTATGTGGTGCTGGAGATCGAACCCAGTGCCTCATGTAGGTTAGGCAAGCGCTCTACCACTAAGCCCCAGCCCCAGCCCTGGATAATCCCTTTTTTAAAACATGAAAATTCAAACCCTTTCTCTATAGCAGATGAAAGACACCTACTGCGGTCCATGTGTAACATGAGGGTAGCGTTACAGGAGCCTCAGTGGGACCTGAGGGTATATGAAGTAGAATTTTGGAATCTCCACTACAGTAAGCCTACTACTAGAAGTTGGGTTACCTCTCCTGCTCCAATAAAATGGCCACTGTCTGGCCACGGCCACTTGTGTGGTAGTGCGGTTTGTATCCTGTGCTCAGTGCATCGCCAAGGGGGCACTAAGGGCTAAAGTCCAATCCAATCTCCTCTGGCCAAGTCCAGCTCCCTGGGCTGGGGCTGATTCTGCAAGGAGGAAAGGGTACTTTTTATGTTCCCTCTGCCCAGAAGGGTGATAGTTTTCTTCACTGACACAAAGTCTTAGATGCTGGCAAGGTCCAGGCCTGAGGCTGTGGATGTTCCTGGGAGAGCTTCAGACTTCATTCCTGCTCCTGTCTTCCTTGTGTCCCCAGGGCTTGCACAGCTCCTGGCAGTCCCTAGGATCAGCTTGAGGAGCAGTATCACCAGAACTGTCATGTCTGCTGTGGACTTGAAGCAGGGAGGCAGGCGGGAGGCTCTGAGAGGCCTCCTCTGTCCCCGCTGAGAAGCATCAGGGTGGGTACCCTTTTCCAAAGAACTCAGAGGTAGACTGGGCTTGTTCCTTAGGCTCCTCTTCCTCTACTTGCCTCCTTCACTCCAAGAAGAAGATTCTAGCTTCTTCACCTCCAAGGCATTGGGGACTGGGTTCATTTTCCTTCTCAGGTGAATCTGCATGTTAAGCATAATCAGAAAAGTCTAACACCCAAAGAAATTCCTGGAATTCTTAGTTTGGGAGTGAACTCCTGAATGCTTCGCTTTGATTTAAACTCCCAACCTGAGCAGTCTCAGGAAGCAAGGCTGCCCCTTCATGCAGGCCTGGCCAGGAGTGCAAACAGGGGCCTAGACCCTATGGGCACACATTCGAAAGTTAGACATCAAACTAAAAAATAATAAATAAAATGTTCTCTGTTCTTCTATCTTGACAAATCAATGACACCATCCAAAAATATTTGTAAAGCTGTGGTGTTTATATGATGAAAGGTAGCAAGAATATCAAAGATGACTGAATTTAACTATTATTGCACATGTTTGGGGAGCTAGTGACACTTTGTAGGAATGATAAAAGACACCTGTAATTCATGATTTATTCATTTATGCTACAATATTTCTTCTACTTCCTGTATGCCAGCAAAAATCATTATTGTTACAATAAAGGTTTTTGTATACTTTGTGTTCAATTGATTGCAACAATTTAACAGATTAAAAGTAAAATACAGAGGCTGGGATTGCGGCTCAGCCTAGAGCACTCACCTAGCGCTGATGAGGCCCTGGGTTCGATCCTCAGCACCACATATGAATGAAATAAACATAATGTGTCCTTCTACAACTAAAAAATAATAAATATTTAAAAAATTAAAGTGCAATTGTATTCAAAATGCTTAAAATTTGAGTATATTTTCATTAAAATATAAAGTGAATGTTAAATTTAAAATTATAATTACTTTGCATATTTTATTATCCTAAAATATTATATTATCTATTAAATTAGAAGTCAAAATGAAAAATAACAATGCTATCAACATTTTAAATAAAATAAGTAAAGCTGAACTTTAAAATTTAACTTTTAAAATGTTTTATTAAATCTTTTAAAATGGATTTATTAATTTATTTTTAGAAGCTATTTATTTATTTATTTATTTATTTATTTATTGGTACCGAGGATTAAACCTGAGGGGGCTTACACACTGAGTCACTTAAAATAGATTTATTTTTTAAAAAATTACAATCCAAAGGTTTAATATTCATGTAGTCATCAATACAAAGAATTAGTATTGTTTCATAATACTACACACTTTCACATACATTGACATATTTTCATCATAAAAGCACAGTCAATATTCATCATTTTGTCTATGGGGGATATGGTCCAAGATCCCCAGAGTATTCCTGAATTCATGGGTAGTACCAAACCTTACATATGCTTTTTTTTCCCTATACATACATACCTTCAATAAAATTTAATTAATGAATTAGGCACAGTAAGAGATCCACAACAATAACTAATAATGTAATATAACAATTATAATGATATATTGTAATCAAAGGTATTTGAAACTTATGAATTCCTGGGTACTTGCCTGTAATCCCAGTTACTCAGGAGGTTGGGGTAGGTGGATCTCAAGTTGGAAGTCAGCTTCAGCAACTTATTGGGGCCCTAGGCAACTAATAAGACCCTGTCTCAAAATAAAAAATAAAAAGGGCTGGGAATGTGGCTTAGTGGTAAAATGCCCCAGTAAGGAAATAAATACAACTTCCAAATTATTCTTTTCTGAAAATTTCTACTTAATGCTTTTAGACTACTGGTTGGCCATGGATAACTGAAAACCATGGAATATGAAACCCAGTTGGTAGGGGCGACTGTAAGCAGAATTGTTTGCTATTGCAAATATCTTCAGTCCTATTGTGAACACACCAAATTCCTGAGTACCTCTGGATTGTGAGCTGGGACACAGAAGCCTAGAAGGAATGCTGAGCACTCCTGGCTGATGACACTTCCTTATGCAAGAATCTGTGGCCTTCATACTCTGAGAAGAAGGATTTGACAACTTCTTGTTTAAGAGCGTCTTTACTCAAATCTTTCCAAAGCAGTTTTTATTTCTAATGTCAGCAGCAACACAATCCACGATGCTTCTTTTCTTTTGAGACATTGGGCAAGGGAGGACCAGAAAGGCTTCAGGGGGTCCTAGATGATGTCATCTCAAGAAGAAATGTTTAGGGTCATGAGTTGCATTGGGCCAGAGGTAATCATGCACCCTTTAATTGACTCTGTGTGTGTGTGTGTGTGTGTGTGTGTGTGTGAGAGAGAGAGAGAGAGAGAGAGAGAGAGAAAGAGAGTGCGAGCACTGGGGGCCTCTGTTGTCTGGGTCTCAGGGTGGTACTATCAAGAAGTTGAGGAGAAATCATCCTAAAAAATTCATATGTCCATTTAATAGAGAGCCCATTTAATTAGCAAGTTATAAATAACAGGCATGCTAAACATTTACTTCTCATTTTGCTGTGAGAGTATTCTTTCTTTGTCTTCTTTGTCCCTCTCTCTTCCTTCTCCTCCACATGTGTTGCTTCCATGAATCTAAGTTGGTTTGGGATCTTTCAATTAATTTGTGTTCTAACCCTGGTGCCAGAACTCTATTCCCCCCCACACCTCCCGCAATGGGGTTATTGAGACATAATTCACATACTGTACACATTACCCATTTCAAACGTATGTGTCATTTTTTTTTTCCTTGGTGCATTTCCACAATCAACTTTAGAACAGGGTCATCATTTCCAAAGGGAACAAACACCGTGCTTACCCTCACCCCCTTCCCCATGTCAATCTACTTTCTGTCTCTATAGATTTGCCTCTTCTGCGTATTTCATATAATTGACATCACACATTATCTGGTCTTTGGGACTAGCTTTTTTCATCTGTGTTTTCACCCATGTTGTAGCATAGATCAGTACTTCATTCCTTTTTATTGCCAAATAATGTTCCGTTGTGTGGACATACCACATTTTGTTTATAATTCATCAGTTTGACAGACATTTGAGTTCTTTCCACTTTTTAGCTATGAATAATGCTGCTATAAACATTTATGTACATATATTTATGTACACATGTATGTCAATCTCTTAGTATGTACCTAGTAGTGAATTGCTGAGTCAAACATTAACTTCATGTTCACCCTTTGAGGAATTGTTAGACTATTTTCCAAAGCAGCTATGTCATTTTACACTCCCATCAGTAGTACAACAGGATTCTAATTGGTCCACATTCTCACCAACACTTACTATTATCTGTTTTTATTATAACCATCTGAGAGGATGAAAAGTGATATCTCATTGAAATTTCCCTAATGACAAATGATAATAGTTCTTTTTTAATTGGCTATTTCTGAAAAGAGAGGAAGAGTACAAATGTCTGTGAACAGCCCCCTTTATCACTATGGTCAGGTGTTTAGACAAGAGGCCAATTCATGAACTGTAAATATGAAAAAGGAGGGTGGAACCCCACTTCTCAAACCTGCAGGCCAGGTTCTCAGTACTTCTACTTGTCAGGAAGCTCTCATCTTCAGTGAGCTGCCTCCTCTTCCTCCTCCTCCTCCTCCTCCTCCTCCTCCTCCTCCTCCTCCTCCTCCTCTTTCTCTTCCTTCTCTTTCTCCTGCTTTTTTTCTAATCTAAAATCTTTTCCTGAATCAATTTTCCTTCCTTCCTTCCTCCTTCCTTTATTTCTTCCTCCTTTCCCTCCCCTTCCTGAAACTTTTGGTCACTAAGTCAAGCTTTGCTCTGAAACAAGGACTAACTCCACAGATGTATTTTTAAAGACAAGCTTTGGCAGCCCACTAAACAGTTGACATTTTCCTTTCCCTTTTGAATTACTGAGTCCACCTGAGGTATGCAGATGTGGCCAAACTTACAGGTTCCCCTCACCCCTCAGACAACTCAGCAGGAGTTCTCCTCTGGGAGTAGGGGAGGTAGGTAAATCCGTTGATAGGGAATGTGGGTAGAAACCAAAAATCTGGGCTGAGGGGGCATAGGTAACTTGAAGAAACCTTAGGAAATACCTTAGTTTGGGTTTGGTCACTATATTTGTTTTGAAATTTCAAATCATTTAAAAAAGAGGGCATAGGCATTTTTTAATTTTGCTACAAGGAAACAAGCGTTAGAAATATGTTGAAAAAAAAATGTAGAGAATGCAGTCCATAAAAACAGGAGCTCTGCCCTCCTCCTTACTGAATTAAAAAGACACATTTAGCTCATTTCCTTCAGCCTGGCACATGTTGGAAAGGCACCTGCTATTGCCGTGTGCTCCTGAGATTGCACGTGTACTTCTCTGGGGTTAGTGCTGGTTGACCCACCCCGTGGTCCTCAAAGAACTTTGTCTTCCCTCTCTGGTTCACCATGTCCCCATTTCTCCCACTTTAGACCTCTAGAGAAAGAAGATTCTGGAACCCAACCTTCTGCTGGTCTTATCTATGTTCCCTCCTAGACCTGGAGGCAGCCCTTTTTGTGTTATGGGCCAAATGCCTCTCTCCCCACCCCCCCCAGCTTTTTTTTTTTTTTCTATTTCTTTCATCCCCTAACCAAAGTGAGGGCTTGCCCCTTGAAGACACCTGCCCTATCCTTCCTGTTCTTGCACTGCGTGGCCCTCGCTCCCCCACAGTTTTTGCACTGGGCTGTCCCCTTTGCTTGCAGCCGCTGTCCTCCAGTGGCTCACTCCCTGTCATTACTCAGATCTCAGCTCCCATAACACTTCCTCTGGAGGCCTTCCCTGATGTCCTCAATCGCAGTTCAGTGACAGTTGGGACTTCTGTCTGTTTTGTTCACTGTAGTGTTCCCAGCATCTGGAACAGTGCCGTTGGCAGGCACTTGATGGATCTTTGCTGAATCGTTAGGATAAAGCAGCTCTGTTAAAAGCACCAGTTGCATAATCTCTGCCATTTTGTGTTAGGCAAAAAAGGAACGAAGGAATGAACAAAGAAAGGAGGAGCGGATAAGAGAGAGGGAAACAGAGCTCCTGGCAGGGCAGAGGACAAAATGACAGCTGGAGAGAAAATAGGAAATGGGAACTGAAGCCTGCTCTCACTTTCCTTGAGGTGGTAATTGCTTTGTGCTGCCATGAAAACAAAAACTAGGCTTGACTTAAAGAAAAAACACATTTTGGAAGATACCAGAGAAGGTTTCCAGTTTTTGTCACCAAAAATTAAGAAAAAAAAATGGTTCGATAGGTGTCAATTCCTACTGCACATTAAACAATCTCTTAAACATATCAGCATAAGAGGGATCCAAATTCAAGGGACATCATTTTGTGGGAAGGAAAAATAAAAAAGCAGTCCCTTCTACAGTGCACATTGTTTCCTGAGGCCTTTTGGCTACCTCTAAGGTGCTTTGTTCCCAGCTGAGTGACTTGCCTGTCACAGTAGAGACCGACAATACATAAAGGATGTTCCCAACTCAGATCCCCATTGTGCAATCACCCTTGATTTCTTTTGCTAAACTGGATCTTCAGCTTCCTTTGCCAACTGAAATCAAGTGTGTTAGGTCACGGCCCAACTATGAAATAGTCTCCATGCTTGTTTTTCTTTCTCCTTTCTTATCCTCTGTTTAGTACTTGGAACAAGTCAGATTATAATTATGAGGAACTGAGGCCTCTTGCTAGCACACTGAGGCTGAGCAATGCTTCTAGTATTGTTGAGACTCCCGGTGTCAGCCAAAGGTATTAGTCACGTGATTGTTTGGGGTATGTAATCATCTAAGACTAAAATGACATCCCCAGAGTAAATTACACCGGAATTTAGCAAACCTGCAGTGTAGGACTTGCCAAGCAACAATGAACTAATAGCTCCGCCCCCTTCCTATGCTCCATATGATTAGCATTATTTTTCTAGTGGCTCTTGTTTGAAACTAAAGAGGGACCTCATCCAGTTTTGGTACAGGTAAGTGCCCAGAGACTAAGGCTCCCTAGATGTGAAATTTTTACAGCGACATGTTTTGAGTTTTCTTTCTCGATGTAGTTGATGCTTTAGATCTCTGTACATGCTGTTCTCTCACCTCTGGCTTTTGATATATGATGTCCCCTCTGGAAGGCCCTTCTCCTTGTCCTCCCTTTTGCCCTTGTATATCTGGTGGGCTTCCACTCATTCAAAATGCTTCTCCTGAGTGCGTTTTCCTTTACCTTCCACTGTCCTGATTATAACTTCACTTGTCTTCCAACACTCTAACTTGTATATCCCCTGCATAGCCTGTGTCACATTATACATTAATTATTTTCATATGGAAATTTGTGAAGGGCAGAAACAATATCTCCACACCCTTGTTTTCCCAGTGTTTGGCAGAGCCTTGAAAATAGTAAGCCCTCCACAAATGTTGGTTCCCTCTTTCCTTCTTCAATTATTTATCCTCATTGTCATGCGTGTTCTCAGTTCAAAATGTAATTAAAGTTTTATTAAATTTTAGATCACATACTTTGAAGATATATATTATTAAGTACATGTAAGTTTAGAGTTCCTGTATCTCTCTGATGAATTAAAATGTCTATCAAAACACAGCGACTCTCTTTGTTCCTAATAATGCTTTTTATTTTAAACTTACTTGTCTGATGATCGTAATAGCTACACTGATTTTTTGAGGGGATATTTTCCAGCTCTGTTTTTCCTTCTTCTTATATTTCTACTTTCTGTCGTTTTTGGCTCCTATAGTTTGGCAAGTCTTTCATAAAATGTATATATTTGGATTTATAAGATTTTTAAATTTAATATTTCCTTATCTTTAATAGGTGAGTTAAATCCACTTACTTTATTATGATTACTCACCTTTGGATTTCATTTCTATATTTATTTATTTATTTCTATATTTCATTTTGTGGTTTCTGTTTGTGCTGCTTTCTCTGTGATTCCTTCTCTCCAGCTTTTTCTCGTGGTGTACCACACTTAAACTTTGTGAGTCTTCTTTTCCACAAACATGTTTGATGTGCTTCTCATAGGGGAGGATCAATTGAAGTAGGTTCCTATGTTGTTTCTTCCTTTAAGTAGGAAAATGAGAAGATTCCAGGGGATATTTAGAATTATTCATTGCATCATCAATAAAAGGGAATAGCTAAAGGGGAGACTTGGGGAAAGAAAAACAACCAACTTTTTATTTCTTAACAACTCTCACTGGGACTAAGGCAGTTGAACAACTAGGCAGCTAGTTCCCAAAATGACGAGTGGCCACGGTGTGCAATTCTGGATACAGAAGCATGGAATTTGCAGTGTGTCTGCTCCCAGGGGGAGGGTGGTCACTACAGGGAAGGCCTTGGGAGCTCAGTATGCTGTATGTGTTGCATGACTTTATGTGGAATCAAGTCTCCCAGGTCTTGTCTCCATTTAATCTGCAGCATAAACCTCAATCTTTCAGTATGCCATGATGGTATTTGACTGCTTGGCTCAAATCAATCACAAACAGACACAAAGGGGAGCCATTAAATAGTATGACAGGACTCAGTTATAATTGCACTGCCTGATAATGCAAAATACAATTAGATGGATCTTTTTAAGGATTGTTACTTAGGTAAAGATAAACAATTTTAACACAGTGTATTGCTTTGTAGTCTCACTTTTAGATTTTTCCCTGTAGTAACAAGTATGTCACAGCAGTTAATAGTCTCGAATGTGGGGTTTCATACAGACTAGGTTTTGAGTTCCTTGTACTAGCTACATGATCTAAGGCAAGCATTTAATCAATCATGCTAAACTTCAGCTTCCTCATATCTTAAGTGAGGTTAAATTTATAAATAGAATGGTCATGAGAATTTAGTAAATTAACACACAAAGCCTTTAAAGATAATAGCTGTCTTTTAATTTTTTTTATTATTATTTTTATTAATAAGGAATTCTTTGAGAAGGTATAGGGAGGACATCTGAGATGGAACTGGGTCTAGATAAGCATTGGACTCTTTGCTTCAGGTATTTAACCTGAATAGCATGGATAGCCCTTCAAACTTTCAAGATTCGGGCTGGGGATGTGGCTCAAGCAGTAGTGCGCTTGCCTGGCATGCGTGCGGCCCGGGTTCGATCCTCAGCACCACATACAAAGATGTTGTGTCTGCCGATAACTAAAAAAATAAATATTAAAAATTCTCTCTCTCCCTCTCTCTCTTTAAAAAAAAAAATAAATTTTTCAAACTTTCAAGATGCCCCAGGAGGTCAGGAGTGTGACTTATACCCTCTAGCATACCATCCGGAGCTGGCAGATATCAGGGGTGCTGGTAAACACTTGCTTTCAGAGTGCATGGCTTCTGTGATAAGGCCAGCATGATCTTCTACCCTCAAGTCCTGTTCTCTTCAACTCAGGAAACTGTCAGGTACTCTACTTCTGGAGTTGGAGAGCATCTGCGCTGGCCTGCTGAGCACAAATTGGGAATTCGTTTCCTGTGCGATCAGGATTATCTGTAGATGACATGTACCATTGAACTCAGTACTACTAACACTGTCTGAAATGAGACCCTGAGGACCTAACTTGAGATCTCAACCCTATAAATAACATGCTTCACCCTGGGAAATGTGTTCTCAGTTCCAAATAATCAATTTACAAATAAAACACTGAAACATAAACCACTAGGAAAGCGGAGCTACATCCTTCCCATCTGTAGTGCAGGAGGAGGAAAGAAACTTCCACAGACCAATTGAACTGTAAGAATATTTGGGCACTGCACAATTTTCTGAATGGAAGTTAGCCAGGACAGAGATGAGCAGTTTGTTGAAAAGAGCAATATTGGCTCCTTAGTGGCTATCAAATGATAAGGACATGGAATTCAGTATGGTCCAGCAGCCACCCTGTGCCTTTTATTCCTTGGAGAGTTTACCTCAGAGGAGAAAAGGACATCTTCTTGCCCAGGGCTTTCTGGAAGCTTCTACAAATTGCCTAGAGGGAGCCTCTGTGCCTATGCTCCATCCCCCCCAAATTGGTCTGCCCAGTAACAGCTCTCCTAGTTCTCCTTGCCAAGATCTGTCTCCAACTGCCTGTCACACTTTGTGTTTGACTGCCCTGGGCCTGGATCTTTCATCAGACAGTTAAGTGGTAGATGCCAAGAGTCTACTATGGCTCAGGATGACTCCAAGCTCTGTGAAAGAACAGAAGAGACAGGATCTGCTCTCAAGGAATTTACAAACTAGTTTTGGGAAGCCATCTATCCTACCCAGCAAAACACAGTATTCAAGTCAGCCCGCCCTGATCTGAATCTACCATTTCTTAGTTATGAGCTTTGAATCTCAATGTTTTCATCTGTGAAATGGGGATAAGTATAGCTATCTCATATGGGCGTCATGAGGACTGTGCACCAGATAAAGCACTTAGCAGTGCCTGCACAAATTAAGTGCTCAATAAATGCTAGCCATCATTATTTGGAATTTTTTAAAAAAATGAATTATCAACTAGTCCCAGCTGTTAAAGGAACCTTATAACTCTTTCCTCAACTCCCTGCTGAATCTTCTCAGACCTGGAGAAGGAAGCAATGCTGTTGGGTCACAGCAATGGGCAGGGATGAACTGGTGCAAGAGGGGCTTTGGGGACCCATGAAGAGCTGTGGTTGACCTCTGGCAAAGGCAGAGAACTGTCTTGCTCAGTTCTGCACCACACATCTTTCTGGGCTTGGAAACTAAATAACTGGAACTGATTCTGCTTTGAAGAATCTGCAGCTAAGTGAGAATTCAAGACACACAAGGTACAGCTTTAACACAGCCATGAAGATGCTTATTAATGAAAGAGAACAAAATGACATGGTGCAAACTTGATGGACCTACGAGGAACATTTGGGGCAGGAAATGCTTATTGGTAGAGGTCTAAATTTTGGACTTCTGAGTAAAATTTTCCAGACCTGTTAATACCTCCTGTAGCTCTTCTGTAACAATAGCCATGGGGCCCTGTTCTTACCTGTGCCCCTCCAAACCTGTCTCTTTGTTTTCTGGGTCTGTTTCTCTCCCCAGACAAACTGTAGTCAGGAAACACATTTCTGATCCTGCCCACAGACCCAGTGGTTTTGGTGAAAGGCCAGAGCCTTGGGGTCCGGTGTTTGCTTTCATGGTTTGCAGCAGGCACTGGAGAAGTGGTGGGTGGTGACAACTTTCATTCCAGGCAGCTGCTAACTGGGCTTTTGCAGAGGGTGATGTTTACTCTGCAGGTTTAATGACGGTGCTGGCTTTCTGGGAGTGGCGTAATGAAAGAGATTCAGACAGAGGTCGGCATGAACCTCCTCCAGGCAAGGCTGCCCCAGCCAGCAACAGAGAGCAGTTCCATTGAGCCTGGGATTCCAGTGTGAGACACAGCTTTTGTCAGAAGGTTTTTAAAACCCAATGACTGTGTCACTTTGCCCTCTGGATAAATTGTGTGAGTTCGGCAGCAATCACACCTCCTCGCTTCATTAAGTGACAGTGAGAAGAAAAACAAATGCAAAACGAAAAACACGACTGTGAAACTATTTTAGTTAAAACTATCCTAGTGGAATTTGTTGGTACCATTGAAATTATCAGCAGATCGAAAAAAACTGAAACCCAGAGAAGGAAAGCATCTGGCCTGAGATCACACAGCATATGAATACAAGAGCAGACTGAGATCCAGGCTTTCTGGTCCTATTCCCTTTTATTATTCTACATCTGTTGACAACCATGAAGAATTCTTTTTCTCTTTCAGTGGATTCTTCTTTCTTCCAGAAGCCTAAACAGAGCCAGGATGATCCAGGAAATTCAGGGAATCCTAATTCACTTTCAAAGCCATGTTGCTTTCTGTTAGCCAGGCCGTATGCATTGCTGTTTCAATTAAGTTTCTCACTGTTTCATATGAAAGCTTGCAAATTACCACTGGTTCTAAATAAATCAATTTAGGTATTCGGGGGTTTATAAATATAGAGAATCTTGCTTTTCCTCTCATTCTCTCTTCCCTGGCTCTCTTCCCTCCACCCACTTCCATTAAGATGCATTTTTAAAAAAAGACTTAGAATACATATTTTGGTGAAACCCTTAACATTTTTCTTCTCAATTTTTATATTATCATCAACATAATGTGTTATAACAATTTACATTTTGCAAATTTTTTTTTTTTTTTAGCATATTAACATCGCAGTGTAATGATTTCTGATGAGGGGGAGGAGGAGGATGCAGGTGGGATTAGGTGGAGAGGCTTTTGAAAATGTGGGTAGGGTGCTTGCGAATGTTTGGGCAGTGGAATATTTATACGGCATTGTGGGTGTTTTGAACTCTCTGGAAACAAACAAGCAAGCTCCACACATGAAGTCGATGGAAGTCCTCCAAACTTTGGACAACACAGAGTCCTTTCAGAAGCCTGAATGGAGTCCAAGTTAAATTAGAGCCCAGAGGGCCCATGCAAATGGAAAGCTGACAGATGAGAGTAAGTGACACTGGTCCAGGACCCCAGGAGACCAGGGCCTTGTGCTGGTTTTACTACCAGTGGTTGTTTCCTAGTCTAAAAAGGTATAATAATAGCTTATGCCTCATGGAGTCTCTTTGATATAAAAATAAAATAAGTGTGTAATGTCCTAAGCCCACGGCCTTGCACATAATAAGCACTTGATATTGCCTCAGAGGCCAGTAGGCTTTTGGGGAGAGACCCATAAGCACTGATGGTTGATCAACCAAAGAAGGACCCCATTTGGGCAGGGAGGCACCAAGATTATGGCCACAGACTGTGGAGGTAGACAGATGTATTCTTAGATTCCAACTCCAGCATTTTCTAGTGTAAGATGATGGGCAAATTAAACTATTTCAACCTCAACACCCATCTCATGGGGTTATTGTATGGATTAGTGATGTAGCTCAGATGGAGCCCCTGGCTTGGTGCCTGGCATGGAGTAGATGCTCAATAAATCACAGTTATTGGTCCAGGTTCTTAGAGAAAGGGGCTAAGAAACAGAAGAAAGGTAGATAAGACAATTTAAAATTAGTGAGGTTGACAGAAACCAAGAGAGAAAATTCAGCTCCTCTGGGACCTGGATTAGTTTGCTGTGGCTGCTTTAACAAATTATCACAAACTTGGTGACTTAAAACAGTGGAAACCTTTTCTCTCATAGTTCTGGGGGCAAAATCAGTCTCAGGGTGTCAAAAGCAAGGTGCCACAGGACCGTGCTCCCTCAGAGTCACCAAAGGGGGACCTGTTTCTTGCTTTTTTTCTGGCTTTTGAGGGCTGTTGGCACTTCTTGGCTTGTGGCTGCATCACTACAACCTTTGCTTCACATGGCCTTGTCCTCTGTGTGTCTGTTTCTATGTGTGTGTGATCTCCCGCGTTATTTGGAGGGTTACAAGGCAAGGGAAATAGTCTGAAAATTTACCTGCTCAAATAACTGTTAGTTTCCTGCCTTCCTGATAGGTAAGGCATTGAGCCTGACAGATGGTCATTGGAACAAATGCTCTTCTTGCTGGGGGTGGGACAATCGTGCTGCCTGATGTCAAAGACCTCCCGCCTCACTGGGGGAACTAGATTGGTTTTCTCAATTGTTCCCCCCCACACCGCCCCGCCCCCCCGCAACCCCTCCCTCCTCCCCAGCTCCTTCTCTTCCCCCCACCCCCAATGCTCACAGGAAACACCTGGAGGGATTCCACTCCATCCTTTTGTACATCTGCCCCTCTAGAATTTAACCAGTCTTAGCTCACTCCTGAAGAAAATGAAGTCTCTCAATATGGTGGCATTAATAAATAGACAGGCACGTGCTGACCCCAAGTCAATCCTCAAACTCCATCATCCTTGACTTTCTGGAAGCAGATGAGCAGCCCTCCCTCCACAGCTTCCAGGCTCTTGGCACACTCCCCTGACAATGCCCATCAGACTTCTGACAGTCCAGTTCCCAGGCCAGCGCCAGTCAAAGATTCGCAGGAGCTGTAGGGTACTTAAAAGGTGGGGTTTGGGGCAAGAGAGAACCTGGTTCAGGTGTTGGCTCTGCTATTTGACTTCTAAACTTCAATTTCTCTGTCTGCAAAGTGTGGTAGCAACAATCCCCACTTCATAGGGAATGTTACAAGGAAAAATGAGATGCTTGTCAATGGCTTAGCACAAAGCGCAGCTGCCATTAAGTAGTTTCAATGGGAAAAAATTAAGCATAGAAAGAAGTGGAAGTTGTTTACAAAGCCAGGAAGAGATGGAATGGTCAAGGAACATTTCCAACTCTCCCATGACTTCTGGTGAGTGGGTGACAGGGACACATCCCTTGCCAGCAGTGAGTTTATGGGAGGGCTGCTGACAAAAAGCTTCTTACCAAAGCTGTCTTCTTCAGGGACCTGGAGGAGCCTAAAATTCCAGCCCCTAGAGGGACATTCTTTTAACCAATGCCCTCATTCTCCTGGAATTCTCTGCTCAAAAGAGAGGTGATATTAAATCATTAACATTTTTGCTTAGAACATTTCACATCTCATTGGGACCTGAGGGAATAAAGCACAGGGCTTTTGACAGAGGAGGTATAGTCAGTTGAATGAGAGCCCCCAAAAGAGATGCCCAGATCCTGGAAGTTGTCAATGTGACATTGTTTGGCAAGAGGGTCCCTGCACATGAAATCAAGTTAAGGATCTGGAGATGAGATCATCGTTCTTGGTTATTCAGGTGGGCTCTAAATCCAATGATAAACATTGTTATCAGAGATGCTCAGAGGAGAGAGATATGGAGAAGAACGAGGAAAAACAGCCCTGGGAAGGCAGAGGCAGCCACAAGCCAAACAACACAGAGCCACCTAGAGAGGCAAGGATTCTCCCTTAAAGAGCCCCAAAGGGAGCGGGCCCCTGCTGATACCTTGATTTTGGCCCTGAGATACAGATTTTGAACTTTGGCCTCTAGGACTCTAACAAAATAAGTTTCTGTTGTTTTAAGCCACCAAGTTTGTGCTAATTTGTTACAGCAGCCATAGGCAACTTAGGCTCCAAGGAAAGAGGGCAGGTCTGAGGTATGTCAGACGACAAGTGTTGGGCACCAGCAGTTAGGGACAGGTCAGGGCATGCGCTGAGATACATGACAGAGTCTGACTCCATTTCGTTCTCCTTGTTTACTCATTGGCTTCTGCCAACTTCAACAGTAGCAAGGACAACTTATGGTCATGGAAACACTGACCATGTGCCCACCAGACCGGCTTGAGGTCCTGAGCACACAGCATTTCCAGTTTGGAGGAGCCAGATGAGTCTCCGCCTGTCTCTGTAGCTCTGTTCTTGCCATCACTCATGCTGGGATTTGACCTTGGGATTGAAGATGTGCTTTGACCTTAACCTGTTCTTGTTCTACTTGTTTTCAGCTTTGGCTATTTCCTGGTCCCTGCTCCTCTTCCATCAGCTGCCCTCCCTTTCCAGGGTTGGCAGTTGGTTCCTGCTGTATGCCTGGCCCAGCCTGGCACTTCTGGATCAGCTGGCACCGACTGCTCCATTCAGCCAGCACCCTGGCATGGACCTCATCCACAATTTGCCATTCCATTTTTCTGACCTGACCTCCTAATATCTGGCCTTGTTTGCCTCCCGTTTGGTTCAGTGGCTTTGACTTCTGCTTGCTCTCTTGATTCTGACAACAAATCCAAAGGGGTGTGAGTGATTCCCAGTTACTGACCTGCCCCACTTGCCTGGCTCTAGGACATGGGTCACCAAGAGCAGGTTTAAGCAAGCCACAAGGAGCTGGGTGAGATTTCTGATATTAGGGTCTGGAGCTGAATGCCAGCCACACCAACAGACAGCTCAATTGTCACGCAGCTTCCAAAGGAGGAACACTTTGCTGGTTCTTTCTTATCCACTGCAGCCTCAGTCAGGTGAATAATAGCAGCCACAGACTGTAAACAATCTCTGCTCAAAGCACTCTGTTGATTTTGATGTGTCCGACACAATGGTCACCCTGGACGGCTCTTTACAACTTTCTCTCCAGTTCATCTTTCATTTTTATTCCTTTTCCCCCCTCTTTCCTGGCAAAGAGTAGGGAAGGTAAAAAAGAAAACTTGAAATTTTATACATAAGGATGTAGGTTTGTGATTTTTAGTTAGCAAGTACATTTCGTTTTAGAATAGGCTGTGCTGGCCAGACCTAAGAGGGTCTTTCTGTTGTTTTTCAATGATGCCATGTAGCAAAGGGGTGGGACAGTGGGGAGGGACAGAAGGGAACTCACTTAATGAGTATCTCTCAGTATAAGGCACTGTTATCTCATTTAAGGCTCACAATGATCTGCAGAGCTAGAAACCAATATTTATTTATCTTTTAAGTTTATTTTGTTTATTTTTGGTACTGGAAAGTAAACCCAGGGGTGCTTTATCGCTGAATTCCATTCCCAGTCCTTTATTTTTTAGTTTTTATTTTGAGACCGGATCTTGCTAAGTTACTGAGAGTCTCCCTAAGTTGCAGAGACTGACCTTGAACTTGTGATCCTTCTGCCTAAGCCTCCTAAGTTGTTGGAATTATAGGCGTGTACCACTGTGACAGCCTATTATCTCATTTTATAGATGAATAAATCAAGGTGGAAGGTCACCAGACCTACCCAAGGTCATGCAGTTGGGATTAGGAGCTGGGACTTGAACACAAATGCTGACATAGGCGACTAAAACAAATGGCACAAACCAACAAAATGGTGTTTTAGAAATCAGCCAGGAATATTGGCAAAGCTGTGGTCTGAACGCTGGGCCATACCACCTCTGTGTTGGAACAAGTACAGCAAGTATAGGCTTTAGAAACCTTGAATTTCTTTCTTAAGGAGATTTATGAATAGGAAAGGAAATGCAGTCATTGCTAGCCAATCTGTTGTTTTAGATGGTGTCGTGCATTAATTAACATTTCCAAAGCTCTTTGAGATAGAAAGATAAAAGATGTCTGTCATAGGTGTGACAAGGGTGACTGTGATACTTCCCACAAGGCCAGGAGGCTGTAGAGGCACATGGTCAGGACCTGGCTAATGCCCAGGAGGGTCCCAATGGGCACCTGGCAGGACTTCTCCAGGGAAGACCTGGCTCTCAGGAGCAAGCAGCCTCGCTTTAGAGATGAACCAACATGAAATTGGGCAGGGTGGCTTTGGTGCTTGGGCAGAAGTTTTGGACCCTTTAAAGAGCCATGCTCTTGGGAACTATTAGTGATTCTCTGTCACTTTCATTTTAGTGGGAAGGAATTTCAGATTCTGTTCAATGATTGGATCCATTTAGAGGGAGAAAAAAACCCCAAGGGGTTCCCGGGCATGGTGTTGCATACCTGTAATCCCAGTAGCTCAGGAGCCTGAGACAGGAGGATCTCAAGTTCAAAGCCAGCCTCAGCAATTTAGCAAGGCCCTAAGCAACTTAGCAAGACCCTGGCTCTAAATAAAATATAAAAAGGGCTGGGGATGTGGCTCACAAGTTAGCATCCTTGGGTTAAATCCCTGGTAGAAAAAGTTTAAAAAAGAAAAAAAAGAAAGAAAGAGAGAGAGAGAGAAAGAGAAAAGAAAAGAAAAGAAAACCCAAGGGGCTTGGGTTCCATGGACTGGGAGTGGGGAGGTTGTAGCAGGATAGGGGCATGAGAACTGAGAATGAAATGTTAATTAATGCACGACACCATCTAAAACAACAGATTGGCTCTACCCAATCTACCATTTTGCTTGAGGTTGATCCTTATGATAACACAGGATTTTAATTCTCCAGTTAAAGGCCCAAGTACAGGCATAGGTCTAGGTATGAATTGCCTAGATCTATGTCTGGAGCCACAGGGAGGGAGGGGAAACTTCCAGGGAAAGAAAACAAGTACAAAGGATGAGCAAAGGGAAGACAGGTAGCTCAGAAATGATTCCCCAGGGCAGGAGAAGCAGACAGGGAGCCAGAGGAGAGCCATCAAAGCTCCACATGAGCTGGGAAGGAGACTTAGAACCATCTAACACTTAGGCTGTCTACACCAGGGCATAGAATGTGTGCTGGGTTGTGTTTACACTGTCATAGTTTATTGTCTTGAGGGTACAACAACCATCAGAGGTGGGTATGTGATCCATTCTTCATGGGGAAGTTGAGGTTCAGAGCAGGGCTGACTTGTCCCAGGTCTCAGCAAGGAAGACGTGGAACACAGGCGTTCCTCTTTGCTGGCTTGTACTCTCCTCTGCAACCTCCACTGCTTCCCACACGGGTCAACAAACCAAGAGAAATGAACCTGACTCAGTGTCGGACCCTGAGCTATGGGTCCTACAGATCTGAGTTTGAATCTTGGCACTAAAGCACAATTATCATGTGTCCTTATACAAGTATTTGACCTTGAGCTTCATTTTCTCTATCATTCATGTTGTACTTGGAGCATAACATAATGGCTGGATGATGATAATAATAAGACTCAACATAGTTAACCTTTTTGAGTAATTCCCAAGTACTGTTCTGAGCACTTCCCATATTATTTAATCTTTACAGTAAATCTCCTAGAGATTACCCTCATTTTACAGATGAGGAAACTGACGCAGGTAAGTTTAATTTAATTACACAAAGCCCCAACAGATAGTGGGAAACTTACATTCAGGAGCAGAGGTGCAGATGAAGGCCTGGGACAGGACTCTGATTAGCGGGGAGGAAACCTGCAAGGTCTGGGGAAGAGCTGGCCTTATGCCACGCCTGTTCCTCTCACGGTCTTTGCTCAGTGTGGGAAGTCAGCAGGGCATGTGGACATTGGTTTCTCCTTCTGGATCTTTCCCACCATCTTCCCCCAGCATTTTTTTCTCTGCCTCAGGCCCTGATTTACTTATTGTTATTTTTCAGTGGCAGCCCTTCTGATCAGTTTACCTTTTCCATCAATTATTATTATTTTTACTTCGGACATTTTTAATTGCAAAATCTAAAATTTTAGATTTCATCCTATTTCTGGGCTTCCCAACTCCTTCCTTCCTTCTTTAAGTCTGACCCTGGGAGGAGGCATGCACTGTCTTCAGCTACCCACACTTTTGCCTGCAGGAGCCATGGGCCCAGTGGGACCTGGCAGAGACTGTCGGGATGTCTGTATGTCAGAGGAGAAGGTAGGAGGTTGCTTGTGGGTGACCTTTAAGATCAGTCTGTTTCCAAGCAACTATTCTACAAAACACACAGAGTTTGCACGTGCTAGGCCTCTTTTAAGGAAATGGAATTGAAGGAATGTGCACCTGGAGGCTCCTGGTCACACACACAGTCCCAGGCCCGACATGCACCAGGAGCAGAAAGCCATGCAGTTTCAATTCCAGGGGCAAAACCATGCCCTTAAGACCTTGGAAAGTCAGTTAAGCTCCCACTCCTGGGCTTCTTGTTGTCATGCAACTCTCCTTATTCCCGGTACCTGAATTTACTGAAGAAGCTACAGGTAGTGGTGATCAAGTTTTTGATAATGAGAGAAAAAAAATCATTTCGGTTACACAGAGCAAATCTGAATGAGTAGAAAAAAATGGAATTCATTTTGTTATTTATTTGAATAAGGTCAGGCACTTATTTGGCTCATCACACAGGAGAATTTCTTGAAATCCAGGGAAAACCCACTGCTTAAATATACATTAAAAGAGGGACTGGAACTTGCTAGCAGAGGGGTGCTGCACTAACTGGTCTGCAGCAGGGTGCATGGGGCTCTGCGTAAGCTCGCCTGTGCATCTGGCAATGTGAGGGCTGCCTGGAGCTTTGGTGCTCCATCCCAGCTGCCACAGCTACAGCCCCAAGCCTCTCCCTGCTGCAGGCACCCCGTGGTTTGCACCCTGGGTCCTTCCTATAGGTGGAGCAGCCTTCTACCCCCACCCCACCCAGGGCGAGGCTCCCAGCTCTGGGCCTGGGGGAGGGAACAACTTCACTGATTACACTCGCCTCCCCCAAAGCTCCTTTTAGGGAGCTGGAGCTCGGGCTGTTCCACATTCCCCGTAGCTTAGCAACAAGAGCCCCTGACAACTGATTTATTGGAGAAAAAGCTTAACTTTCTCCTAGCAGGTTTGTTTCCTTTCTTTCTTTCCTCGTCTCTCCCTCTCTCTCTCCTCTTCTTCTCTTCCCCCACTTTCTCTCCTCCTCCTTGTTTTGCAAATAATCAAATCTCAAACGTCATCAGGTCCTGGGAGTCCCTCCCAGGGACACTGATTTCACTTTCTTTTGTGGGGACACCAGCTTTCTGTGGCCACCCTGTGTTCCACCCTCAGGTCTCAGCCCTACTCCTCCTCTGTCCCCTAGCCAGAGTCAACTTGCTAAAGCTCAATTCTGATGAGCTTCCTGCTACGGCCTCAATGTTGTTTGCTCCCCAGATTTTATAAGTAAAAATTATTGCTGAATGTATATACGTGACTGTATAACCAATGTGATTCTGCAACCTGTACAATCAGAAAAATGAGAAATTATACCCCATTTGATTCAAATGTATGAAAAAAAAATCCTAACCCTCAAGGTGATGGTATTGGGAGGAGGGGCCTCTGGGAAGGGATTAGGTGAGAAAGGTGAAGCCTTCATGGAAAGGATTAGTGTCCTCAAGAAAGAGGCCCAGGGGGGGCTTGCTCACCCCTTCCTCTTACCAGACACCAAATCTTTCAGTGCCTCCATCTTGGGCTTCCCTGCTCAGTTTATGGCATTTTGCTATGGCAGCCTGAACAGTCTAAGACACTTCTTTTCTTGCTTTAAACCTTTTTTGATAGTTCCCAGGAGAAATATCCTCAATTACCCTGTAGCAACTAGCCCTGTCTGTTTATCTGAAGTCGCCTGTCCTTCTCCCTGCCTTCACACCCTGCCCCATCAGATTATAATTCTTTGCTTGCTTCCATGTCTTCCTGCAGACTGCTGCCTGTGTCTGAACTTCTGCTCTCCAAACTATGACCTGTTCGTGATTCAGCTTCCTGGGGAGGCCTTTCTTGCCCATGCCCTCCTCCGAGCTCCCCCACTCCCCCGTACCTCCTTCTGTAGGTGCACTGTGGCCCCACAGTGCACAGGCCTGTTTATGGGAGACTGTCACTAGAGGATTCTCCATGAGGGGGCTATTTCGTTCTTTCTTTTTTTTTTTAAATACCTTTATTTTGTTTACTTGTTTTTATGAGGTGCTGAGGATCCAACTTGTTGAGAGCCACAGCCTAGTAGGGATGGCACCTGGCATTGCCAGAAGGAGTGGTTGAAAGGTGACGCCATTAAGATGATGATAATTAAATTAAGCTGTGTGTAATTGCTCTGACTGGATGATGCTGGATTGGGGCAGGCTGTGTATTCAGTTGTATATGGACCCTGCTGTCCCGCAATAGGGCGGTTCCTGCTGCCTCGGGCACCCGCTACTTTTGAGTTCTCGCGGAGTTTCCCGTTGAGTTCCCGTTGAGTTTTCATGGGGTTCCCTGAGAGTTTGCACGGAGCCCCCTGGAGAGCTGAGAGAGTTTCCGGGAACCCAGAGACTGAGATTACAGCGACAAAGACTGCCTCAGGAGGATGAGGCTGGAAGATTGCAAGTTCAAACCAGCCTCAGCTATTTGGCGAGGCCCTAAGCAACTTAGCAAGACCCTGACTTAAAAATAAAAAGGACTGGAAATGTAGCTCAGTGGTAAAGTTGCCCTGGGTTCAACCCCAGGTACTCCCCAAATAAAATAAATGATACGTAAATAAATAAATAAGTAGAAGGAACAGGTAGAGTTTGCAGATAGTATTGGCAAAGGTTAAGTGGAATTTGTCTCCATTCCCAAGCCTCTCACCTTGTTTCTGAATGGTCTTCTGAACGGCTATACCTATGGCAACAGCCTCCTAACTGGTCTCCTGACCTCCTGATCTCCCACAGCTTCAGGAGATTTATCCAAAGACACCATCTCAGTTGCTTGAGCCACAATGCTTTTGTGGCTCCTAGCTGTGTGACCAGTAAATTCTGCTGTGTACGTGTGAACCTCGTCTTCCATTACATGTTTCTAAACCTGGGGCCTTCCTGTGGTTCTCCAGGCCCAGAATGTGTGTGGGGGATGGTTTCCTTGGAAGGCAATGTTTTTATGCACAGCTCTGTTCCCTAAAGCTGGTTGGTTCATCCCTTTAAAGCCTGGGATCCTCCTCTGATCTGAGTCGGGGTTGGGGAATAGGAAGTTGGGTAACTAAATTCAGTTCTGCCCTTGACCTCATTCCCTTCCCTCACCCCACCTCTGCCATAAATTCATTTGGCTCTTTGCCAGTCTGAGATGGTGGCCCCACCCCAGTAGCCTGGAGGTCACTCACAGCTCTCATCATTCTGCACCATGCAAGGGTGACTTTGGTTCCGAGGATTATGTCCCCAGCTAAGCCCACAGCCCCAGGAAAACTAATGTCTAATGCTTCCCTGAGTTTTTCTCACAGCTCCTGAGAGATAGAATGGGCTCTCAGGGCACAAGCTGCCAGCCTCCTGTGGGTTTTTGTTCACGCTCGGACAGGTCTCCCAAGCCTCTGCCAAGCGGGTGTGCCAGGGCCTGACTCTGGGCAAGTGAGGAGACAAATGAGCCCATCAGATTGTGCTTGTCCCAGCCCCAGCCAGGCAGCCCCTGACTGCACCGGAAGCTTGGCCAGGACCCCAAGATCCTTTTCCTGACTTTGCTGGGAGAACTGGAGGATACCCAGCTCAAACTCATCTCTCATATTCAATCCAATGAAACCTTGCAAGTACGCGCAGCGTAGCAGGGCCACTGTGTTTTGCACAGAGCTGGGTGTGAGCCCTGCTCTTCATTTACCAGTTATGTGGACTTGGGCAAATTATTTTAAAATGTTTTAAAATTATTTTTTAGTTGTAGTTGAACACAATACCTTTATTTTATTTATTTATTTTCTATGTGATACTGAGGATCGAACCTAGGGACTCAAACATGCTAGGCGAGTGCTCTACCACTGAGCCACAACCCCAGCCATTGGGGAAATTATTTAATCTCTCATTTTCCTTTCCCATAAAATGGAATGATAAATACCCACCTTAGAACTCCAGGAGTTTTGTCCTCCATAAGGCTTCATTAAAGGGCATTATTATTATTATTGCTGTTAATTTATTTTTTGAGGCTTCTGGAAGTTAAACTCTGTGCTTGGCCTCAGGGCTAGGAGTATGAGGGTACATAGATGAATAAGGTCTGGTCAGCACTTCAGGGAGCTAGCAGTCTTGAGCAGGCATGGGCAAACTGCTGTCTGAGGGTCAATTCTGGCCCAGTGTCCATTCGTTTACATATTGTCTATGACTGTTTTCCTGTTGTAACCAGGGGACTGGGTAGTTGCAACAGGAGTCATATGATCCGTAAATTCTAAGGCATTTATTTTTTGGACCTTTACAGAGAAGATTGCCTGGCCTCTGGTAGAGAGGGGAAGATAGATGCATAATTGGGATGAGGCCAGTGGCACAGTGATAGAGATCATTCCCAAATGATGGCCCAAAGGAAAGAGAAGCAATTCTGACCTGAGAGAGCATCAGGGCTTTTGAGGCCAGGAGTAAAGATCAAGAAATAAGCTGGGAGTAGGGAGGGAGGGTGTGGGCATGTCGATTGGACAAGGAAATGTTTAAAGGGTGTCATGCATGCAAAGATGGAAGAGACTTGAGGTTCAATGGCTTGTCCAAAGTCATGCAACTCTGCAGTCAGAGCTTGAACCTAGCTCTGTGCCTTGAAGAATTTATGACTTCATATTGATATATTGTTCTATTTCTTTTTCTTTTTTTGATATATTATTTCATAAAACTCAAGACACATTAACATAAACATCCTTGAATATAAGCTTTGAACTCTTAGGTGAAATGTTATTCCCCTCCCTAAATATTTCCATTTTTCCCATTAGTTGACTTGTATTAAGATTACAATTTAAAAAATTACCAATCAAATGGAATTTTATCAATTTAAAATAAAACACATAGATCCTAGTCTTATTTTACAGATGAGATTAAGCATCGCTCAGGCATGAAGTGACCTTTGGGGGCATAAAATCCAGAGAAGGGATCTATGGCTGTGGCAAGAGCTCAAAGCCCATGCAGTTCCAAGCCCTGTTGTGGGACTATGTCCTGGTTCCCCCATGACATCAACGACAGGCCTGCACAGGCAGGGGAACTCAGACTTACACACCTGGCAGGTTATTTAAAATCCGGAATGTCTTCAGTGAAGTTCTGTTGTGTTTGTTCACAGAACATGATGCTGTGAGAAAAACTCAGAGAAGCATAAGACAATACCACCCTCAGTCTTCCTGGGGCTGTAGGCTTATCGGGGGACATAATCCTCTAAACCTCATGGTGTATGCCAAAGTCACCCATGCATGGTGCAGGCAACATGGGCACAGGAGCTGGCAGCTGGGACCAAAAGGCTCAGGAAGGACTATGGGTTGCAGTCAGGTTTAGCTGATCCTATGCCAAGGGTTAATTTGGATAATCATCTCCTCACATTATAAAAGCTTCATATGCCACAGAGCTAGAAGGGAGCCCAGGTCTTACTACCAATTTACAGATGGGAAAACTGAGCCTGTAAGAAAGGACTATGTTGCTGATACAGAGCTTAACCCAGCTCTTGCTATAGTATGGTTTTGTCCCTTTCCTTTGAATTAACCCCTAGACTTCAGTTTTTCTTTTTCTTATTCAAATTTATCCTATAGAGATGATAACACCAGGGCTGGGGACATAGCTCAGTTGGCAGGGTGCTTGCCTTGCATGCACAAGGCCTTAGAATCAATCCCCAGCAAAACACACACACACACACAATAAATTGGTGATGACAACACCAAAGTCTTCGGTGTTGTGAATGTCACCTATCTTGCTCTGTTCCCCCATCACCTTTTTTTTTTTTTTGTATCAGGGATTAAACTCAGGGCACTCAACCACTAAACCACATCCCCAGCCCTATTTTGTATTTGATTTAGAGACAGGGGTTCACTGAGTTGCTCAGTGCCTCACCGTTGCTGATGCTGGCTTTGAACTCGCGATCTTCCTGTCTCAGCCTCCCAACCTGCTGGGATTACAGGGAGGTGACACCATGCCTGGCTCCCCATCACTTTTAACATCACTGTCTATATATGGGTGGACCAGGGAAGCCTCTATGAGGACAAGGGTATTTGAGGCTGACCTGAAAGAGTGGGCAGGATTTGGGCAGTGAGGCCAGGGCGACGTGTTTCAGGTGAAGGCGCTGGCTTTCAGAGTCAGAGTGTAAGTCCTATCTAGCATGGATGGAAATAGAGTCCTAGTGACCAGGGTGACCTAAAAGCCTGTTGCTATAGTCTATCAATGACCTGAGCAGTTCATTTTCCTGATGGGGCTTTTGAACCTCTTTCTTGGCCTTCTTGCTGGGCTGACCCTCACTCACTATGCCAGACAGGACTCCTGATAAGGCGGGCAGGGTTACATTGGTCAGTCTGCAGCAGGCAGGCAGCGGATGTGTCCCAGATAAGCGGGGATCCTCTCTCCTGTTTGACCTTAACCAAGGCCAAGCTCTCTGGGGGAGGGAAGAGGGGATCACATAGCTGCACCTGGTTTTTCCCTTATCAGTTTGGCCTCTCCTTCAAAACTAAGGCTGATTATGAGTGCTTGGTGGTCTAGGGGTGCACCCTCCTTTCAGATTACTTGATGCTTTGTGTTCCCCACTATCTATTTACTCTTAGGGCCTACCTCAAAGTCAAGAATTGAATCTGTTCCAATGTTGTAAACCCCACACTATGTTTTGCACATAGTAGGAAGGTGAGAGTTTTGCCAACTTCAAACCCAACAAAACAAACTCTCTCTTGCCCCCAGAATTCTTCACTCCTGTCCCCAGGTGCTCGGACAGATCCTCACCCTGGTTAACTAGCACTACAGGGTCTCCCAAGAGGAAAGCAGAATAAAAACCAAATGAAAGTTTTCCTTTGGTGCCAGTGTTTCCCAAGCATTGAGGAGGAATTGTTCTTCTGTGGGGTTTTTTTTTTTTTTTTTTGTAGAAGTTTGTAAAAAGTTAATGAAGTCTGGCAATCCCTCCCTTCACCTCCTCTTAGCCCTTCTACCCAGAAAGAATGTGAGAGTTGTGCTGGGAAGCAGGTTTCAAACTAGACTCCAGGGCCAAGCCTAAGGTCCAGGGCTGTGCTGATACAAGGAGACACAGGTCCCTGGGGCTGGGGCTGAGATGATGGCGAGTGCTCCGCCTCCTCTGCCTGGCCTATGTCTATGGTGGAGGGGTCCATAGAAGGGGAAAAGAGTCTCCAGGAAGGGGAGACTTAAAACACTGATACTGCTCCTCGCAGCTGCTGCGCACTGAGGGCTCAACGTGAGCAGGCACTCTGCCAAGAGCGCCACATGTGACCTCACATCTGCCCCTCCCCCTGGGAGCTGCCAGCCCTTGGGGACACTTGGCTATGGCATCCACCTGAATGTCTGGGCCTTGAGCACTTGGCCCAGCCACAGCTGATGCTCATGGAGGCTGACCACATGCCAGGATCCAGGCAAGTGCTTTCCCTCGCTGGAGACTTACAACTACCTTTTGCGGTTGGTGTATTTGTCTTTATTTTTAGATTAGGAAACAGGCTCTTGGAGGTTGAAGTCACTTGCTATGATTATACAGCTCAGTGGAAGAACCAGCACTCCAGGCCAGGCCACCGCTGCTACAGCTCTGAGCTGTTTCACGATGTGACCTCCCTTAGTGACCAAGGCCATCCTGGTCCTTGGACTCCATTTGCAAGGAGCTGTTTGATTTCCCTTACCATGGAACAGGGTCTTCCCAGGCCCCCAGTGTGGTGATCATCCTGCTCCATCTAATGCTAGAGTTGAGGACCCTGTTTTACTCCTTGATCTGGTTGATCTCTCAGGAAGACTTGACACAAATAATATCTTTTTCTACAAAACCTGCCTCTGCTCTGCCTTCTGTAGGATGCTTCAGGGCTTCCTTCCCCTCAGAGGGGGAAATGGCCTCTGCCCCTCTCTCCTTCATTTACGCATCTCACTTCACTCGGGAGAGAGAAGGATTTTGCAGACTGCTTCCAAAGAGCAAGGAACTCT
This sequence comes from Marmota marmota marmota, assembly GCF_001458135.2. Taxonomy (NCBI): domain Eukaryota; kingdom Metazoa; phylum Chordata; class Mammalia; order Rodentia; family Sciuridae; genus Marmota; species Marmota marmota. The sequence goes on from NW_025999977.1 coordinate 38,854,108, forward strand.
TCCCCTGAGGCACCTAGCAAAACCCACCTCTTGTTCTGTGATCCTGAGTTGGGTTTTTTGGCTGTTGTTGGGCTGAAGGAATTGCAAGTCCCCATGACAGGTTGGTGCCCAGAGTCCCTGCTCAGGGTCAGGCCCACTCAGCTGCACCTCTTTCTATGAGGGACAGTCAGAGAGTTGAGCAAAGTCAAAAGTCCACAAGTTTTCCTGGCCCTGTCAAGCAATCTCTTGACCGGGAGATGAGGCTGTGGATGGTGTCATTGAGCTGCAGTGTCAGACCAAGGGAGGGGCTGGCTTCTCCCGAAGGCCTGAGCTGGTCCAGGAGGAATGGGCATGGGGAGGCAGGCACTTGTCCATTTTCTACATCCTCTGTCCTCTTGGCTCCTGCAGTCCTAGACCTACTGTATACCTTTAGCATCTGTGTTGCTCTCAGCTGAATCCCCAGTACTAGGTACGTACTAAGTTCTCAAGAATGAATGAACCTAGTGGCCCACATTGAATCAGAACACGAAGGAGACATCTCACTATCTCCTCTCAACTTCTTTGGCCCTATGAAGGATATGGAAATCCCTTGGCTTGCTTGGTAGAAAAATTCATCTTTCCTCTCCTCTCTGCTGGTCCGTGTTTACTTGCTGAAAGACTTCCCTAAAATATATTTATTCTGTGAAGATCAACTACTTTCACTCTCTCGGTTATGGGTGGATATGTGCAGATAATTACATGATACATATGTGGCTGGAGAATATTTTTTGTATGAATCAAATTTTGTTTTGTTTTCTCCAAGTATTTCATTCCCCAGTACCTCCTCCCCTACCCACATAGCCAGACCTTTCTGAATCTGTGGCCTCAGAGGAAAGAGGAGACAGGGCAAAAGAAGAAACAAGGTGGCCTCTGAGGGGTGGGAAAAGAGCAGTGGTCAGGGATTGCTTGGCAGGGGCCAGAGAACTCCCAGTCTTAATGTGGTTCCACTCTGGGACAAATCATAAGGAGTTACTCCTTAATTATTCCTTAATCCATGATGAAATTTTTGAGGAGACTGGCATAGCTATGCATATCTGACCCCAGGCATAGTTCTGGGCACAGACCTCCTGGGGTTATGGGAACCTTCCACATCCTTCATGTCCTGAGTGGTGGCAGCAGAAGTACACAGGTTTTCATGCAGAAATTAGAGCTCAATTTCACTTGCTTGCAATCCCCCCACCTTGCTTCCTTGTCTGTAAACAGTAGCCAGCTCCCTATTGGCAGGGATCCTGTGGGATTCGGTGGGTGGGCATGCCTGCCCTTCAGTCCACGTAGCAGGTCTACCCCGGACCTTTCCTTTCTTCCCTTCCTGGAGGAACCAGGACAGGGTGGTTAGGAAAACTCCAAACTCAGGCAACTGGACTCTGCATCCTACCTTGAAAGAGATGGCACATGTGACGTTTGCCCCTGACTTGCAACAAAATTGGCCAGGTGTGCAGGTGCTTCAGGGATGCAAAAGACCTTCACCCTCCTTTGGGTCACGGAAGGGCAGGATCTTGTTTGAGAAGCACATATTGTGTTTGGAAGACTTTATATATGGCATCAATATTTGACGACGCCCTGGGGTGCAATCTGGCTGGCTGGTCCACGCTGTGTGACTACAAGCTGTCCTGTGCCTGGTGTAGCATGCCAAGGTCCCAAGTCCTCAGGGAAAGAGCAGCATGTTGTCCTGCAAGGAAGACTACTGAGGAAGAAAGGAAGGTGGAGGCAGGACTGAAGTGGTGTGTCTGGCTGGGGGTCGGGCAGAGGGTGGTATCTGGCTCCAGAGTAGCCATTCTCTTTTTTTCTCTGCTCTTCCATTTGACAGGAAAACAATGCTAATTCTTGCTGATTACTGACTGCTTATTTAGTGCCAGATGTCATCTCTGCAGAAGGCTCACTTGAGGAAATGGTTGAGCACATGAAGACCTGGAAAATTCAGAAACTTGCCCAAGGTCAAACAATAAATTCAGGTCCTAGGAGGGCAGTGAACCAAGGAGAAGTAGCACATGAATCAAGGGGACTGAAGAGCAGGGTCTTCAGAAGCAGAATGGGGACTGTGAAGCTCTGGAGAATCTTACGGGAATGGAAAAGATATTGAGAAACCTGGTTCCCACATGCCTGCCAGCCCGCCTCCATCTGAACGCTTAGGAATCATGGGATGGACCTTCATCCTTACTTCAATTTTAAGTTGGATGGGAAGACAGGTCTATGAGCCCAAGACTGAGCATTCGGGAGCTGGCACTCTCTGTGTAGCAGAATTCCAAACAGGGTGAGAACTCTAAATTACAATCTGGTTTTCTAGGCCATTGTGAATATATATTTGTCAAGAACGGATGGTAGGACATATTTTATTTAAGTTGTTACCTTGATCTATAATTTTAAAACATTAGAACTTCATATGTGGGGCTACATTTGTAGTCTTGTACTGGGCCCCACAAATGTTGGGGGGGGGAGCATGTCACAGTGATCTGAGAGCCCTAAGAGGAACCCTGACAACAAGACAGAGAATTGCCCACTGAGGTGACTTCAAGAGCATGGCTGAGTGCTTCTCTTCTTGTTTCTTTTTCCCATTGTCCCATAAAGGTTCAGACATACCAAAAAGCACAGCGATGGGATGAGAAATGTGAATGGGCTGTCAACAAGGCCTGGAAGGATCCGTTGTGCTATATCATTGCATCCATTCTTGGAAAGAGGTGTCTCTTTAACCTTTGGATCAATTTTACATGCAAATCGAAGGAACTATTTAAAAAACACTTTGCAGGGTTCATTCCTGGGCTTTCATCCAGACCCACAAGGTTGGGAGCCAGGAGCATTTCAGTCCAGGGAGAGTGTGTGCTTTATCTATAGGTGTCTTCTCCCTTTTCCTTCTCACTTGGATCAGTTCCTCAGGCTCCAAAGGTGAAGGAATGGAGGCTCCAGGGAAGGGCTAGTTTGGAGCCTTCCTGCCACTGGGAGGAGAGCCCCTGTCTGTACCCTGCAGCTTGTCTAGGAGCTGGGGAGCTGCTGGGCCGCAGGCTCTGCCCTCTTGCTGTAAGGGGACCGCACCCTCGGTGCTGGAGCCTGCGAGGCAAGGTTTATAGGAAGCTGCACTCGTGGGCTATTGTGCTGCCCTCCCTGAAGGCAAAGCTCCTTCCCTTCCCACGAAGGGCAGAAGGGCAGAAGGGCACGTTCTGCCATCTCTATTTATTGCCTTGTCCAGCATCCAGTTCCCAGAACTCCCCGGAGGATTCTCAAGCCTCAAACAATAAGCCATCTCATTTGCAGCAAAAGGAGAAGTGTGGGAGTCACCCAGGTCCTCCCAGACACAATTCCACAAGTGACCTTGAAATGGCCGGGACTGTTTGTTCATGTTTAACTGAAGTCACCCAGTAGAGCTCAGGGTTCTGACCACAGTGCCAAAAAGAGGAGTGGTGGGAAAGTCTGGCAAGTGCTCTGGGCCACGGCTGAAGGCCTGTCTTGGAGGTCAAGAGACAGAGCCCAGTGGCTCTTCAGGCAGTGTCACATGCTGTTGTTATTTCCCTATTGTCTAAGCTGGAAGGTTGACCTTAGGCAAGATTATGAGGTCAGGTGAGTTTGTGTTGGTCAAACTGCCATTCATGCCTCTTCCCTCAATCCCAGATAATTACCTCGCTGTTCTAGCCTCTTGTCCAGCTGTTCTCCCAGTTCCCAAGGCTGACACTGGGCTTCCTGGTGGGTCTCACCCCACTTCCCTCCCCTGCTGTGCCCTCAAGGACTAAGGCTCACACAAGTGAGAATGGGTGTGTGTGTACGCATCTACTGAGGGTGTGCACTGAGGATGCAGTCTCACGTGCACACACGCTCTCTCTGGGTCTGTTTCTGTCTCTCCTCCACACACATCCACACACACTGGAATGGTTTGGGTCTGGAATGCCCCTCAAAGTCTCGTGTTAAAAGCATGGTCGGGGGCTGGTGTAGCACGCTTGCCTAGCATGCGTGAGGTACTGGGTTCGATTCTCAGCACCACATACAAATAAATAAAATAAAGGTCCATTGACAACTAAAAAATATTATAAATAAATAAATAAAAGCATGGTCCCCAGTGGAGCAAGGTTCAGAGGTGGGGCTTTTAGGCAATGACTGGATCCTGACAGCTCTAATCTCGTCAGTGGATGAATCCATTGATAGCTGAATGGACTACTAGGAGCTGTTGGAGCAAGGTCACTGGGATGTGCCGCAGAAGGGCTCTCTAGCCCCCTTTCCTCTTTCTCTCTGCTTTCCAGCCACCATGAACTGAGCCTCTTTCCTCTGCTACACTCTTCTGCCGTGATGCTGTTCAGGCCCAGTTCATCAACTGTGGACTGAAACCTCTGAGACTGTGAGCCAAAATAAACTTTTCCTCCTCTAAGTTGTTTTGGCAGGTATTTTGGTCACAGCAACGCAAAGCTGACTCTCTCTCTCTCTCTCTCTCTCTCTCTCTCACACACACACACACACACACAATCCACCTGTTGGCATTTCTTCTCTCCAGGGTCAGATTGTATTTACGATTGGGAGATAGTACCCTCCCATTCCAGGTAGCATTTGTTCATCTAAACGCTGATAACTTGTTTTCTGACCTCCAGGTGAAGGGCTGTGCTGGCCCATATGGTAGCTCCTGTCCCCCCTTCCAAGCCCCTCTCTCTGGGCAGGCACAGGCCTTGGTGGGTGGAGATTGGATTGGATTGTGGCCTCTACTTGCCCCCTGCCTAGACACTCCTTTGCTCTGAGCTGTCCCACCCTGAATAGAACTCCAGAGGAGGGATTCTAGTTTAGGGAGGAGGGGCAAGTTATGGGGACAGGTGAAGCCTGAAGATGCACACGAGTCAGCTCATGCATGTTTCTGTCTATTCCGCGTACTCTGAGAGCTGGCGTTGCAAGCTGGACTGTGCTTCCCTGACTCGGCAGGATTAATTGCTAGAGCCCCTACAAATAGCCCAACTCATCAGTAGCACCGATGCCTGTGCCATGGTTTGAATATGGTTGGTTCCCTCTGAAACTCATGATGAAATTTGAATGTCATTGTGGCAGTGTTGGGAGGTGGATCCTTCAAAAGACATCAGGTTATTAAGAGAGATTAGTGCCTTTCTCAATAGGACAGCTTAGTTACAGTGAGAGCAGGTGGTTAGAGAGCAAGGCTCCCCTTGTTCTGTCTCTTCTGCATGCAGCCATTTCCCTGCCTTTCACCACCAGGAAGCCGGGCAGATGCTGATGCCATGCTCTTGGACTTCCCAGCCTCCAGAACCATAAACAAAATTAACTTCTTTCCTTTATAAATTACCCAGTCTCAGATATTCTGTTATAGCAACAGAAAACAGACTAAGATACCCAGTTTTGTGAACCTTGACAGTAGGCCATAGTTTTACAAACATGACTTTTCTTTATGACAGTAGAGTATATTTTGACATGTCATACATCCATGAAGTATAATATATTCTAATTAGGATCCATTCCTGTGGTTGTACATGATGTGGAGTTTCACTGGTGGTATATCCATATATGAACATAGGAAAGTTATGTTCAGTGTGTCTACTGGAAACATGACTCTTTTTGATCATTTGATCAAGTTTGATCAATCAAGGTTGACCTGTGACAACTCTGGAAAACAGTCAGGGCAAGAAGATTATACCCATTTGATAGAAGAAAAAAATAGACACTCAGATGAAATGAGATGCTCACGCTGAATTGGAACTGTGATCCTCTGGTTTAATGGCTTGACAGTTACACCACATCACCTTTTCCCAGAGACACTTACAAAGTCTTGCTTTAAACTTAATTCTACAGAATGTACAAACCTTTAAGAGTCCTTTAAACTTCCAAAATATGGACCATTTGCCTCACTCATTCTCTTGCATCCCACCATTCATTCCCTAACAGTACTACACACCTGTTTTAACTCTTGATGCTTTAAAGGGGTCTTTTCTTTTTGCAGGAGCCTTAGCCGTTGGTGGGCAGGTATTCTGTCCACGGCAGATGAGCAAACGGTGCACGGCCAAGCCTCACATCCTGGTTTGGGGCCAACACCCAGGTCTCCTCATTTTCCCATCCAGAGAGTTTTCAGCTTTGTCATGCTCCTCTTCCCCAGAGGGCTGAGGAAACAGAAGCAACTGCCTACAGGAAATATGCTCCAGCTTCCTCCACAGACACAGAGTTCCAGAAGAGTCAGACTCCATGGAAACAGAAAGCAGAGGGTGTGGACGTGGCATTTCTTCTAGGCCCACTCCAGTTCTCGTTAGAAACGGATGAGCCATTGCATGTTTCCATGGTGGGCCCAACATGATCCATATTCTCAGAATAATTGAATCTCAGAATACCAGAAAAGGTATTCTTTCTGGTCAAATGCCTTCCATTCACAGATGAGGAAATAGTCTAAGGCTATCATTGAGACAGTTTAAATGACTTGCTCAAGGCCTAGTTATGGGTAGAGGGAATAAGCTACCATCTCGTGTTGAAGGTGTTAGCTTGGTTTGCACCTAGGTAGACCCACAATCTGGAAATGAGATCCCGAGCAAGGTGAGTGGCTGTGGTCATTTCAATCCTTTCTCTAATCTGAAGAAGATTCAGACTATGGAATACAAGGTCTGTATCATACTGGTTGATTTGATTTCAACTTGAAATCTGGGCTCTATTGCCTCCCCCTGATTACCTATAACCTGGGAGGATAAAAATAAACAACAACAACAACAAAAACCTGTTTCTGCATTGACCTTGATGTAGATATGTGCTACTTCCCTTGCAGAGTTTCACTTTCTCTGGGAGCAGTTGCTCCCTCAACACATATTTACGGAGCAGCTATTTCTTACCAGGCCCTGTGTTAGGTCAGGGGATACCCAGTAAGCAAGACAGACATTTTCAGTCCTCAGCAGAATCAGAAAGATGGCTGCAAATTCTTAATCCTAGAACTAATTAATTCTACAATTACACCCAAGAATGCCCTAGGATCAGTATTTATAACTTGAGCTGGTAAGTGTCTCCACTCATCTGTTCTGGGTCCTGAGCTGCCTTTCCCAGCCTCTGTGCCTGAAAACCAGTCTCTGCTTGTTTCCTGATTTCCACCTTGGACTCCAGATCTTGATTTGGTGTCTATATGACGGTCCATACCTTGTGTTCTCCTCCCTGGCTTCAGCACCTAAATTTATCACTGTGGGATAGGATGCTAAGCAAGCCAGACCTAACCCCTGCTCTCAGGGACACAAGCTGGCTCCTGGCCTACTCTCTGGTCAGCACTGAGCTCTGCCTTTCCTGTTCACTTGGAACTGCTGAGCGTCAGCCTTGGCTCCCCTACATCTTTGCTCTGATTTCATGCCAGTCTCCGAGTTGACATTTGTGTTCATGGTACTTGCACATCTCCTTCCTGGTTGAACTGCCCTCCCCCCCGCCAACTACAACCTCAGGCAATATCCAAGGCAATATCCTGTCACTATGCCCAGGAGCTTGGTTCATCTTGTTCTGTCTTTGCCTGGCCTCTGAGGCAACCCAGGGCCTGGAGCTGACCCATCATCCTAACAGGGCTTCCATAAATATTTATGAAGTTGAATCAACTCAGCAGTAGTTCAGAAATTCCAGGACCCTTTAGAAGAATCTGGAGCAGTTGTCTCTAGTCTAATAGTATGTTCCACATTGGAAACACCTCTCGATCATCCTGGTGGTTCTCTGTGTTCCAGAAGGGTAGAAGAAAGGGCAGGTGCCATGTTGGGTGAGTCAGGGTGGGAGTGGGGCAACCCTCCACCTAGAAGTTCCATATCTGGGACTAGTTGGCAGCCTCCAGCCCAGCCCCTTGTCCAGGTCCTGAGGAGCCCTGGGAGTGCTGGAAACAGGTTCTGCCTGTTACTGGCTGATCTGGAGAGTGTTCTTACCTCCTCACCTCAGCATCAGAGGTCCTGACCACACAGGAAGCAGAAGCAGAGCCTGTCTGTGAAGCTCTTTGTTTTCCTTGAACGCCTCTTTGGATTTTTACATGAGTTGTTCATTCTGGATAAGAAACCTGTGGTTGGCATTTGTGAACTTTCTTCATACCCAGTAAGGTAGGTGCGGGCAACTTGCTTGGGACGCCAAAGCTAAATGAAGCCTTGTGAAGCTGATGACCAGGCTCCTGCTGTGTGTCAGTCAATGGCCATTATTTCTGTCATCTGCTCAATTCAGCCACTGGGTCACTAACTGGAACCTACTCTGGTTCTTGTTTAAAGTTAACTTAGACCTTTTCCTGAATTCTTTTTGGATCTTGATTATTTCACCCCAAAGATGAGAGAAAATTTTTGCTTTCTGAAAGAGTGGCTGAGCCTTCACATCCTGATAAGCAAATTTAAGATGACCCCATTTCCCAGTATTCACAGACCCGTGTCATTCCCTTCCCCTCAGCTCTTTCAGCGAATAGAATGCAACAAAAGGGATGGAATGTCATTTCAGAGATTAGGTTATAAAAAGACTGTGGCTTCTGTATTGGGCCTTCACTCCTCCTCCTCTTCAGAGTCCTCTCCTCCTTTCTTTCTTGGATTCCTCTCCTGGGGGACTGGCACGAACTGCTGTGTTGTGAGAAACCCTATGGAGACACCCTCAAGGTGTGGTAAGGAGTTGAGACCCTCAACCCAATAGCCTATGTGGAATGGAAGTCTGCCAACTCCCTGTGAGGAAGCTTGGGAGTGGATCCTTTTGCCCTGTTGAGTTTTGAGATGACTGCAGCCTTATAAGAAACTCTGAGTCAGGCTTACTCAGCTAAACTGTGTCTGGACTCTTGACCCACAAAGCTGAGGGACAATGTTTGTTATTTAGCTGTTAAGCTTTAAGTAATTTGTAATGCAGCAAAAGATAAATAATTTATTTCCTCATATTGGAGCTCCAAGTGTACGGCTTAAATTTCTTTCTTAACTTCTCATTCATAACTTTCCTGCCATGTGCCTGCTGTTTTTTGTTTTTTTTAATCAAGGTTGCTACTAGCCCATAATTTACCTTTGTGCCAATTAAGAAAAGGTCCCATCCCTTAAGACACTTTTTTTTTTTCCTTTGGCTGGAAAACTGTCATAAACATCCAATCTGTAATGACTAGGAAGGGTGTGGGACCCAGTAGATATGCTGCCTTTGTGCAGTGCACAGTTGGCACCACTACTCTGGCCCCATTCCTGCTAAAATTTCCCCTTCCAATATCATCAACGACTTGCCATTTTTCAAACCTGATGACTTTCCCTTAGTTGTCTTTTTCTTTGATCTCTTGGCTTCTCTTGACGTTGTGGATCATTCTCTCACCCCTACAACTTGTGTAAGATTGTAGGAGATTGGACTGTGATAGTGGTATATGACTAAAAAGATTGATTAGCTATTGCAACAACTTCAGTACAACTAAGCTAGTCTTTCAAGGTAGCTGTCTTAGGCTGTTTTTTTTCCCCACCCCCTGTTATAATAGGATACCCCAGTCTGGATAATTTATAAGCAACAGAAGCTTATTTGGCTCATGGTTCTGGAGGCTGGGAGGTCCAGGGACTTGGTACCGACTCTGGTGAGGGCCTTTGAGCTATATCACAACTTGGTGGAAGGGGAAGTGTGCATGTGTGAGTCAGAGAGGAAGTGGGACCAAACTCATCCTTTTTATCTGAAGCCCACTCCCATGATAACTAGCCCACTCCCTCCACAACAGCAGTAATCCAAGCAGGCAGAGACTTCATGGTCTAATCACTTCTCAAAAGCCCCACACTGGCAGTTCAATTTCCACCTGGGTTTGGAGGGAATGTTTTGGCCACAGCAGTGACCTACCCAGATGTTGACCAGGGGCTTCCTGGTGTCTTGGTTGCTGCTGGCTCCATTTTTCTTTCTCCAGCCACTTCTTGTTCTCTGTATCTGCCCAGAGCCTCTCCTTTTATGGCTACCTTGGTAGTGTGCCAACTCGGAATTCATACTTGTTCCTTAATTTTTGCCCAAACCTCCCTTCTTTACCAGCATTTCAGGAGATGGACACATACGTATTTATGATAGTCGCACTTAGTGGCCCGTGAAAAGCTCCTCTTCCCAGCAGTCGTGGGCACCCCTGCAGTCTGCTGGCCTCCTCTGTTCTCTCTTCCCTGGGCTGGTGTGGCTCCATTTCATTTTTCTCTTCTGTTAGCTTGCCTTTTGGGAGCTAAGCTTTCTAGTCTGACATCTCCAGACTCCCAAAAGCACTTTGCAGTGGGAAAATAGTTTTGTTCCTAAGAGGAATTCTGTCCCCAGATGTTGAGCCAAGATCTTTGCTCAAATGCCTCTGTAGGTCTTAACGTGATCACAGAATGGGTCACAAGTTGCATGTCATCTCCCCAAGTGAAGTCAGAGTGGAGTGACTGTTTGTTCTTTTCTGGAATCTCTTCTCTCCGGGACCATCTTTTACCCTCCCCTGGCTTGGGTTTTTGCCCAGGGTGTGTAAGTGCTGTTTATTCCACGTTACTGAATTTCCACCTTAGCTAAGAAATCCACTTCTGAATTGACAAATACACCACTGTAGTTCATGCAGGCAAACATCTTTTAAAAAAGTTGTTCTTTTTAGATCTACATGACAGCAGAGTATATTTTGACATATCCTACATACATGGAGTCTAACTTCCCATTCTTGTGGAGTTAACACTGGTCGTGTGTTCATATATGAGCATCGGGAAGTGATGTCTGATCCATTCTACTGTCTTTCGCATTCCCGTCCCTCCTCCCTCCCCTTCCTTCCCCTTGGTTGAATCCACTGAACTGCTATTTGCCTTGAGGGTGATGACAAAGGAATAGATGCCCGGTCACTCTTCATGCAGGCCTGGTCTTCTTGCACCTGACATTTTCTTTGGCCAGCTTTGAAAAAACCCATTTAGATGGTCACCACCTGTGACGGGTGCTTGCTCAGAGGAAAAACAATTCAGCCAGCTTGTTGAATGATCTCTCCCTCTTGTTGCTACTTTCCGAAGGTTTGTTGATCATGGCACAAGTTCTTTCATGCTCTCTCTGTCCATCTCTCGTGCCACATGTTTCTCCTTCTTTGGTTTAGCTCCCTTTTTCTGTCCCCCACCTGTGAGTCCTCCTCGATCACTTTCTCTCTCCCAGGAAGCCCCATGCACTTTCGGGGTTTCAATTATTATTGCTTTTTAAAGCTACTAAACATTTCCTTTATTTATCTATACATTCATGTTTATATATATATATATATATATATATATATATATATATTTTTTTTTTTTTTTT